>NW_021703778.1:130869001-131065924 GCF_005190385.1 Monodon monoceros
ATATATATATATATATATATATATATATATATATATATGTTTTTTGCATTACTGTATTGGCTAGGATCTCCATTATGATGTTAAACAGAAGTGGTGATAGCAAGCATTTACAGATCTCAGGAAGATAGCTTTCAAAACTTTTACCATTACTAATCAAGGAAGTCATCTAAGCCTGCTTTCTTCACAGGAAACTCTTTAATTAAAGAATAGCTATTTTTAATAGATATCGAATTGTTAATATTTTCTTTTTTATCTTGTATCAGTGTTTTTAAATTTTTTCGAAGGATAACCTTAATCTATTTTTTAAAGTTTATTAGCAAAGAGTTGGTATTATTCTTTTTTTTGTTAAGTTTTTTTGGCTGCGTTGGGTTTTAGTTGCTGCACGCGGGATCTTTGTCGCGGTGCGTGGGCTTCTTTCTAGTTGCGGTGTGAGGGTTTTCTCTCTTTAGCTGTGGCATGTGGGCTCCAGGGCGTGTGGGCTCTCTAGTTGTGGCGTGCAAGCTCAGTAGTTGTGGCACGCGGGCTTAGTTGCCCGCGGCATGTGGGATCTTAGTTCCCCGACCAGGGATTGAACCCGCATCCCCTGCATTGGAAGGCGGATTCTTTACCACAGGACCACAGGGTAAGTTCCACTTCAGTTTTCTTTTTAATGTCTTCAGAATATGTACAGAAGTTTCCCTCTTCTTTCCTGAGATGATATTCGTGCTCTTTTTCTACTTGATCAGTCTCGCAGAGGTTTATGTTTCATTAGTCTTTACAATAAAGCCAATTTTTCTTTTTGTTGATCCTCTGTTTTATATTTTATTTTCTGTTATTTTCCTTCCTACTTTCCTATGTGTTTAATTTGATGCTTTATTCTAACTTTTTGAAATAGATTTAAATAGTTGTTTTCTGCTTTTCTTCTTTTAAATACATTCACATTTAAGGCTTTAAATGTTTCTCTATGCACTGCTTTGGCTGCATCTCACAAGTTTTGATAAGTTGTATTTTTACCAGTCAGTTCAAATATTTTCTAATTTCCAGTGTAATTTTTTTGACTCCTGAGTTATTTAGAAATTGTTTATTTTCCAAGTGTATGAAAATTTAGTAAACTCTTATTTCTAACTTTATTCCACTACAGTCACAAAACATACTCTGAATAATTTCAAATTTTTGAAAATTGTTAGGACATTATAGACCTAGCACATAGCCCATTTTCTAAATTTCCATGTGCACTTGAAATGAATATGTATTCTGTGGTTATGTATGACTATCATTTACTTTTTTATAATCTCCTTTACAGAAAAATCAAAATATTACAATCTATTTTAAAAACACATTTCTGTGTACTGATGAAAGTTAAATGTGTATTAAAATTAAAATATTTACTAAATATAATCACAAAATTTTAATGAAATTTGTATCCACAATTTTCTTAAACAAAAATATTCAATATTCTGTAAATGATCTCTTTTGATCAAAGCCATTAGTAATCACAATGAAAATAATTTTATTTCATTGTGTTAAAAAATTGCTAAAGCAGAGTAAAAGGCATCTGATAAAAGGATGACAATGTGTGAGTTTGGGTTTTTTTTTAAATCAGATTCAGAAATAAATTACCTCTAAAGGATTTTGCTAATCCTTTGGTTAACTATTACCCTGCTTAAGACAACTCAGTCATGTCAAACTTCCGAAAGATCCAAAAATATGCCTTCAAAACATGTCTGAAATCCATCAAATACAATTAATTTGTGGTATATCCATAATTTGTAATTATACTTTATACATACTACTGCCAAGGAGTCATTTGTTAACCTTAATGAGATAAACATGCTTTCTTTGGGATTACAGTTAAATATGATGGCTAAGAACTGTGTTACAGATCTGCAGTGTCTTCCCATAAGAAGATACTTGACATCCTCAAGGTTAAAGGTTAAAATTCTGGTTCAGAATCGGGAAGCATTCCTAGCATATAAACAGTCCAACTATAGGAAGTCATACTTCACAGCTTAAATTTTCTAGAGGACTGGAGTCATTCCAGTCATTTGAGTCTACCCATTATATCCATACACTAAAATGCTAGAAAGCTTTCTTTTTTGCTTTAAAAACAAAAACTCAACTATACATTATCAAAGTATTATTAAAATTTCAAAATCATTCCTGTTTCAAAGCCATAAAGAAGGGATGTTTTTCTTCTCCCACCATTTCTAGTATTTCTGAAAAGATGATGATTAAAAAGTTTAAAAAATTTTACATGACCTTAACCAAGTTCTCTTGGTGAGAAAACAGATGTTCTTCCAGCACTCACTGACATTCCCCCTAAGCGTACTTTTGCTAATGTATATAATGTAAGTAATGTTGGTATTCAACAAGATATGTACGCTAAGAATCTTGGAATCATATTTGATTCCCTCTCTTCCTTGCCCTCCACATCCAATAATCAACAATAGATAAGTCCCATTGGTTTAATCTTCCAAGTGTTTCCTGAGTCCATCACTTCCTCTTTATTCCTGTGCTACTCCCCCAGTTCAGGCCCTCAGCGTCCAGATTAATGCAGTAGCCTAGCTTCTGCTCTCTTCTGCCCTCTCACCCACGGCACACATTCCTATCAGCCACCTTTTTAAAGAGTTGTTCATGTCATTCACCTACTTAATCATTAATGGTTGGTTCTCTATTATTTTTATGATAAAGCCTAAACAATTAGCATAGCATTTAAAACTCTTAATAAACTAACCCTGACCCAAATATTCCAGGCTTTATTTGCCTTTCTGACAGACCACACACCCTAAGCTCTACTCACATTCAGTGAATACACCAGTGACTCATGCACCACACCTTTGCAAGTGTGAGTCACATCTACCTGGAATGCCCCTCTACCTGTTCCATTTCCTGAAATGCTCCTTGACTTTTAAAAGTCTAGTGTGAAATTTTCTTGGAGGTAACAGAACAAAGTGGTTAAATCACTGGCTCTGGAAGCCTGTGGTTATAGTTTGCATTCTGACTCTATTATTTCTTAGCTATTTAACCTCTGTCAAGTTATCTAACTTCTCTGTGCCTCAGTTCCCTCATTTGTAAAATGGGGATAAAAACAGTACCTACCTCCCACTGTATTAAGCACAATAACAAATGTATTATTAACAAGGTGTCTGACACATAATAGGTGTTTAATAAAAGGTAACTTTAATAGTTTTAATTATCTACCCTCCCCACCAGCCCACAAATTTAGTAACAGCTCCCTGTGGATTCTCACAGTACTTGGTTCCATGCTACTGTTATAGCACTTATTATAGAATACAATCTTTGGTTGCATACATTAACTTTCTCACTAGGCTACACTCTTGAGGGCACGATCTTATTACTTAATCTTAATATCCCTAACTTCTAATACAGTACCGGACAAAGGACAACATTTCAATAAATGTTGGTCAGATGAAAAATGAGCCAATGAGGTGATCCCACATAGGACTGGAAATACCTTCAAAAAGCTGATAGAAGTGGTGAGGATGAAAACCACAAATGTCTTTTCTCCCCACTTGACAACACTCGCACAAGGTCACATAATTAGCAAGTGACAAAGCCAAGATGCACATCTGCCATTTGTCTGATTCAAGAGCCTTAGCTCTTAATCAAAGTGGTATACGGTCACTGAAAGCTGGCAGCACTGGAGGAGGATCTAGCTCTCAGATACTCTCAGTGGGCTCAGACATGACTTCTTAAGCTAATCCATTTCTGACATCACTATACATTCTCAACAGAATGCCTGCATTTGGAATTACAGAATTTTAGCCTTAGCAGTGATCATAGAGCACTAACAAGGAAACTGAGGATTAAGTACTTTGCCCATATATAGACTCCTATTTCAAACGAAGTTTAAGATGTATTAAATCCAGTCTAGATACAGACTCCTTTCTCATATAAAGCTGATCTTAAATATATTTTTATTTGCTGGCCTACAAAACAATTTTATGATCATTTTTTCTTTGACTTTTATTAGCAATAGAGTACCAACATCCTATTGGTATTTAGTCCTTAATGGTCAGATTTCCTTTCTCAGAATCAGTTTCTCTGATGTACTTTATCATTAATTAACAACTACTCATAGTAGCAAGGCCACGTATTATAGAAAAACATATGATATGATTTCAAATTTAATTCCTTAAAATATAAGCCTTGTGTTTTTGGCATAAACACTTTACCCTTCTCAATTCAGCTTTATTAATTTGATCACTACAATAAAAGAAAATACACCAAAAAAAAAGTTGTTTCTGAATGTTGAAATTATGAGTAATTTTTATTTAGATTTTTAAAATCTTTACATGTTTTCTGTAATGACTGTTTTCATTCGCCCAACCTGTCCTAAAGCCAAAGCCTCAGACGCTGAGTGGAGTGAGGAAGTCCCCCTCCTGCATGGGGGAAGAGAGAAATACAATATGGGGTACTGGAGCTCAAATGAGGTGAAAAGGGTGTCACACAGTAAAGTGTATGTGTATGTAAATTTAAAACATATACACGTATATACACACATAAAGCCCTAGAGCACCATCCACTGAGAAGGAGTGTGGCACCGATATCTCAATTATAAGCACATCTCATGCACAAATTGTAGTTTCTAAATACCAATTTCCACTAAAAGGCAGAGAAACAGCTGATTCCAAAGATGGGGCAGGCAAGTACAAGGTAAGTTTGGAGAAACCTGTGTGCCCAAATGTAAGAAAGTACTTAAAAAATGATGGCAACTTGTCAAAGGACACAGGCGCCAACTTGAAAGGGCTCCCATTGACCAAACGGGGAATGATTTGAGATTCAAAATAAATAACAGATTATAATCCATTGACTAGAAAACCGTGAATTCACAGATATTAATAACCTGAAATTTTGATTTCAGGAGGATATATACATAGCTTCAAACGACCTCCTCACAAAATACTTACAAAGGGAGGAAGTAACTTTACAGTGAAGAAGCCTGATAGGTAGTACCTTAAGCAAGTGATCAAAATGAGTATCATCAGAAATAGTGCACTGAAATTGTGCACTACCTCATAGGATGCAATGAGAACACAGAATTGCTTTTGTAATACCCCTGACAAAAAAGCAACTGGAATCTATTCACGAGGAAACAGATAAACCAAATTTAGGGACATTTTACATAATAACTGGCTTATAATCTACAAAAGTGCCAAGGGTAGTAAAAGTCAAGGAAAGACTGAAGAACCATTCCAGAGTGAAAGAAACTAGAGACACCACAACCCAAGACAACACATGATTTTGAAGTGGATCCTTATAAAACATTATTGGGACAACTGGTGAAACCTGAATGGGGTCTTAGGATTAGATGGCAGTAATATATCAATGTTAATTTCCTGATTTTGATGGTTGTATTGTGGCTATATAGAAGAATTTCTTCTCTTTGGAAATACAAAAGTATTGCAGGGTGATGGGGCATCATGACAGCAACTTACTCTCAAAGTGTACTCTCAAACTTACTCTCAAAATTTTATTTGTACCATATTTACAACCTTTCTGTAAGTTAGAGATTGTTTCGAAAATTTTTCTTTAAAAAGCAGAAAGCAAAAAAATGAATCAATAGATTCTTATTATTCTTAAAGAGCTGATAAAGGAATTCAATGATTAAAAAAACAATTTTAATGACGAAGTCTGTCCAGTTCCTGGGTCCACTGTGCACATATATGGTCTTCAAAACTGTTTTAGTTTTGTGTCATTAATTCACCCAGAAATTCTTCTCACACATGACTTTCAGAATCTTAAACACACACATACTCACACACTCTTCCTGTTAGTTAGGATAGTGACATGTTCATAGGTGCTGTTCAGTAGAGAGAAGCTATGTGAGTTCTATTTTTATCAAACAAAAATGTTTGTAAGTATTACTATAAAAATAACTTCTCCCCCTTGTGGCAAAAATTGAAAATACATTCTGAAGAATCCTAATATAGAGGCACTTAGTATTATTCGTTATAAAGTATTTTCATATAATTTTATGTGAATCCTCTAGCACACAGCATTTGCAAACAATATATTTAAGAGGTAGTTTCACAGTTTGCTTTAGTTCAGCATTGTCCAGATTCTATTTGGATAATATTCTCTATAGCAAAAAGCTGCAGGTTTGATAGACCACCACCACAAAATGCCAGAGTTCAAAGAAACCAAATTTACCCACAGTATAAAGATTAAAATGACAGGCAGGTAAAAAGGGATGGCCCCATTCCAAGGCGCCTGCCTATTTAAGATTACAGGGGCATCAAGAAGGATTCCTACCTCTCAAAGTTTAATCTAAAAAATCTGAAAGTCCACCATTGGAGATTAATTCCTTGGAGTTGGTTCCATCCAATCTTCAAACTTAGTTTATTAATATGAAGATACTCTGGAAGAAAGACATTTTCCTTCATTTAAGATTGCCAATGGTGAAAACAAAAGGAAGTCACTCATCTGAGTATAAATAAAACTTAATTTAACTCATTCCAGATTCTTATCCCTATTCTTACCCCTCCATACTTCTTCCTATTAAGTGACCAATCACTGATAATTCTATGTTTTATTGACCTTCCAGTGATTATAAAGTAATTTAAGTGGTTTTTGAAAGTAAACTTAATTCCAGTTTCAGACTTTTAAATTAAAAGTGGCTCAGTTGGATACTGTCTCTTCAACACAGTAATATAAATATTAGTGTCTCGGCTAAAATGAATTATTGACAATTTTAATACATGTTGCACAGTACATATTAATATAGGAAAATACATGTTAGCAGCAGCATAATGTTGACCATGTTCTAATCCATTCCACCTGCTCAAATATTAGTAAAAATAATTATATATTTGTAATGCATCACTGCTGTCTAGTGCAAATCTATGCCTTCTGAATAAATGACTTTCCTCTGAGCTTGTTTGCTGTTTGGAGTATGACTGTTATATATTCATATTTAAATTAGCTTTGTATGGTGAGGCAGACTGTAACCTTCTAAACCACTTAGAAAATGAGCAAGTATAGTTAATTACTTGTCTCTCCACCACAAAAGTGTTATTAATCACAAGAACTGAAGTTTAGTGTTACCTCCCAGATAACAATGTTAAAGTATACAGGGCCTAGTTTAAAAATATCAGTCTTGTTAAGCACAGGGTTATCAACCCAGCTGCTTCAAATCACCAATTAAAATTCTTACTCTCTAATGTGTCAGGTTTCTCTCCTATATACACTTGAGGGTTGTTTCTCCCCTAAATTTGGAAAGAGAAAGATTGATCAGTGGTAAGAATAAAAGTTAAGAGTTAAGGCAATTTTAAAAAGATTAAATATGCAATATTTGATTACATAAAAATGACCCCTATTGCTAATACATTGAGTACATTTTTCTCCATGTTTTCACTCCAGCATTAGCCATTTAAAACTACCAATGCACTAAATAAACAACAGAATTGGCAAACTTGTGACAGTAAAATAGTCTGTTTTTGAAGGTAGAAATACTGATTTCTTCATATCTTTCAAGGTAGAGTTGTCATTCACTCCCATGTTACAAAATATGGTACAAAATACCTGAAGTCTTTCTGTTGCAAAAATTATTACTCAAACAGTATTATGATTATGCAAAATAACTCACTAAAGAACTTTTTGATGGAAAGATTTCTAGTAGGTACACACTTAATATTCAATTAAAATTTCATGACCACTTATAAAATTTTAAAAACCAAATTTTATAAAAGTATGACCACACACCGGACACATTACGAAAAAGTCTAACAGTAAATTAGGTATTAGCCCTGTATCTCAACTTCATAATCTAAACACTACAACGAGAACCAAACATTGGATGAAAAGAAAATTAGACTAAGCAAAACTAATGAGCCTATCAAACAATATTTTATGTTGCATAAGGAGAATAGTGTATAGAAGATAAAGTGTGAGAAACATTCAGGTTTCTATCTGAGTCTTTTACTTAGCTGTAGACCTTGAGCAGATCTACTTAAAACTTTCTGTGCACGGGGGCTGTCAAATGGAAATAACAGTACCCTACTCCTAGGGCTCCTTTGAAACCAAATGAGATAATGTATGTAAAGGGCTTAGCATAGTGCATGGGACTAAAGTCAATAAATATAGCTATACTTTATTATGCATCAAAAATTTTTAAATGCTATTTTTACTTTAGGTAGAATTATTTACAGTAACAATATGGACTGGTCTTTTCCTCCAAAGTACACAACGTATTTCAGGACAGACTTCTTCAAGCAGAGAGAAGTACTACAGGGACTGAATATAGTTAAACTAATTGGATGAAAGCTCAGAATGCTTCATATGTCAAATTCTCCACTAGAAATCACTATGCTTCCAGAAAATATGTCATACTTCTGAGTCAATGGGCAATAAACGGTAATACATAGAATATTTTTGTATTAAAAAAAAAAAGTTAAACTCCCAGATCTGAGCTTTTAAAGTCACTAACAAATTATGCACCCAGGGAACGAACTTACTCTCACGTGCAGTTCAAGCATGCCTTAAGCACTACTTCATAAACATGACCACCTTAATGGGTTTTGTGGCATTTCAAAAACAAAAATCTCTTTATCTAGATAGATGTAAATATTTCACCATCATAGATGAGAAAAAGGCATTTTAAGGAAGCAGTAAATTCTCCACTTTGAGTCGATCTACTGGCTAATTAAATTATTTTATGGTGAGTGAGAAGGCTGATATTCAGAGAGTGATATATTTAAAGTGAAAGGAAAGGGATGGTCTAAAATATACCATGAATTAACTTACTTAGAAGCTCTTCTTAAAACAAGAAAGGTGCTAGGGACTTGCAAACATGGCGATATTCAAAATGAGGCTACTAATAACTGCCTTGAAATAGTCAGATAACCAACTGTCTAAAGATGCAACCAGCCATTATTTAACAATTCCTCATAAGAAGTATTCAGCTACTTTGGTTAGCTGTCATTTTCAATATCATAACTTATAGAAGTTAGACTTCCTTCTTAAACCTGTGTTCTGTATTTCACTTTCTGTGTTATGAAAACATAATACACTCAAGCTTTTTATCGAGTGTTTCTGCATTTTCTAAAAACGCAGTGCTTAAGAGTCTATTTTCAATTTCAAAACATTATCTAAACATTTCATGTTAGCTCATGTGAAACTACGGAAAATTATTAAGATTTTCTTTATTCAAATGTTGACTAAAGTTACTGATATACAAAGTTCCATTATTGCTACCTAAAATTTTACCATGTGCATATGAAAAACATTTTACTTATTGACCATCTCTTTTGAGCCATATATTTTGAGAATTTTGTAGTGTCCATTAATATGAAAAATACTTTCAAAATGAAATACAATGAATGCAAAGAATGCATACTGCTTTATATAACAAATTTTTTTTTCTTAGAGAAAGACAATCTGTTTCTAATTTTGATTATATAGTCAAGTATTTTTCTGCTTAAAAAGGAAGACCTATGCTATGAAAAATAAGAAACATCTTAAAAATTTAAATAAAAAATAATTTATAAAATTCAGTATGGATGTCCTCAAAATGTAAAAATGGAGTGAAATAAAAAAAAAAAACAATTGCAGGGAATTTGTTTATTGAGCATTAATGTTAACACTTTAAATTAAGTAGTCACTTATGACAAAGTTTTCTTTGTTACTGTCCTGTCAATGGACATAATGGAAAATATTGCACAGAACTCAAACATGGAAATAATAATAAAATATCTAAGCAACAAATATATGTTTTACATTTAAAAAATTAATCCAAACAAAATAATTTGAAGCACTTTTCTGATTTGGAAGTCTTAAAGTGTTCTCTCATGTTTTATTTGATATTTTTTTCCCTTTTTTATTTTTTTACAAATTGACACTGTGTACAAAGAGTTCAAGTGGCCAGTAAAACTACTGCTTTAAAATTGTTGGCTTTAAGTAACAGAGGTATAATTTGAATTCACATCAGAGCTTTCTAAAATGGCAATAGTACAAGCATATGACTTTCTCTAGTATCCAAAACCTGTTCTGGCTTTCCTTTGGCTAAGGAATAGAAAATTAGACAGCCTTCTAAAGCTGCCACAATTTCCTAAAATGCTTTGACAAAAGTTGGCATACTTCATTTCTCTTGCTTACCCTGATAACACTGGGCTAAACAGAAAATGAAGAAAATTCAGTCAATAGTAACTTAAACAGTAGCTAGCTCGCTCTGGACCTGGAAGTTTGGGTAAAGCTGATGAACATTCAGAAACATATTTCTTTTCTTTTTTTTTTTTTGCGGTACGCGGGCCTCTCATTGTTGTGGCCTCTCCCGTTGCGGAGCACAGGCTCCGGACACGCAGGCTCAGCGGCCATGGCTCACGGGCCCAGCCGCTCCGCGGCATGTGGGATCTTCCCAGACCGGGGCACGAACCCGTGTCCCCTGTATCGGCAGGCGGACTCTCAACCACTGCGCCACCAGGGAAGCCCCAGAAACATATTCTTAAAATTAGTTTTCCAAAATTAGGCCAAAAGCCTACATTAAAGGAAAAAGAAAAGTCAAGAATGAGTTGAACATTAAAGTTTATCTGTTCCTGAAGACTATGAAAAACACAATGAAAGCTGAAACACTACATATAGCTAAGAATGCATTCTCACAGAGCAAGTTTATAGTTTTTAGAGTAAAGATATTTCTAAATTTCTGCTTGATGTTTAAAATTTTATAAGTGATTTATTATGCCACCATATTAAGCCAATTCAATTAACTACATTCAGTAGGAATCGCTTCAGAAATGCCCTGAAAAAGGTAATGACAGAAACTATAGATTTAAAAAGCAACTAGTCCTTGCAAAGTTTATCTCGAGACTTAGAATATAATGCTAACTATCAATTCCCAATTCCTCTTAAAATAGAAGACTACCTGCATGTTTAGCCATTCCATCTTATTCCAGTTTTGCATAAAGGTAGAAATCTTAAAGGACTGCATTGTTGCTAAACACTGTCAATACTTCTCATATGCACCATTTAGACCATACCTCATTTTTTTACTTCCCTTGTAATATTAAAATAATGAATAAATATGGTCCTTTAATTAAGATCTTCCACCTTATCTTAAGCAAAATATAAAATAAGGTAATTTTATTAATTTCTTGCTAGCATTGGCTTAAAAATCTGTTTACCAAATAAGAAATTGTAAACATTTAAGTTTTTTTTTTTACCCCGAAAGCAGATGTATTCTGATCCACTGCTAATACCTACATAAAACATTTCATCATTTTAGTTTTGTTTATAACATTTTTCTTGGAATAGTATTATTGTTGTACCTCAGAAAAATCCAATCAACCAACTACAAAAATTATGCCCAATTGTTAATTAACCTTCTGAAAGAAGCAAAAAGTTCTCTAGAAAAACCTAAAATAACCTGATTCACAATTACCAGTGCTGAAAAGGTCATTGAAAATTGATAAATAATAAATGTAGTTTTGCTGGATTTTACCCATCTTTAGTGCAAAACAGGATGGTGAAATTTCCCAATGGACTATGTTAAAGAACATGAACCAGAACACTGGTAACATCTCATTTGCCTTCTGACACTAACATTTCCCAGGATGAAAACAATGACATATAGCTTTACAGAGTTTCAAATTTATAAGTTCAAAAACGGAATTAAAGTCCAACTTAAGGGAAAAGAGCAAAATATGCTTAGTAGTGTCCAAATTTCAAATAAAATCTCAAGGGTAAGTATGGCTGCTGTTTTTCTAAACAGTCATTTATCAATAAAATGTTGGCTGTGTCATAAGAAACCACCTGTGCTTTCTATCAACCAAGGCCTGCTGAAGTACAACACACTGCCCTTGTAAATTCAACCTCAGCTGAAATGTCGAGCAAGGCGGGCAGATCTATAGTCAGCACGAAGTTGTACGAAGGAGTGAAGAATGTTCTTGTCCAGATTAGCAAGTTGTTCTCCTGAGCAGACTTGCTTTAAATTATCTGGGTTTACTACCAGAAGATTGCAAAGTGCATGCAGAGTATCAAAAAGCTGTAATACCAGAGGAATCTGAATTGAGATAAGGGAAGGAAAAAAATAACATTGAAACAAGATAATGTTTAGTTTTACAATCAGTTTGTAAATTCTTCTCACTTACGTACTGTTATTCAGGACTTAACTAATGATGGAGAGTTCAATGTCAGAATTTTTTAAAGTTCCTGAAGCGTTAAAACTCAAATATTTCAGACATTATAAAACTCACTATAATCTTTTTGAAAAGATTCATATTATGCCAATTTTCTTAAATAGTAATAATCACTTATACTTTTGTAAACTAGAATTAGTTATCATTGATTTAGCAGGTTTCTTAAATAATTTAAACATTAAGGGAAACTGATTTCAGAGAAAGGTACATGAAGAAAGAACATATTTTCCTGATATCTGATATATGCAGCATTAGTCACGGGCGTTATTTAATAAGGTCATTCGGACTATGGAACTGAAATATGGCCTTGTCTAAAATAAAGCTCAAAGCAAAAATGTGTTAATATTGAAAATATGACTGCAACAATACTTTTTCAGTTAGGAAATGTTAGATCTGTTTCACTACAATGTCAACAAAAGTTATAAAATTTTCACTGATGATTATAAGTCAGTACACATTTTTTATGATCTGACTTATGTTCTTGAACCTATTTACAAGTTTGATATTTGTGAATACATACCTTGAAGTCTTTGGCACACTTCCTATATTCAGCAACATCACAAATTGCTAACATGCCACCCATACAACTATAGGAATATTGTTGAAGATGCTCATAAATAAGTCGATGAAAACGTACTCCAAGTTCCATCAAAACTGTATCCACATTCTTCCCATCCATGGAATTTTTAATCTTCTCCACTTGTTTTCTTACATAAGCACAGACTTTAACACAGGCCTGTAAAAATTTTTTCTATACTTATTACATAGAAATGTGTATCAGCTTAGCTAAGGGGAAAATACATATAGTTTCTCATTAATCTCTAAGTATAAAATAAAAAAACGTGGAGAATAAGATACATCAATGAAATGTTAACAAAAGTACAAACAAAGCAGATATTCTTAGTAGCATACTGAATCATTTTACTCACATTAGTATACTGAATCAAAACATTGTTTTCATCTTCTGGCTTAAAATCTGTTTTCTTTTGTTCTGCAGCCAAGATATGCTTCATTTGTCCAATCATACAATTTAATGTCCTAGAGAATTGAGAACACCATGTATTTGATCCATTTAATTTACTTTATATTTACTTTTATTTATATTATTTATAATAAATTAAATTATTTCATTTCATGTCACCATGAGACTATTTTACTATGGGTATACTTTAGATTTTAAAAAAGTAAATTCTAGGTCTTGACATCAAAGACCTCTTAGTTTTATTAGCTTCCTGCTCAAAACACAGGGCAAAGATTCATTTGCCCATTACTCTATTTAAGGAAATCTTAAAGATCTTAGAAGACTGTCACTAATTTGTTTCCTTAACAACTATATTTGGAGAATGCTTAGGAAGGCAGTAAGATAGAGGGGCTTATGAGGAATGGCCAAAGTTTAGAAGAACAGGTGAGAAGAACCCGAGTTTCACAGTCTAAGGACAAGCAGGAGGCTGAACAAGTGGTACTGAAGACTCAGTTGAGAAATGAGAGTATGTGTTTGTAATGGCACAAATAATGTTTGAGTTATGTGGCATTCTCCAACAGCAATCAGCCATCCGGTTATGGGAATAAAAGAGTCTGCATTAATCCAGATTTTAGGATCTGTAAGATAATTATGGTTAAAGGAAATAAATTTTAGGGTAATTACGAGGGAGTAATTAAAGAGATGGACCAAGCAATCTAAGCACAACAATGAATAAAATAAAGCTGGGAAAGGATAATAGATTGGCAAAAGACAAAGATATTAAGGGTTACAGTTCCTGTAACTAACTTATATTCAAATATGTTTTCTTGAATAGAAGAGAAAGGAGGAGAATTACAGTAAATAAAAATATGCCCAAACCTAGTAGCGTGGGCTTTAGAATTTGAGTCCCAAATATCCAGCATTATGATCTTGAGCAAACTACCTCATTTCTTTACGCTTTCATTTCCTCACCTGTAAAATGGGAATAGTATTTCCTACTTAATAAATGAAATTATACAGGTAAAGATTCTTGTACTGTGCCCGGCACATAGCAAATTCTTTTTTTTTTTTAAATAAATTTATTTATTTATCTATTCATTTATTTATTTTTGGCTGCATTGGGTCTTCATTGCTGTGCATGGGCTTTCTTTAGTTGCGGTGAGCAGGGGCTACTCTTCATTGTGGTGCATGGGCTTCTCATTGTGGTGGCTTCTCTTGTTGCGGAGCACGGGATCTAGGCGCGCGGGCTTCAGTAGTTGTGGCGCGCGGGCTCAGTAGTTGTGGCTCGCGGGCTCAGTAGTTGTGGCACACAAGCTTCATTGCTCCGCGGCATGTGGGATCTTCCCGGACCAGGGCTCAAACCTGTGTCCCCTGAGTTGGCAGGCAGATTCTTAACCGCTGTGCCACCAGGGAAGTCTGCAAATTCTTGATAAATATTGAGTTGGCCAAAAAGTTCGTTCGGGTTTTTCATGTTACAAAAACCCGAACAAACTTTCTGGCCAAACCAAATAGTAGCTATTATCATCATCAATAAATAAATGCCCACTATCATCTCAAAAGACAGAGATTCACTGCTCCATATTATGAACAGGTAATTAACTACAATAAACATTACAAAAATTTTTTTGAATGTAGAGTCTGCATTCACTTAATGGAAGTTACTTTTAGAAAATCAGTAAATTTATTTAAAGCATTTCAGATATTAGCCTGACAGTTCTAACTGAAAATAAAATCTTCTATGTTACATACCATTTTTAAGGAGTTTGGAGAGAGGGAGAGCGAGAGGGTGTGTGTGTGTATGTGTAGGAGGGGGCATTTACAAAAAAAAATATTAAATAGAATCTGCTTTAAAAGTAAGTCTAAACATACTGACTTCCATAAATAATAAACCTGGAAGGCAATAAAAACAACATTCTAATAAAGATGAAAGCAATATGTAAAAGTAAAATCAAACGTTATAGCAGGATGGTGGAATTAAAATGGACTTTCTTCTTCTCTGAAAATCATTTTCATGTTGTTACAATGGTGTTTTTACAATTTTAAAAAAATGCAAGAGATAGCACAGGGAGATCAGCTCGGTGCTTTTTGTGACCACCTAGAGGAGTGGGATAGGGAGGGTGGGAGGGAGGTACAAGAGGGAGAGGATATGGGGATATACATATACATATAACTGATTTACTCTGTTATACAGTAGAAACTAACACAACATTGTAAAGCAATTATACTCCAATAAAGAGGTTAAAAATTTTTTTAATAAAAAAATAAACACAACAACAAAAATGCAAGAGAAATAGTAAAACTAACAACTTGCCTGTCAATGCCAGTATCTAATTTCATCTCCATCTGTTCAATTATTTCTTTTTTCTTCTGAAGGCATTCAGATAACTTAGGAGAAGAGCTATTGAATGTTTAAAGGGGGAAAAAGATCACATTAGTAGCCTTACAATTCTAACAGTTTTTCATAGGCATATGTGTATAGCTATATACCTACACACATGCATACACACACACACACACACACATTATTTTAATTTGCTCCCCAATCCAAGAAGCATATAAATAGTAAAGTAATTATTTAGTATTCACTATGCCCAATTCATTACAATAGTCATGCTAGGAAAAATTAACCCGTTAAAAGAGAAGGAAGAGGAGGATTTAGATTTATTACTTTCATCTGTGAGGAGACATCCCTTTAGAATATAAATATGTGATTTTGAAATTCTGAAATTATGTGGTTTCCTTTTTAATTAAATTTCTGGTATTTCAGTAAGAAAAATCACAAAGTCTTGAGAATATCGCAAATTATACTAATTAAAATTTGCAGACTAACACCCAATTCAATTGTATTTAGCTTTCCTATATTAAAAAAAACGAAAAACAAAACCAACTTGGTAGCCATATTTACCTTCTGAATATTACCTAAATGTCAAAAAACATCCAAAATATTAAAGAATATGCAACCCTAATAATTACGTGAATTCTTTGTTATGTGACATTAGAGCTCTTTAAAAAGTAAATTTCCTTTCAAAATGTGATTCAGGGATCACAAGTAATCTTTATCTTTGAGATCATTTCTAGACTAATTATTTCTTGGCATATCAACGTTTATAAAAAATGTCTAGAATTTTATCTTCTATATGAATATTCATCCTCTTTAATTATAGTACTACACATACAATTTTAAAAATCACGTTCACATATACACTACCTTATTTAATCCTTACATGCTTTAAAAGTTCACATAAATTGATAGGAAGATATAAACCAAACCTCATTTAATGCCTCATCAAAACCTGTCCTATTAATCTCATAAAATTGTTATTGTACATCTTTTTATTATAATAAATGGGAACAAGCTAGAAGTTGTCTTTCATATCAGATTTAGGTTTATGACACATTCAGTAAACCAAAATTAATACCACAGAAGGAAAACAGGAAGGCAAGGAAGAGGAAAAGGGCTTTTACTTATTTCTCCTGTTCCTGTTTATGTTTTAACGAACATCTATTACTTTTAAATTTTAACAAGAAGTAGAATACTATAATATTCATTGTAACACCAATGAAAATCAGACAATTTGACTAACCTTATTAGTGGCATAAGATGATCATTAAACTGCTTGTCAAAAAGATGAAAAACAGTATTGGCCTGGTGCACAACATCCAAAAAATAGAGATTTGCATTCCTAGAATCTGAAGAAGGAATTCCTAAAGTTGGAAGGCATGTGATATGTTAGAATCATATTAAAGAAATTCATGTAAGCAACAGAAAAAAGAATGTGGTTTTATATATACAACATGCATAAAAGTAACTGCTGTTTCATTAAATCAGCAATAATTTTTGTGGACAGAAGAGTAAAATTAAGCTTGTTAATAATTTAATAAAATTCATCCAAAGTTTTTACATCCAAATTTTCACTATCTACTCAAGTCTTCATTATTTGTGGAGATAAAAAATAAATAAATCAATCAATAAATGAATCATCTTGGACTATACCTTCTCCTTCCCTTTTCTGCCCTCTTATGCGCAATGATTCATGAGCCATGAATACGCTTCTACCATTTTTCTTATAACTATTTTTCTTATAACCAGGCCTCTTTACCTCTGATAACAGTTAAAATAATTTTCTTATTAGTATCCTGGTTCAAATCTCCTTATCTTTTATGCTATATATTGTTGCCATAATAATGTATTTAACATATTTCACTCACCATGTTCTCTACTATTTCCTCAAAAATAATTCAAAGTCTCCTCACTGTCAAAATAATAAATTCCAGATTTTCAGCACTGTATTCAAGCCACTTCACATTCTGACCCCAAAACAGACAGCTGATCTCTCCAGGTTTGCTTCCTCTCTTGTAAGAGAGTAATAGTTAAACTCTAAGGTCCCTACTAACCACAGACATTTATGTTTCTAGCTAAAGTTCAAAGACATAAGGGGCTAGGAAAAATACTCACAGAAAATGAGAAAACAAAAGTTTAATACCTAGAGTTCTTTACAGGAGGAGGATTTTTTTTCAAAGTTTTAAAAATGGAAAATAAAGGTGTTTTATTTTCCCATAAACGACAAAATCACCAACTGATAAGAAAATTAAAGGCTCCCACACAAATTTACAAGAGAAAAAAATAAAGTCAATACACATGTAGAAAATACTAATCCTTGCTATTAATGAAAGACATGAAAAGGCAATAGTGATGTACATTTTTAACCACTAAATTATTAAAATTTTTAAAGAATATTTAGTGGTGTGCAGAATAGCTGGTATAATCATACATGCCAGCAGCAGTATAGATTAGTGGGAAAAAAACCCTTAGGAAAATCGTTTATACGTATAAAAATTTTTTTAATTTGCAATACACTTTGATCTGGTAATTTCACTTCCAGAATTTTATCCAAAGAAAATAATTCAAAATAAGGAAAACACTTTAAGCTCTACAATTGTTCACTGTAGCATTATTTATACTACTAAATTGCTGAAAAGATCCAAGGTGTCTAATAATAGGGGGTGGTTAACTTTATAATATATATGCATGACAGAATTTTGTAAAATCATTAGAAATAACAGCAGTATGTACTAACTAAATAGCTGCATGGAAAATGTTTATGAGTATAAGGGACATTCTCATCCTACCAGGAAATTTTTTAAGCCCTTCCAAATTATGAATACTGCTATTAAAATGAATAAGCTAGGCTTCCATACTAGGTAAAGAACAACTCCTTCATACCATATAGAATCAAATTCATGTTACTTTTTTATTATCTTCTTTAATCTTCACATCTTTGAGGTGGATATTATTATCCCAATACAAATAACCACATTAGCTTATTTGTAAATGGCAAATGTTAAATACTTGATGTCAAGTTTCTGCTGTATTGGGTGGAGTAGGGGGGGAAGCAGGCTACAAATGCTTATCTATGTCCTGCAGGTTAAAAAAAAAAAAAAGAGTAAGAATAAACCACAAGGTTACTGAATTATGGGTAATTTTGCTTAACCTTAGAAACTTTATGGAATGAAGTTATATACAAACATTTTTGAGCATGTGCTTTGTGCTTTCTAGGTGCTAGCCTATAATGGCAATTAAGACAGATAAGATTCTTAAGACAGGTAAGATTCCCGTGAAGTTCACTATTCAAGAGAACTTACATGCTGTTCTCTCTACTTAAAATACTCTTTCTCCAAATATTCAATTTACTCCTTCACTTCATTCAGCTCTCTGGTTCATGTCTCCTCAGAGAGGCCTTTTCTGACCAGCCTTTCTAAAAAAGTCCTCTGCCCCTGAATTCCCCATCCTACCTCCCATTACTATTCTCTATTCCTTACTCAATTTTATTTTTATTCATTGCACTTACTAGTCATTTGTCTATCTTTTCCACAAGAATGTAAGCTGCATGAGTACAAGGTTAAGGACTTAATAAGCATGTGTTCAATGAATGAATTCTGGTGAGTGAGGCAGATATTAACAAGTGAAAATTTCATTGTAACAAGTGCTATGAAAAAAGTTAATTCAATGATGAAATAATGTGTAACTAGGCTGGGAAAGGGGTGTCACTTTAGCTAGGTCGATCAGCAAAGGCCTCTCTAAGAAGGTAGCACCTTAGCTAAGATCAGAAGGGTGAAAAGCCAGACATGAGAAGAGCTGAAGGAAAAGGATTGGGGGGTAGGGAGATACCAAGTGCAAAGAACCTGAGTGAGGAAAATGAATGAAGACCAAAGGGGCTGGGGTAGTGAGGGGAAATGCAATATGAGATGAAGATGAATATATAAGAGGCCAGATCAAAAGCTATACTTTCATAAAGAGTTTTTTGTTGTTTTTCCCCTAAGACTAACAGGAAACCACTAAAGGGTCTTAAGCAAGAAATTTTAAGACCCTTGAATTTATAACATAAATGTTACATGGAGTCAGTTATTTGGAAAGGTAAGAATGTACACAAAGAGACCAGTTAGGAATGGATAGAGATGATAATCTTTAAATCAGGGTGGCATCAGCAAAAATGGAGAAAAGTAGACGAATTTGAGTTATGTTTCGCAGTATACAGACAGGATTTGCTGATAGACTGGCTATCAGGTTTGATGAAAAGAAGAATTATGACAACTCCGGGGTTTGGGCCTTGAGCAAACAGTAAATAGTAATGCCTTTTAAAGACATGGAAAAGAAGGGGAAAGGAAGAAGTTTAGGTGGAAGATAAAGAGTTTCATTTGGGATATATTAAATTTGAGATGCACACAGAACAGGTGAGAGAGGTCAAGGAGGCAACTGAATTAATGGGACTGGAATTTAGAGAAGAAGTCATTATTATCCTATTAATACCAGTAAACCCAGAAGACCAAAAATAAAAGAAAAAATTTTATATGAATCTATTCCTCTCCAGGCTTATTTTGAAAAGGCTTACTTTCCTTTCTAAATCTTACTTTACTCAACTGTCTCAACCAGAATTGCTGTCACTTCCATTTCTGCTCCTTTGGCATTTCATAGCTTACAGCATTGTATTACATTCTTCCATTCACTGTAGTGACTCATGTAGCCCTGGTCAATGTAAGCAATATGAGAACTGTGTCTTTCTATAGCTTCTAGCATCTGACAAATCCTTGTTACAGAAGCTCAAAAAGCATTTTGCTGCACTGAACTGCTTTCGACAGATAGAGCTGAATATATATAAAACAACATTATGCATAGTTTAACCGAATAGGATCAAAGGAATTTAACACGAAGTATAACACAAGTAAATACACTTACCAGCAAGTCCTGTTTCCAAGGCATAATCAATATGTTCAATACAT
The DNA here is from genome assembly GCF_005190385.1 of Monodon monoceros. Classification (NCBI taxonomy): domain Eukaryota; kingdom Metazoa; phylum Chordata; class Mammalia; order Artiodactyla; family Monodontidae; genus Monodon; species Monodon monoceros. Next base: position 130,889,372 of record NW_021703778.1, read on the forward strand.
AAAAATTCCACAAGAATGGTAAAAATTCTAAAGGCATTCCTTGGTAAATCAGAAGGATCAGAGAGCTTTAAAAACAAAAACCAAATACATCATTCCTCAAGTTTACCTTTAAAAAAAGGCAATACTTTTCTTTTTTTTTAGCAATCAACTTTGTATAAGACATAGTCAGTATTCAGGCATCAAAATGATAACTTAAAACTCTTCCTGCCCACCCAAAATGCCTTTCTCATATACATACAGTTACAATGCTCCGTGTCTGTCTACAACTCTCCTGGCTTAGACTAGATCAATGTTTTTCTGACCTGGATTGTAACCCATTAGTGGACTGTGACAAGAAAGAAAGAGAGAAGAGAAGAGAGACCCAATAGAAAATAATGTCTAAAGTACACATTAAAACCAAATATGTTTTAATGAAATAAACACATATAAACATAACATACACACACACATAAATACATATAATAAATGTACACTCAACTGCCATGTAAAGTGCCTTTCTTATTGTGAGTCACAGTAAAAGAATTTTGAGAGCCGCCAAATGAACAAATGCTATTCTAGTAAAACTCAGAACGAAAAGGATTCTTTATTTTATTGGAGGGTGGGGATGGGAAATCAATAACAGACACACTATAAAATACGACAGGCTCAAATCCCACTTTCATCACTTCCTGGTTGAGTGAACCCTTGAGATGTTATTTAACTCCACCAAGCCTCAATTTCTTCATCTGTAAGGTAGGAATAATATTAATAGTATTTATATCCTAGCCCTGAGGTGAAAATAAAGTATGAAAATGCATGTAAGGTATTTTTAGCTCAGTGTTTGGCACATAATAGGTTCACAATAATAAATTTTCATTTTGATGTTGATGTTGCTGCTGCTGATTAACTACTTAGTAAAGGAATTATTAGCAATTATGCTGAGAAAATTAAATCCCTCTTTAAAAGTTAGAAAATTACCTCTCAACTTCTTATAACTGCTTCCTATATTATTTATCAATTGATTGTTGCCTATTTGTAGTCTCCATTTGTGATCCACTCTCAGAGTAATGGGCACTGAAGTGCATAACCCACTTTAAATTCCCTAAATCTCTACTGATTATAAATACTAATTTGGTATTACTCAATTCCCTTCCTGGTCTTCTTAATACAATCTTAACCTTTACCCTTCATCAGTCTCTCTACCATAACCCTCACCTTCCTTCTTTGCTCACTGATGCTTAACAAATGCCCTTAGCAAGCCACAAAGCATAAATTTAATTTTTCACATTCCTCCTCTCTACATCCGTACATTCATGCATAACTCATTGAAGAGGTAGACTGAATATGTGTAAGGATATAAAAGACATAAACAACATTGTTAATCAACTGGACCTAACTGATATTCATAGAATACGCTATCCAACAACATCAGGATATACATTTTCTTTAAGTATTCATAAAACACTTACCAAGATGAATCAAATTCTGGGCTAAAAAACAAGTCTTGATAAATTTAAAATGGATTCATATCGCACAAAGTATGTCCTCTAACCACAACGGAATCAAATTTAAATCAACAGAAAGACATCTAAAAAATCCCCTAATATCTGGAAATGAAATAACACACTTCTAAGCCACTCTTGGGCCAAAAGAAATCAAAAGGGAAATTTAAAAGTATTCTGAACTGAATGAAAATAAATACAACAAATTGAAATTTGTGGTATGCAGCTAAAGCAGTACCTTAAAGGGAAATTTATAAGACTAAATGCCTATATTAGAAAATAAGAAAGGTCTCTAATCAATGTCTCACCTCCACCTTAAAAAACTAGAAAAAGAAGGGGAAATGAAACCCAAGTAAGCAGAAGGAAAAGACGTAATAAAGAGTGGAAATCAATGAAATACAAAACAGAAAACAGAAAAGTCAATGATACCAAAAGCTGATTCTCTGGGGAAACCAATAAAACTGATAAACCTCCAGCCAGAATGATCACACACAAAAAAATACCAATCATCAAAAATGAATAAGAGACATCGCTAAAGATTCTACAAATGTTAAAAAGATAATAAGCTACTATATATAAAATAAACAACAAGGTCCTACTGTAAAGCAGAGGGAACTATATTCAATATCTTGTAATAACCTATATTGAAAAATATATATATTATATATATTATGTATATATAACTGAATCACTTTGCTATACACCAGAAACTTAACACTGTAAACAAATTATACTTCAATTAAAAATCACACACTCAGACACAAAATCAATTGACCATAAAAAAAGATAATAAGGCAATACCATGAACATCTTAATCCCAATAAATTCAACAATTTGTGTGAAATATACAAATCTTAAAAGACACAAACTACCAAAGCTCACTTAAAAAGAAACAGGTAACTAAAATAGCTCCATATCTACTAGAGAAGTTAATTTGTAGTTTAAAACCCTCACAAAGTTAAAAACTGCAGGCCCAAATGACTTCACTGGTGAGTTCTACCAAATATTTAAGGAAATATAACACCAATTTTACATAAACTCTTCCAGAATATTGAAGAGGAAGGAACACTTTCCAACTTATTCTATGAGGCAAACATTACCCTGATACCAAAACTACACAAAGACATTACAAGAAAAAAATATGTATACATCAATATCCCTCTTGAAGGCAAACACAAAAATTCTTAACAAAAGTTTAGCAAACCTAATCCAACCATACATAAATAGGATAATACATGATGACCAATAGGGTTTATCAAAGGAATGCAAAGTTAACATTTGGAAATCAATGTAATCCAACCACATTAACAGAACAACAACAAAAAAAGCATTTGACAAAGTCTAACATCTAATCCTTATAAAAACACCCAGAAAACTAGGAATAAAAGAATTTCATCAATCTGATAAACAGCATCTATGAAAAACAAATGGGACCTAATTAAACTTAAAAGATTTTACACAGCAAAGGAAACCATAAACAAAACTAAAAGACAACCTACAGAATGGGAGAAAACATTTACAAATGATGCGACTAACAAGGGATTAATTTCCAAAATATACAAACAGCTCATGCAGCTCAGTAACAAAAAAACCAACAACCTAATCAAAACATGGGCAGATGACCTAAACAGACATTTCTCCAAAGAAGACATACAGATGGCCAAGAGGCACATGAAAAGATGCTCAACATCATTAATTATTAGAGAAAGGCAAATCAAAACTACAATGAGGTATCACCTCACACCAGTCAGAATGGCCATCATCAAAAAGTCGATACATAATAAATGCTGGAGAGGGTATGGAGAAAAGGAAACCCTCCTACACTGTTGGTGGGAATGTAAATTGGTAAATGTAAATTGCAGCCACTATGGAGAACAGTATGGAGGTTCTGTAAAAATGAACTTATTTCCAAAACAGAAAGAGACTCACAGACACAGAAAACAAGCTTACGGTTACCGCAGGGGAAAGCGGGAGGCGAGAGGGATAAATTAGGAGGCTCGGATTAACATATACACACTACTATGTATAAAACAGATAACCTGGACTTCCCTGGTGGCGCAGTGGTTGAGAGTCCGCCTGCCGATGCATGGGACACGGGTTCGTGCCCCGGTTTGGGAAGATCCCACATGCTGTGGAGCGGCTAGGCCCGTGAGCCATGGCCGCTGAGCCTGCGTGTCCGGAGCCTGTGCTCCGCAACGGGAGAGGCCACAACAGTGAGAGGCCCGCATACCACACACACAAAAAAAACAACAGGTAACCAACAAGGACCTACTGTATAGCACAGGGAACTATATTCAATATTATGTAATAACCTATAAGGTTACATATTTATATGTATACATATCGCTGTGCTGTACACCTGAAAGTTACATGATATTGTAAATCAACTATATGTCAATAGGGGCTTCCATAGTGGTGCAGTGGTCAAGAATCTGCCTGCCAGTGCAGGGGACAGGGTTCAAGCCCTGGTCTGGGAAGATCCCACATGCCACGGAGCAACTAAGCCCACGCACCACAACTACCAAGCCTGGGCTCTAGAGCCCTCGAGCCACAACTACTGAAGCCCGCGCGCCTAGAGCCCATGCTCCGCAACAAGAGAAACCACCACAATGAGAAGGCTGTGCACCTCAACGAAGAGTAGCCCCTGCTCGCCACAACTAGAGAAAGCCCGTGCACAGCAACGAAGACACAACACAACCAAAAATAAATAAATAAATAAATAAATAAATAAATAAAATTTAAAAACCTATACATCAATAAAAAAAATTAAAAAAAAGAAAAACCTACAGTTAGCATCATATTAATGATAAAGACAAGAATAATGCAGGGTATAGGGAGGGTGGGAGGGAGAAGCAAGAGGGAGGGGATATGTGGATATATGTATACGTATAGCTGATTCACTTTGTTATATGGCAGAAACTAACACACCAGTGTAAAGCAATTATACTCCAATAAAGATGTTTAAAAAAAAGATTAAAAAACAAACAAACAAACAAAAAGAATAATGCAAGGTATATGCTCTCGCCACTTAGAGTCAGCATTGTATTGGATGTTCTCACCAGGGCAATAAGGCAAGAGACAAAACAACAGGCATCTATATTGAAAGGAATAAGTAAAACTGACTTTATTGGCAGAAAACATGATATTCTATACAGAAAATTCTCTGGAATCTACAAAAAATGCTATTAGAGTAAGTGAGTTTAGTCAGGTTGCAGGTACAAAATCAACATATAAAAATCAACTGTATTTGAGAACTCAATATTGCTAAGATGTCAATTCTCCACAAACAGAACTATAGATTCAAAGCAATTCCAGTCAAAATCTCAAACTTTTTTTCCCCAGAAAATGAAAAATTGATTATCAGACTTATATGAAAACGCTTTCTATGGTAATGTTAGAGGACTCACACTACCTGATTCAAGATTTATAGTTACAGTGATCAAAACAGTGTAGTATTAAACTTCCAGAAGAAAACATAGGCAGTACATAGGTCTTAGCGATATTTTTTTGGATCTGTCTCCTCAGGAAAGGGAAACAAAAGCAAAAATAAACAAATGGGACACAATCAAACTTAAAAAGCTTTTGCACAATGAAGGAAACCATCAACAAAACAAAAAGGCAACATATTGAATGGGAAAAGATATTTGCAAATGATATGCAAGATAAGGGGTTAATATCCAAAATATATAAAAAACTCATACAACTCAATATCCAAAAAAAACCTGATTAAAAAATGGGCAGAGAATCTGAACAGACATTTTTCCAAAGGAGACAAACAGATGGCCAACAGGCAGATGAAAAGATGCTCAACATCACTGATCATCAGAGAAATGCAAATCAAAACCACAATGAGATACCATGTCACACCTCATACAGAATGCCTATCAAGTCTACAAACAACAAATGTTGGCAAGGATGTGAAGAAAAAGAACCCTGTACAATGTTAGTAGGAATGTAAACATTCCTACTGGCACAGCCACTATGAAAAACAGTATGGAGGTTCCTCAAAAAACTGAAAATAGAACTACCATATGACCCAGCAATTCCATACCTGGGTATATATCCAAAAAAACCAAAAACACTAATTCCAAAAGATACATGCACCCCAATAGTCAGAGCAGCATTATTTACAACTGCCAAGATACAGAAGCAACCTACGTGTCCATCAGCAGATGAATGGATAAAGAAGATGTGGTATATATATACAAGGGAATACTACTCAGCCATTAAAAAAAATGAAATTTTGCCATTTGCAGCAACATGGATGGACTCGGAGGGCATTATGCTAAGTGAAATAAGTCATACAGAAAAAGACAAATACTGTATGATATCACTTATATGTGGAATCTAAAAAAATGCAACGGACTAATGATACAACAAAAAAGAAGCAGACTCACAGATGCAGAGAACAAACTAGTGGTTACAGAGCAGGGGGGCAGGGGGCAATGTAAGGGTTGGGGAGTGGCAGGCAGAAACCACTGGGGGTAAGATAGGCTCAAGGTATTGACAATGTGGGGAATATAGCCAATATTTTCTAATAACTGTAAATGGAAAGTAACCCTTCAAAATTGTTGAAAATTTTTAAAAATATGTATTTTTTTAAAAAGAAAGAAAACTTAAGGAAATAAACAAAAGAAAGAAAATATAAGAGGAAATCTTTGTGACCTTAGGTTAGGCAAAGATTCCTTAAATATGATACCAAAAATACCTCCCATAACAGAAAAGTGTTAAATTGGATATCATCAAAATTAACAACTTCTATTCTTTGAAATACTCTTTAGATATGAAAAAGACAAGCCACAGACTGAAAGAAAACATTTGTAAATCATATATCGATTAAATGAATTTTAACCAGATATACAACTGTCAAAAAATAAGAAAACAGACAACCCAATTTTAAAAAACGCATGCAAAATACACCAACTAATATACATGAATGGCAAACAAATGCAAGAAAAGATGCTCATATTTAGTCATTAGGAAAATGCCAACTAAAACCATAGTAAGGTATCATTACATACCTTATTAGACTCTAAAATAAAGACTGATCATACCAAATGTTGGAAATCATGTGGAACAAATGCAACTCTCTCATATACTGCTGGTAAGAATGTCAAACGAAACAACTTTGAAAAACAGTTTGGCAGTTTCGTAAAAAGAATTACCGTATCACATCATATAGCTACTCAGGAGAAATGAAAGCATATGTCTGCATAAAGACATATGCATGAATATTCACAGCAACTTCATTTGTAATAGTCAAACACTGGAGCCAATCTAAACTGCCATCAATAAATAAATGGATAAACAAATTGTGGCATATTCATTAAATAAAATACTACTCAGCAATAGAAGAACATACTAATTAATACACACAACATGAATGAATTTCAAAATATTTATGCTGAGTTAAAGAATCCAGAAACACATGTATACACTATAATATACTATAACCCCATTTATTAAAAATTCTAGAAAATTAATCAATTTCTTGAAAAATCCTATTTAGCTTTCAAGACTCAGTACTGAAGCATCCCCTTCTTTTTGAAAACGAATCTATAGTGAAGCAGATCAGCAGTTGCCCAAGGACAGAAATAGAGGCGAAAGGGAGATTTTAAAAGGGCAGAAGGAAACTTTTGGAGGTGATGGATCTGTTCATTATCTTGACTGCGTTACAGTTTCACAAATGTACACATAATTTACCAAAGTTATCAAATTGTACAGTTCAAATACATGCAGCTTATTGAATGTCAATTATATCTCAAAGTTACTAAGTTTTTTAAAAAGAAAGGAAAAAAAACACCAATCTGCTCATTACACTGCTCTTTTTAATATCCTTTAAAGTTTCCATCATCACCTAACAAGGTCAAGTCCAAATTTCTAAGTATGGCATACAAAGAGTTTTTGTCTACATTTTCAACCTCCTGACTTATTACTCTCCCCATATCCTTTTTTAGTTCAAGCATTTCATACTGCGTGATTGATATCTGTATGTCTTTGTGTACGTAATTTTCTCTATTCCTGAAACAGCCTGCCAGAATCATCCTCTTGAAGATATCCTATTTAGCTTTCAAGATCCAGACCTCAAATGTCTCCTCCGTTTTAAAATCTTTCCTGATACTCTTTCTCAATTCCTTAACCAGGCAGAGCTGGTTGTTTCCTCTGGTCCCAGCAGTGTTTACCTACCTTGCACTAATTCTTTATATGTCTACCTCTTTTCTCCACACTATTCAAAAGTAATGTAAATGTCTTGTATTTATAACCTCAATGCCTAACATGGCAGATGGTACAAAGTAAACACAAAATAATGTTTGTTGGATCAGACTGCAATGAATTAAACTGATTTTCAATCTCATGGCTTTCCAGACAGAAGGTCATGATTTAGACCTAGTTGCTGTGATTCAAATAAATATGTTAACAGCTTCATGTTTGATGACCTGATGCTTTAGAAACATTTTAATATATTTCCAGTATTCAGAAAAGTACAGATATTACTGTACCAAATATATCCATCACCTACCCAGATGTGTCATATCTTAACATTTCTCCAAATATACTTCAGATTTTCTTCCTTTTGGGGGGCAGGAGTTGTCCAACATTATACATATAGATAACGTCCCTTGGGTATTCCTCCCAAGGCAACCACTACTCTGAAGTTGTTTATCACACCCATGCTTATGTATGCTCCTGAATAATATAAAGTATTGTTTTACTTTTTAAAATTTTATGTTGTGGTATACAGAATATATCTTTTCCCCATTTTGCTCTTTTCACTAAACATTGCATTTTTGAGATTTATTCATGCTGATGATACATGTAACTCTAGTTTAGTCATTTAAATTGGTATATAGTTTTCTAGTATATGAACAATGTTAGTTTATCAATCCTCTTTACAGCACACTTTGTTTCTAATTTTTCACCACGACAAACAACATAGCTTATGATGTTAGACATGTCATGTGCACCTACAAATTTCTCTAAGGAATTAACAAATTACTCTCCAAAGTATACCAATTTTTACTTCCATTGGCAGTGTATGAGAACTTCTATTGCTCCACACCCTTACCAATACTTAGTATCAACAGACTTCTTAATTTTTGCCAACCTATCGAGAATGACAGTATTTTCCCTGTTTAAGTTTCATTTCCCCACTAGTGAGACTGAATATCTTATTGATAATTTATATTTTCTGTATTTATGTGTAGCCTTTGACTTGTTTTCTATTGATTTATATTTATATGTATAATTTATATTGATTTACTATCTATCAATATAAGTATATAGACAATATACATCAATACAAATAAAAAATTAAGGCTGCCTCAACTCTCAACTTCATACTTAAGAAGTACGTACCTCAGTTTCTTCCTCTGTAAAACAGGAATAATAACCTCACAGAAATGTTACAATGATTAAATGAGTTAATAACATACCTAAACTGCTTGGAATAGTGCCTGGAACATAGTATGTGGTATACAATTATTAATCACTAATATTTGTTTTATAAATCTTCTGCTAGTGGGCTTCCCTGGTGGTGCAGTGGTTGAGAATCTGCCTGCTAATGCAGGGTACACGGGTTCGTGCCCTGGTCTGGGAGAATCCCACATGCCGCGGAGCAACTAGGCCCGTGAGCCACAACTACTTAGCCTGCGTGTCCGGAGCCTGTGCTCCGCAACAAGAGAGGCCACAACAGTGAGAGGCCTGCGCACAGCGATGAAGAGTGGCCCCCGCTTGCCACAACTAGATTAAGCCCTCGCACAGAAACGAAGACCCAACACAGCCAAAAATAAAAATAAATAAATTAAAAGAAGGCTCAACATTTAAAAAAAAAAATCTTCCGCTAGTCATATTGGTTGCAAATACCTTCTCAGAGGCTGTGACTTATCTGTTACTTTGTTAAAGTATGTTTGTGGAAAAAATTCTAATTTTTTTTTTTTTTTTTTTTTGCAGTAAGTGGGCCTCTCGCTGTTGTGGCCTCTCCCATTGCGGAGCACAGGCTCCGGACGCGCAGGCTCAGCGGCCATGGCTCACGGACCCAGCCGCTCCACGGCATGTGGGATCTTCCCGGACTGAGGCACAAACCCGTGTCCCATGCATCAGCAGGCGGACTCTCAACCACTGCGCCACCAGGGAAGCCCAGAAATTCTAAATTTTAATGGAGTCAACTTTTCCTTTCCTTTGATATCTGTGTTCTTAAACATCCTTCTCTCCCTAATGCTCTATTTCTTTATAAGATAGGTCTAACTTTCCCTTTCATAACTTGATTTAATATCTCACTAAAGAAAATTTGACATGCTCAACTTTAAAATTATGTTAAAATATACTTCTAAATAACTTAAAAATTATTCTGTTCCCCAAGCAAAAGTCCTATTTTTTTATTACAATAAACAATTGTTCCTAACCAGAGAAAAATTAAAATACACAACTATATACAAATAAAATAAATTTACAATTACTCTTACCCTATGACATCTTTCAAAGGCTTGCTTGGTTTCTTGTAAAAGATTAACCACCACTTCTTGGGATAGGAAAGTCTCTCCATGAGTATCGATACTTGGCCCCAGTGGTAAGTTGGTACGCTGTCTAATTCTCTCTTTCAAATCTTGAATACTAGTGCATAATACCAACAAATGAAAAAAGAACACTACTATACATAGATTTCAATTTCAAATACTCTCAAACTTAGTATACATGAACTAAGAAAAAGAAAGAAGAAAGAAAAATAGACCAACAGCCAGGAAACCTAAAACTTCTAATTTCAGTAAGTAGTTCTGTAAAGTGAAGCAAGCATTAATCTCTAAACAGAAGATGTTCGTCTGAAAAATGAGTAGATTTGGAGTTATTATCTCTAAAGTCTCTTTCAACTCTACAATTCTGACTCAGTAGCCCAAAACTCCCTGTCTGGTTTCCTTAGGAAGTTGACTTTTCCAAATAAGTTAATATTCCAGATAACTAAATGGTCCTGCTTAAAACAAACTTTAAAATTTTAAAGATTTTTAAACATATTAACCCTTTAAACATATTGTATATTTCTTCATTATCATTAAACATAATTTAGCTTTTCTCAATGACTGAGGGTCATTAAGAACATTTATTACATGATAGTATCTTTAGAAAATTACTTTATTTTTTGGTCCTAGAATATATAGCTCCAGGCTGTGAACTAATTTTTCAAAACATTCTTATGATTGTTTTTTAGGTTTTCTCTTTTACTTACTACTGCCTTTGAGATGTCACTTCTTATTCCTAATTATAATCTCTCCATGATCATTATTTAATATATGACAAACTGGGAAACAAGAAAATGATTTGGGTGTGCGTTACGTGAACTGTCAACTCTGATTATATGGCTCCACAGAGGTCATTCTGATTCATCCAAAAATCAACTCAATTCCAGATAGTTGAGATCTAGATAACTCAGTTGCCACCAATTCTTACAGCAAATCATTTAATTTTATTCTAGTAGGTAAGTACATTCACGTTTTAATGTATTACTTAAATAATTTTATGCCCAAGTCATGAAAAAGCTCAGGGTACAAAATTGTGAACTATCTGCATTTTTTTTTTAACCACACCTGCAATAGCAGCAATAAAACAATGTGCTTCCTAGTCAATAACCTGGAATAATTTACTCAGTCTAAAAAAAGGAAGGAAGGCAGGCAGGCAGGAAGGGCACGAGGGACGAACTCTTTACGGTACTAGTATTCTGCTTTACATTTTAATAATGTTATGTAGGAACATTTCAACATGTGGCTTGAAGGACAGGATTTGATGAATGGTGTAAACAAACTGAATTTTAAAAATTCTTCACAGAAAATTCTAATGACTATCAATATTTCACAAGTCTGTCCAAATATAATAGCTTTTAATATCTTTAGTTTTAACTATAACATTTAACAAAAACACTTACCCTCCTGTGCCAATCGATCTCTTTTGATGGTTTTTTGAATCATAATAGCGCTGTAGGATCATAGCACTTCTGCTTTTCAAATATCCAGTCTCCACTTCAATATAGTTCTCCAAATAGGAAATGAAAATGGACTTGATAAGCTTAGACAAGAAAGTCTGTTTATCAGTACCTAAGTTAAACTCCATCAACTTGCTGGAAAGACTTGTGGTTCTTTTCATGCAAAAGGGAGAAAAAAGATTAATGTATATTGTAGGTATAGTAAAAATATTTAAGAAATACATATTTTTATAACGTGAGTTTTTAATAACTTATGTTACACCACCATTTCTTAAACCCTGGGAAGTTACTCAGGATGCAGACAGCGACTGTATAGGGTTACATATATTAAGTAGAATGAATATTACAAACAACATCATGGTTTTGAAAACTACCATAAACTCCTAGAGATGACTCAGGAGAGGAAACTAAGGCAACCAACCAGACTAGAAATGGCAACAGTGGCAGAATGGCTTCAAGTATGCCATTCATGACATGGTACCCAAGTCAAAATACTGAGAAGTCTATGCGCTGTTCATTTTCTTTAGTCTTTGTCCCTGGACTTTCCTCTAATTTTCTGTTTCTCACTGTTGAAGACAGGCTCACAATAGTGCTGTTGCTGAGATGGACTTCCTGATTATAGGTACTTTTGAAAACCCTCTTCTCAAAGCGATGACAATAAAGAAAAGCAATAGAGTTGGAAAAAAAACTCCACATGAAGCTTCTACAAAGTATAACACTGCCATTTACAAAAGCACAAGACAAATTTTCACATCAGACTTAAGTCTGAAATTGTCATATAAGAGTTTGTCACTCTGGGGGCTTCCCTGGTGGCGCAGTGGTTAAGAATCTGCCTGCCAATGCAGGGGACACGCGTTTGAGCCCTGGTCCGGAAAGATCCCACATGCCGCAAAGCAAATAAGCCCATGCACCACAACTACTGAGCCTGCGCTCTAGAGCCTGTGCTCCACAAGAGAAGCCACTGCAACGAGAAGCCCGGGCACCACAACAAAGAACAGCCCCCGGGAACCACAACAAAGAACAGCCCCCGTTCGCGGCAACTAGAGAAAGCCTGCACACAGCAACAAAGACCCAACACAGCCAAAAATAAATAAAAATAAAATAAATAAATTTAAAAGAGAGTTTGTCACTCCCTTTCTCAACTTTTGAAGTTTTAGCTGCAGATAAATGTAATAATACTAGTTCTTAAAGAAAAGAATTAAAGAATAATGAACTAGCTTACAATTAAAATCAGAAACAAAATTCTCAAGTCTTAAACAAGGTTTTTATATTTCATTAAAGTACATTAATATAAAGCATAATATCCAATTCCTTAAGTTAACATGCTAAGAATGCTGCTCTTGTACAATACTAGTCTATACAGCCGAGTATTTAATGTTAAAAGGTATATTGCTATCCGACAAACTGTTATTCAAAAATACCTGAATACTTCCCCATTTTCTATTTGAAAAAAAAAAAAAGTGAGATATTACTATTTTCTAATAATTAAAAATATACCTTGTATATAAATCGTAGAGACTTTTGAGATACTGCTCTGCATCGGACTTCCTACATTCTTCTAACTGGTCTTTCACAAAGCTCTAAAACAAAAAGTCAACATTCTGTCAATTAAGTAAATATTAAATTATATAGCCAATTTTTTTTCTCTAGAATTACTCCACATTCTTGAACTGTTCTAACTTAAGATCCAGTGGAAAAGGCAATGCATAGAAAAGAGACCAATATAAAAAAAAATAGGTTTTTAATTTTTACTGCTTCTCATATTTACTCATACATCTTATCAGTGTTGGGAATAAGCATTAAGAATCTCAAATACCTTGTCTTTTGAAATCTGCCTATCCTGCCTCATGAAGTACATTGGGGAAAAAAAAAAAATCCCAAAAAACAAAACCTGAAGCTATATCAATATGGTCAATTCCTTAAAGCAGCTTTTCCCAAACTGTAGTCTAAGTAACACTAGTGTCCTTTGAGACACTACTGTAAAATTGGGAAATGCTGTACATTACATCTCCACTTCTAGAGAATCACAATACATATTAGTATCTTTAAAGGCTATTAAAAGTCCTGAATTGTGTTGTAAAGACAACACTTATTTAATGTTGCTCAATCCATTGGTAAACATAGTTTAGGAAATGTTGCCTTAAAGTACAGAGCTATAGAAGTCAAGGTTGTAAATGAAATTCCTGTGTTTTCTTTTAATCTTAGTACCATATTATAAAAAATTCTACAGACTGAGCTTGTAATTCTTGTTCAATTTCCAAAATGCCATCTATTGGTTAAGGTAAGAAACCAATAAAAATTAAAACTGAGGCTAACCTACCACACAACCTGATACATACGTAATTTCAAACACATCCTCTGATGACACTGAGTGATTAGCACCTTTTTTCTTAGTAAACAAAACATTTTTTTTTTTAAAGCATGACACTGTCATTCCTTTCTCCTACACTTAATAAGTGGATTACTATGCCTAAGGATATTATACAAACTAAATTTTAAAAACTTTTAAAACATAGAGGAAAAAAATCACATATTGCCTTAAGTACTTAGTCATTGTTTAAAATTACCTGTAGTTTGATTTCAAATACATTTTGAATAAGTTTAGCCAGTACTGTTTCTGGATTACTAAAGATATCTCCAACTTGTTTGTTCACCCGTTGACAGAGTATTGCTGCGTCTTCAAATATGTCATTTCTCAAGTAAGCACCCTAAACAGCAGAGGAATTTTACATTGAATATATAATTTTAAAATGCTTTCTAAAAACACAAATTAGCATAAAATAAAATAAAATACAATAAAGTGTACTGTTATGTTACCTCCTGGCACTGCTTTATATAAACATCAACACAATGGGAATAACCCTAGGAAGAAGAAAGAAATACACATCACTCTTTTGGTTCAATTATAACAATAATAACAACAATGTCAATAAAAGAGGTATTATATGTAATAAAGTTATGTCTATGCCTCAATAAATGGCCAACGGTAATAGCTACTCTCTGGTTCCTATGTTCCAAACTTAAGGTCAACCTTTCTTGCTTTTGAATTATTTCATCAAATGTTTGACTGAAAAAAAAAAATACATTAAATATGCAGAAGGCAGACAATATGATTTTCTATGTCAAACTACATAAAAATTCAGTGATAAAATATTAATATTATTGAATATAAGATCCTTATTTAAATAATATTAACTACCTAAAATTTAATAGCATTTCTGGAGAAAGATACAAATGTACATTCAAATTATTCCAAATAATGAAAATTATCACTGACTCATACAACTGGGGAAAAACAGAGACTATAATATATAGAATTCATATAACCTCTGTACTCTTTAAGACTAATCTGCCATTTTAAACTTTTACTATTTACCTTAAAATGGAGTAAAACAGCTGCTACTTCTCTCATTCTGGAGATTTCACCTCTTCTTTGAGCACCAGTAAACTCCTGTATCAGTTGGCATTCTAAGTCATGGTATTTACCTAAAAATAGAAAGTCATTCAGCTACAATGAGACAAAGTATCCAAGTTACATATGAGTATATGGTTTCTTTATAAATATAATGACTAGGAATCTAGCTTTCTTTTAAAAGAATTGCAAAAACTATATGAGATTATAGGTAGTGGATCAAAACCCGATAATATACTGTGGTATATAAATATGTATTTTCAAAACCAAAAAATCTTCCCAACTGGTAAAAGAGGTGAGCTCCTACAGTGTGACTGCCATTTATCACTGCTATATAAAAAAGCAGCTGGCTGGCAATATCGTTCTCAATGGTGAAAAACTGAAACCATTTCCTCTAAGATCAGGAACAAGACAAGGTTGTCCACACCCACCACTATTATTCAACATAGTTTTGGAAGTTTTAGCCAGAGCAATCAGAGAAGAAAAAGAAATAAAAGGATTCCAAATCAGAAAAGAAGAAGTAAAGCTGTCACTGTTTGCAGATGACATGATACTATACATAGAGAATCCTAAAGATGTTACCAGAAAACTACTAGAGCTAATCAATGAATTTGGTAAAGTAGCAGGATACAAAATTAATGCACAGAAATCTCTCGCATTCCTATACACTAATGATGAAAAATCTAAAAGAGAAATTAAGGAAACATCCCCATTTACTAATGCAACAAAAAGAATAAAATACCTAGGAATAAACCTACCTAGGGAGACAAAAGACCTGTATGCAGAAAACTATAAGACACTGATGAAAGAAATTAAAGATGATACAAACAGCTGGAGAGATATACCATGTTCTTGGATTGGAAGAATCAACAATGTGAAAATGACTATACTACCCAAAGCAATCTACAGATTCAATGCAATCCCTATCAAACTACCAATGGCATTTTTCACAGAACTAGAACAAAAAGTTTCACAATTTGTATGGAAACACAAAAGACCCCGAATAGCAAAAGCAATCCTGAGAAAGAAAAACAGAGCTGGAGGAATCAGGCTCCCAGGCTTCAGACTATGCTACAAAGCTACAGTAATCAAGGCAGTACGGTACTGGCACAAAAACAGAAATATAGATCAATGCAACAGGATAGAAAGCCCAGAGATAAACCCACGCACATATGGTCACCTTATTTTTGATAAAGGAGACAAGAATATACAGTGGAGAAAAGACAGCCTCTTCAATAAGTGGTGCTGGGAAAACTGGACAGGTACATGTAAAAGAATGAAATTAGAACACTCCCTAACACCATACACAAAAATAAACTCAAACTGGACTAAACACCTAAATGTAAGGTCAGACACTATAAAACTCTTAGAGGAAAACATAGGCAGAACACTCTATGACATAAATCACAGCAAGATCCTTTTTGACCCACCTCCTAGAGAAATGGAAATTAAAAACAAAAATAAACAAATGGGACCTAACGAAACTTAAAAGCTTTTGCACAGCAAAGGAAACCATAAACAAGACAAAAAGACAACCCTCAGAATGGGAGAAAATATTTGCAAATGAAGCAACTGACAAAGGATTAATTTCCAAAATTTACAAGCAGCTCGTGCAGCTCAATATCAAAAAAACAAACAACCCAACCCAAAATGGGTAGAAGACCTAAATAGACATTTCTCCAAAGAAGATATACAGATTGCCAACAAACACATGAAAGGATGCTCAACATCACTAATTATTAGAGAAACGCAAATCAAAACTACAATGAGGTATCACCTCACACCAGTCAGAATGGCCATCATCAAAAAATCTAGAAACAATAAATGCTGGAGAGGGTGTGGAGAAAAGGTAACCCTCTTGCACTGCTGGTGGGCATGTGAATTGGTACAGCCACTATGGAGAACAGTATGGAGGTTCCTTAAAAAACTAAAAATAGAACTACCATACTATCCAGCAATCCTACTACTGGGCATATACCCTGAGAAAACCATAATTCAAAGAGTCATGTACCACAGTGTTCATTGCAGCTCTGTTTACAATAGCCAGGACATGGAAGCAACCCAAGTGTCCATCGAGAGATGAGTAGATAAAGATGTGGCACATATATACAATGGAATATTACTCAGCCATAAAAAGAAACGAAATTGAGTTATTTGTAGTGAGGTGGATGGACCTAGAGTCGGTCATACAGAGTGAATTAAGTCTGAAAGAGAAAAACAAATACTGTATGCTAACACGTATCTGTGGAATCTGAAAAAAAAAAAAAGGTTCTAATGAACCTAGGGGCAGGACAGGAATAAAGACACAGGCATAGAGAATGGACTTGAGGACATGGGGAGGGGCAAGGTTAAGCTGGGATGAAGTGAGAGAGTAACACTGACATATATACAGTACCAAATGTAAAACAGATAGCTAGTGGGAAGCAGCTGCATAGCACAGGGAGATAAGCTCAGTCCTCTGTGACCACGTAGAGGGGTGGGATAGGGAGGGTGGGAACGAGACGCAATAGGGAAGAGATATGGGGATATGTGTATATGAATAGCTGATTCACTTTGTTATAAAGCAGAAACTTAACACACCATTGTAAAGCAATTATACTCCAATAAAGATGTTAAAAAAAAAAAAGCAGCTGCGTGGGAAAAGTCTTCTGGACGTCATTTGTGATAGCAAGAGACAGGAAAAATCTTAAACCTGAATTTATGGAAAGGGTGAGCAGAATTATAAAACACTTTACTAGAGTTCAGATGCCTTTACTACAAACAATGGCAGATTCAATACCAAGGTACACCTTAAGACAACATGTGGTATTTGATTCACTACATTCTTGAGGCTATTACGGTACACTTTTGGGAAAACAGGTCGTCTCTGAACTTCAATGACTTCCCAAAACAGTGACTTAGACTACCAGGGGAGCCTGTAAATATAGCAGCTTTTCAAGAAATTCAGAATGATCTGCTTAAAATACAATCCAAAGATCAAGAATCAAGCTATCATGTAAGAAGTTAAATAGGTACTGAAATGGTCATTACAAGCTAGCTTTAAAAAAAGAGAACCTACATTAGGTCTGTATGTATGAATACAAAAACAATCCCCAAGATTAAATTAAAAACACAAGGTATGGAAGCTATTTGTATAGTATGCCAAGAACACAAGTTATGGAAGCTATTTGTATAGCATGCCACCAATTATTTTAAAATAAATACGGACAGCAGAACTAAATTCTACACATTATATACATGATCTATGTCTTATGCTTGTATATCCATAGAATATTCTGGAAGAATACTCAAGAAATTGATAATAGTTGTTTCAAGGAAGAGGAATCAAACTCAGGGATGGGGTGGGAGGATGACATTCTTCCCACTCTCTTCTTTTACTATTTTCTTTTTTTATACAAGTAGTTTGATTACCTATCCAAAACAGTTAAATAAATAGAACCCCACTTACTTGCAATTTTGGATTTAACTTCTGAAAATCTGAAAGATAAAAACCAATGATGAGGTTCATTATTTGTGACAAATGTACCATAGTAATTTAAGATGTTAATAAAAGGGGAAACTGGTTTTGGGGGTACATAGGAACCCTCTATACTAAATGTTGTCAGAAAAAAAAGAAAGGAAGCGGGGGAGGGAGGGAGGGGAGGGAAAGACAAAGCCAGAGGTGAGAGAGTACTGATAGTAGGAAGCATGCCATGTAACAAAACTGAATTTGGGCAATCCAGATGGGGTCTCTGGTTCTCACTGAGGAAATTCACATTGAACAACCAATTTCCCCACCCCATTTTTTAAATTTTTTAATTTATTTTTTGATGTGGACCATTTTTTTTTAAAGTCTTTATTGAACTTGCTATAATATTGCTTCTATGTTTTGGTTTTTTGGCCCAGAGCCATGTGGGATCTTTAGCTCCAACCAGGGATCAAACCTGCACCCCCTGCATTAGAAGGCGAAGTCTTAACCACTGGACTACCAGGGAAGTCCCACCAATTCCCTTTTAAAGGGAGGAATTCTGTATGAGGCATTAACAACCCAGAAAGCCCCAACAACTGGGTTACTGTCCCTACTCATATTCACTGGCATTTTAAATTCACTTGATATTTGTCTATTTTCCCCTCAGCTGGGATTTCCTCATATGACGTTCCACTATTGTTACTTAAAGAAAAACAACTATAAAATAAGCATATACAAATGAGTTATTTTAAAACTAGAAAAATAAAATAGAAGCCATAAAAAGGACCCAGCAATGTGCCTAGCATTCAACCTCTGCAAATTCAAAAACTAAAATATCATACACTACCATACACTAGAACTTTTTTCAAATCATAAGTATCCAGGGGGAATGCACAACATGGAAAATTAATGTTGAGAGATCTTATGTGATTAGTTTGAAGACACAGGAGAGTGGCTGGCAAAAGAGATGCCAAAGACAGATGAAGAAGCTAATAATTTAAAGATCTATACAAAATTGATATCAAAGTCACAGTGGATCACAAAGTATGATAGGCTATACTGATCTTTGTGAAAAAATTAAACTTGATTAGGCTATATATATTCAATTCTAAGGCCTGATAGGCTAAAACAAAACTGTAAGAGAAGCATGCAATTGAGAAGCAGAAGATGAGTAGATGCCTCTGTGTTTGTAGGGGTGGGAGACAGATGAAGCCAACAATTATGATGCAGTTATTGTGAGCCACACATTTTACCCATTTAAGTAAATGGTTTAACTCTGAAATAAAGTTAAAGAGAGGTTTTCTGTGGGTGACATTAAAAATCATTGCTCATAATGCTGGACAAGTATGAAATTATTAATAATAGCTAAATGATAGATGATGATTACTGCTAATCCTTTATGATGATACAAAGTTCAGAGTAAAATAAGGTATATTTGGGGGTAGGGAATTCACTTTCACTCTATGTTTGGGACATAATGGACAAGCTTTAAGTATAGTAATACATTTACATTCTACCTGTACCTCAGGATTTTCAAGTATTACCAAAAGAATAAAATACGTATATTATCTGTTAAAAGGGAAGACATTTTTTCCAGATATTTAAATGGGAGAACCACTGTTAACAAGATTTTATTATAGAGTCTAACATTCCATGAACTAAAGGAAATCATGAAAGAATTTCCTTCTCAGTGAAGTTCTTTTAGGATGAAACCATTAATACCTAACTTAGCAATGGCCCCAGGGCCTTGCATCTAAAACAGGACTTCTTAACCTGAAGTCCCTAGGAAGAAGCCTACAGATAGGCTAAAGGGTCTAAAACTCCATGAAATTGTATACAACGGCCTGTGTATCTGATTTTTTTAAGGAAATTTCATAGCTTTCACCAACTTTTCAAAGGTGCCCAAGACTCCTAAAAGCTTAAGAATTCTCATGTAGACAGAAGAAAAAGGAGCTCAAGAGCCCCATGTTTAAGCTTTCTCTGTCCCCTTCTAGTCTGTTGATCAAAGTCCAAAAAACAAAGAAAATTCAAAATCTTACTCCAATTTCAAAATTCTCCATCAATTTTTTTCAAAAGAAAAACATAAGATTGAAATTATTTCAAGATATATCATTAAATTTAGTTGTTAAGATACCACATTTTTTTCAATCAGCTATTACATACTGTACCTGTACAAAGGCAGTCCTCAATAAGTTCTTGTTGAATTAATGAGCAAAATCATACAGGAAAAAGTACAATTTTATTCTATACACTACACCATATACACAAATTAGCTCCTGAGAAATAAACTTGCCTATCAAAAGGTAACTCTTGGGCAATTAGGTGCAACTTCTGAATGATGTCTGCTGCCTCCTTTATCTATTAAAAAACAAAAGCAATAATTTTACAAAACCTTTATACATATCAAAAAATAATTTTATATTTAAAAATAGTAATATTCTTCTATGTATGCCCACAGACCCTCACCCGAACAA
This sequence comes from Monodon monoceros, assembly GCF_005190385.1. Lineage (NCBI taxonomy): Eukaryota > Metazoa > Chordata > Mammalia > Artiodactyla > Monodontidae > Monodon > Monodon monoceros. The sequence continues at coordinate 130,910,154 of NW_021703778.1, forward strand.
TTTTCTTTAAAAAACACAACAAATAAAATCTTATGAGCAACAGGAATATATCTGGGGTATCACCAATAATGAGTCAATAAAACATAAATATTTGTCATTATTGTGCTGAAATCTTCTGATTTTATAATGCCACAATCCCTTCCCAATGAAACCTGCAGTTCAAGTTTACTCCGAATAAATTCAAATCATTGATTGCTGAAAGCAAGTTTAAGTATCTTCTGAGTTTGTGAAATGATAAACAAGATTTATAAAAATTCAGATCATACTGCTGTATAAATCCCATTTTAAGTGAAGAAAATAACAACAAAATGCCTGTCATTTAATGAACATATCAAGTTATAAAACTTGTTATAAAAGCAAAGATTACATTTAATATGAAGTTTCTAGAATGGAATATGGTAAAGAAATGTTTGTACTTATTCAAGTTGTGGAACTGAAGGATTTAGGCAAGGGGTCCAAAATTCTTAAAATGCAGACATTTGTGCTTATTCACACTAAATGTATAGGGGAGTTATATAATGTTTACTTTTTAAAACAAATTTCAAATAAGTATTGAGTTTTATTTTGGCACACCTTTAAGTAAATGATTTTATGATCATTCACTTTCTTTTACACTAAAAAAAAAAAGAAGAGAGAGACTCATACAAACGTGAAGGAAGAGCTGAGAACATTAACAAAGATCTTTCTAACCGAGTACTCACGTGAAGTCTGGCAAGCAACTATGGAAAACAAAAGCAGGACCAAACGATATTGTTGTTTTGCCCAACAACAGTGAATATAAGATAGCATTTCTGCTTCAGTTATCTCTTCTCTCCTAGTCAGCATGTCACTGTCATTTTCAGTTACCAGATGCTCACTCTATTCTACTGAACATGGGCACAGATACCACTGCATTATCTCTTTTCACCATGCCATTTGGTTGTACTAGCAATGTCCACCCTTTTCTCCTCACCGATACTCCCTTCAGAAAGGACCTACATACATGTTTTATGTTCCTATCAGGAGTTTGTTCTTGTTGTTTCAAGAGATGGAAGTGTTTGCAAACTTCACTTAATATAGTAAGAAGTACAGCAGAGTAAATAACACTTGATTTTATGGAATTCCCATAGGCAATTATTTTATAAAAATTGTTTCAAGCACAAGTAGCTCTTAAGGTCATCCATCAGTTGAAATATACTATAAAAGTACAGAAGCTTTCAAAACCACAATCTAATAACTTGCTTATATCTGCTACTGATGTTAGAGTAAGGTGAGAGACCACCCATGCTAACAGGTTAAAGATAATCAGGGCCATCAGGCATTACCTACATGAAGAACATTAAGTTGTGATGCTAAGAAGAGAAACAACTAACATACTCTGTAATGACAGAGGTAAGAAGAAATATATACTATGGTCATAAAATGGGTTTTTTTTCCCAGAGAAGAAAATTAGAAGATTCTGAAAAGCAAAGATTAAAAAAAAGCAAAAATGACTTTGGAGCAGGAAGAAAAAGGAAAAAGATGGTTGTTAACTTTTCGCATTCTAATTCCTTCCAAAATCACACACCTCCCTAACTACATGGGTGATTTTCCTTTTCTTTCCATTGGGAAGGTGGCTGGCACACAGTGCAGAAATTGAGATACTTAGAAGTTTATCTAATAATTAGCAATCTAATACCATATATGATGTTCCTAAGTGTAGTTAACTGTGATAGTACCAGGCCAAAAGTAATGATTCAACAGTAACCCAAAACTTATGGGAGATATGAGAGAAAAACAAGACAATTGGGAAAAGAGGACTAGAGTATAAGAAAAAAGGAACAAGATGAAAGAAAATGGGATATGGTAGAGAGTGAAGCAAAGGAGAGAAAATAAGAGGAAGTAGCTTAAGCACTGTTAGCTCTACTTGCTCTTCAAAAGTTACAGACAGCTAATGACCAAGTGAATGAAGTAGCAAGAATATGAAGATTTTTTCTTCTTCTTTCAATCAAAATCTTAAAAATTAAGAGACAACAGTAATACCATGAACTACACAATTACTTGATAATTAAAATGTTTAAAGAAAAGTGTAAAGAACATAATTTCATTATGCAAAACATTACAAGCAATACAAATCAGGATAAAAATATGTGTAATCATTCAATTTTAAAATATTTATTTTTCTCTAGATTCTAAATGGCTGCCTTGAGCTGCATCAAATAAACAGACCAACTCACACTGGGTAAAATATCGGCATTTTGTTTATAACAAAACATAAATATACTCTACAGTCCAACAGGTATAATCCAAGGTAACCCAAGGTATAAGACTTGAATTATATACCATTTTATATATATATATATACATATATATATATATAAATTTTTATATGTATAAATATGTACTTTTATAATACATTAGAAATATGTATGTTTATATTTAGGAAACATAAAATAAAAGCATTCCATAAGGTATCCTGAAAAACAGTTCAGTGTTCAAGCCGTGTGTGTGTGTGTGTGTGTGTGTGTGTGTGTATACTATTATACATAAAAATCATGTGAATATATAAAAGCTAGATATTGCCAGTATTTTACAAGTGTTTAAGTATGATAATGTTCTTGATGTTAATCTTATCAGTTCTACTTTATATTACAAATATAATTCCTGAAACTCATTATTTAAAATACTGCCTTTTCTTTAGAGGAGTTATCTCTACATATGTAACCATTCCTTTTAAAGATCTCTAAAACTTATAAATTCTATACCCCTATATAGTTCCTACTCACAAAAAAATGTGTTGCTTAATTCAAAGTGAACTTCAGTACTACTTAGTTTTTAAAATTTCACTACCTGAGATATCCCATGGAGTACACTCAGAAAAATTCTGGAAGACTGTATTCAACATATTAGTGGACAATGTCACTATGTGCATATACCATCCATAAGAATGTCTATTTTTTCATGCATTTTGATTTTTTCCCCCGAGGGGAAGAAAGTGAGCTAAATAACCTCTTCCAAGATTGTAGAGCAGCCAACACCATGCAACCTTAGACCAGGATTAAGTGACTAGTGCTATGAAAAAGATTAACATGAACAATTAATTCAGATTTTTCTATTCTCTTTGATCCAAAGTATGCTTTAATTCTTTGTAAAAGATCTTTATTCAAGTAACAAAAACTAGAAGCTCTGAATTCCTTGCACAGAAAGATACTTCAGCTTGTCAATGATTTATGTCAGCCCACCCCCTCACCCAATGGAATGTGCCTATCAAATTCTGTTAATATTAAAAGTCAATTATGAGAAAGAAATATTTATTAAAATAGTTACCTCAACATTTCTAAACGATACAAATTTCATAAACAAAAATGCCAGGCAATCCAACTAAAAATCTGAATATATATAGTTGATCAGTAATCTGTAGATAAGTGTACATTTCAGAATAAAGACTTTTAATAAGTCACCTAACTCAGTGATTTGAAGTCTGTCTCTGGAAAGTAATAACTGCAGTTCATAATTAGGGCATTGTTATTAATGCTATAATTTGCTTTTATCCTTCTGACAGTGCTCACCTTTTCAGAATTTGTAAAAACATCAGATTTCAATTCTCCATCTAGAAACTCATTAAAGTATTTCATCAATTTCTGAGCCTCTACTGCCCGTTGTCTGGGTGTGTTTACCCCCTCCAACTGGTCTCCAAGGTGACAGACCTTGGTTGCTACATAGCTGATGTGCTCATCTAGTTCTTGGAAATGTTGGAAGGCAACCTAGGAAAAATGTGAACAAGCATAAAATACAATCAGAGAACCCAGATTAACTACAAATACTATCATTATTACCAAGGGGAATCTGCATTAGAAGTATTTGGAATCTATCACCTTAACTACTTAAAAACACATTATCTTATGTAAATTACTGACTTTATTATTTTCTAACAGTTATACATGCTTAAGTGAAGGAATCTAAATATATGAAATCTGAGCAGAAATCAGCTTTCTAACCCCTAACACTAAAGAACAAACAGCCCCTGGGAGGCAGCAATGCTAAACATGCTCTTCTAACTACATTTACAAAGGGCCATCAAGTTCCACATCAGGTCCAGGCTGTGAAAGAGGTTCAGAGGTTCCAGATTAAGTTTAGGGCCTAAGAATGGCTAAGAAGCTTGGCCTACTTACCCCAGAGTCAGTCTAGAGATCTAGTTTTACTCCCAAATGGACTGAGGAAGAGTTCTGCACATGCTTTTCCCAGTTACACCAGCATTCTCATTAGGGTATATACCTCATGACTTTTGTGAAGCTTCCCAGACCAGGTTTCCTCTAGGGAAAAACTTCATCCAGGCAATAGCTGGTCTGGTATTATTATTTTGCTTTATGATTAAATGAGAATGCAAATAAATACCTAAATATCCAAGCTAATCATGACCCCCTAAAAATACAGGTCTACTGAATTATCATTCTTAAAAGTTTGCACTGTTAAAGAGAAAGCAAGGACCACACTGTAATGGATACCACCCCATCCTAAGGGAGTACTGTGATCCCAAACCAACACTCAGTAGGCAAGCAAGTGCACCAAGAGTGCCTGATAACAATTCATTAACATTTTATCCCATGAGATGGGAGCAGTATAAAGAAACCTCAACAATTCTGTTGCATTAGATTTTTTTAAAAAACTGAAAACTGAAAGGAAATAAAGATATTAAATCCTGTATAAACTACTCATTATTTAACTAACTGTTTACCTGATTGCTTTTCTGGAGATCTTGTACCTTCCTGGCAAATTCCTTAGCTTCTTTCTGACACTGTTGCTCTAGTTTCTCTACTTTCCTTTGAATCCTTTCATCCATTATCTGGAGTTCTTGAATATGATTTACAAATTCTTCTAATAATCTAACAAAGGAAAATTAGAATATGTATCAATCCATCTATAACTCATCACTAGGAAGTGACCAGTTCACTTATAATTGTAAATAAAGTATTAGTGAGCATTCCTTGAGGTAAGGATGAACATGTTAATTTTCTCTTCACCATCCTGTTAGGGATTATCTCTGACATAAATGAAAACCTCATATGGAATCTCCATTAACCCCCAGAATTGAAACCAATTTTATAGAAATAGTTAAAAAGGTAAATTGTACTATATAAAAATAATACTGTGCATTCCAGGGTATGGTGAATTTTTGTTCCCCCAATTTACGATACTTAAAACAACATATTCAACATGTTTTATTTTAGAGGTATAGCCAGCCATTTCTAATTTATTACTAATTGGAGAAAATATTAAATTCTCATAATGCAATAAAATCCCTTCCCCCATATCACTTAAAGTCCTTCTCTAAAATAAAAGAAACATAAAAGGAAAAAAATAAATCTCAAACTTCTAATGCTTCTTCCTTTTATTGGCCAGTTGTTAACTCCCTTTACATGAATGTTCAAAGGAATTCCAACAGTCACCTCTATTCCAGATACAAATTTGTACTAGATTGGGTCTATGAAAAAAGAATTTTTACTTCACCTTTTAGGATCAAAAGCTTCAGGTCCCCCTCTAGAGCCTCCTCCTGGGGTTCTCCATACAAGACGTTCAATATACTCATCTGCCACAAAAGGCTCCTAGTTTACAAAATAAATGTTCCTTTAAAAAGTTTCACAGGCCATGACTTAATACTACTTACAAAAATGAAATAGTTTGTACCATGTGAGAACTTAAAATTAAATTACTAATTAAATATATCTGTATTATTAAAACGTACAGGCTTTTTCAATTTAAAAAATCTTCAATAAACAAATTACTTAATGAAAATTAGTATATTAAAATATTAAAGAGTATTATGAGCAGGAACATACCAAAGGAAAAATGAGCAAGGGACACAAACAATTTATAGAAGAAATACAAATGGCCAAGAAACATGAAATATATACAGCTTCACTAGTAATCAAATAAGGTCAAGTTATCACTTTTTTTTTCTTCTTTTTGCCTCACAAACTGACAAAGTTTTTCTTTTTCCTTAATTATAATATGCATACAAGAGAGGGTAAGCTGAAATTCACTCTCATTATTGTTAGAAATGTTAAAAGGTACAGTATTTTTGGAGGACAGTAGGTAACATTTTGGTAACATCAAAGTACTACAAATGCTCATACCCTTTAACCCAGTAATTCTACTTTTAAAATTCTAAGGGAAAAAGCAGACATGAACACAAAATTTTTGTATTATATATAACTCTGAAAAATTATAACACAAATATTCAACAAAATCATTATTGAAAAATTATAGTAAACTTACAGGATAAAACAATTATTTTCCTATTAAAGTCATGTTGTAAAAAAATTTAATGAAATGAGAAAAAAATGCTCATGTATAATATCTGATATTAAAAAAGCAGGATAGGACTTCCCTGGTGGCACCGTGGTTAAGAGTCCGTCTGCCAATGCAGGGGACACAGGTTTGAGCCCTGGTCGGGGAAGATCCCGTATGCCACAGAACAACTAAGCCCGTGCGCCACAACTACTGAGCCTGTGCTCTAGAGCCCGCGAGCCACAACTACTGAAGCCTGTGTGCCACAACTACTGAAGCGCACGAGCCTAGAGCCCGTGCTCCACAAGAGAAGCCACTGCAATGAGAAGCCCATGCACCACAACAAAGAGTAGCCCCCGCTCACCGCAACTAGAGAAAGCTTGCATGTAGCAACGAAGACCCAAAGCAGCCACAAATAAATAAATAAATAAATAAATATTTTAAAAAAGAGTAAATTCTGAAGAAAGAACTATATGCAGCTAAGGAATAAGTCATCTGGGGAAGGAATGCTCCAAGTACAGGGAACAAACTTAGTATGCAAGTAATGACAAGAGGCCAGTGTGACTAGAGCACAGTGAGTGAAGTGGAGAATAGTTGTAGATGAGATCAAGAGAGGTGGTGAGAATCCACAGCTTGTACTAAGGTCTTAAAGGATGTACTATAACATATTCCCCGTTATCGACTGAAGAAAAGGCCAGGTTCCCAGGAGGAAGGACTCTGCAACATGCTGGCAAATATATGCAGTAATGATTCTACTATTCCTTCCCCCAAAAGCAGTTACAACAATTTACTTGAGTAACTATATACTAGGGAAAGGGAAATACTCAAAACTTTTTGAGGTCTGTTGTATACAGGGTCCTAGCTGACATTCTTGATTGACTCAAAGCACCATGGACTCAAGAGACATATGGGAGGAGGACATACGGGAGCCAAGTAATAAACACATTCCTAGCCAAAGTCAAGCTCACCATCAGTCCAATGGGCCATTAGCCCAACTAGTGGCCATTTCCCCAGTTTGCAAACCTTTAATAGGAACAGACACACTTGATGGCCAATGCAACTTCCACACTGAGTCCCTGGTTTACAGAGTAGGAACTATTATGGTGGGGAAGTCCAAGTAAAAGTCTCTGAAATTGCCCCTCCCTACTCAATGTAGTAACCAAGTGGAATGGCAAAAATTAGTGCCACTCTTAAAGCTCTAAAGCAAGGATCAGCAAATTTTTTCATAAAGGACTAGATAGTATTTTAGGCTTGAGAGCCACAGAGTCTTTGTTACAACCATTCAACTCTGCCTATGTAATACAAATGTAGCCATAGGCAACACATAAACAAATGGTCTACCTATGTATCAATAAAACTTTAAAAACAGGCAGGTATCCCATGGGCTGTAAATTTGCCAACCCCCATCTAAAGGATGCAGGGGTAATGTTACCTATCATTTTCTCATTTAATTCATCAGTCTGGGTTTTGCAGAAACCAGACAAATCCTGGAGGATGACTACCTCAATAATCAACCAAAAAGTAGCCCCAGTTACATCTGCCGTGCCACATGCAGTACCTCCCAGCCTCATGCTATATGGCTAATGATTTAGGTGATACGTTCTTTTCTATCCCTACCAGCAAAGAGGATCAGACAGTTCATGGTCACATAGAACTGACAACAGTGTACATTTACAGTTTTGCTTCAAGGCTGTGTGAACTCTTACCCTCTATTATAACATGATCTGTACTGTATGGACATTCTGCAGAACGTCTTACTGATTCCTCTTATGAACTGACATCATGCTAATTGGGCCAAATGAGCAAGAACTGGCTAGCACACTGGAAAAGCTTGGTAAGACACACGTGATCCAGAGACTGAGACGTATACTCTATAAAGATTCACGGGCACAGTGTATCAATAAAATTTTTAAGGTAGACAGAGGAGGCTGGGACATTGCATTCAAAGTAAAGGACAAACTATGGTACCTTGCACCTCCACCACAACGAAGGACACATAACACCTGGTAGGCCTTTTCAGCTTCTGGAGCCAACATATTCCACACCCACTCTGGCACATATATCAGGTAACACAAAAACAGAAAAGGGATCTGTGGAAGAGGGGGCCATACAACCTAGCAGACCCAACAGTATTAAAGAAATCAGCATTTACTGAAGTATTAAAGTAATCAGTGCCAAGAAACAATGTCATGTGGAGTTATAGCAAGCTCCAGTGGGATAATCACAACACAGATCCCTGGACTGTGAAGGAAGATCATGCCATTTGCAGCAGAATTACACATCTTTTGAGAAACAACTCCTAGTACGCTTCTGGACTCTGGCAGAGAAGGTACACCTGACCACCATGCATCCAGAATTATAACATGAGGTGTGTTCTAACAGACTCCCCAAGTGGACCTAGGAACTATCCATCATAAGATGGAAGTAGTAAACCCAGGATCAAACATGAACAGAACCACAAAGCAAACTGCATAAGCGGGTAGCCCAAACTCCCATGTATTCCACTACTATTGCACTAGCATCCTTCCCTCAGTTCACATGTATGGCCTTATGGGAATCTCTTACAACCAGATGATAGAGAAGGAAATAGCATGAGCTTGGTTTATGAAGAGTTGGCTAAGCATGTGGGTACCAAATGAAAATGGACAGCAGCTGCAATTACAACCTCCCTCAACAGTGGCCTTGAAACTCAGTGGCAAGAAAATAAAATCCTCCCAAAAGGCAAAGCTTTGTGAAATACACCTGGTCATCCTCTTGGGTGGACAGAAAACTGACCTGCAGTTAGAATATATATGGACTCACAGACAATGGCAAAGGGCCTGACTATCAGAGGAAAAAGACTGAAAGAAAGAGAACAGGAAAGTCTGGGGTACAGGCATGTGAATGGATACATGAGACTGGGCACGAAGTATCAAGATCTTAGTACCACATGTTAACATTCACAAGAAGACACCAACCAAGCAGACAAGATGACTCTGCCAGCTGACACCAGCCAGCCTCTGTCCGGCATTAGCATATTGCGCACACGAACAGAGAGAACACAGTTCAGAGATATGGCCCCAACAGCATGAGGTACTACTTAGCAAGGCTGATCCATCTAGTGTCAAAGCCAAAGATCTAGCTTAAGAGTGACAGAGACCAACTCTGAGCTCCTAAAACAGCCCCATCCTTCAAGTAGGCTAATCAGCCATGTGGTAGCAAGTTGACTACACTGGGCTTTTTCCATGCTGGAAGAGTCATTCATTCTAGCAGGAACAGAAACATTCCAAATTGAGTTTGCCTATCCTCAGAGGAAGTGTTTGTTCTCCTGGCACAGGATCTCACATATCAGACCATGGGACCCATTTAACAGCAAAGGGAGTGACCATGGAATCAACTGGTCATATCATAAACCTTACCACCCAGAAGCTGCCAGTCTGATAGAGCACTGAAAGAGCCTGCTGAAGGTATAACTGAACTACCAGTTCAGAGACAATACTCTATAAAGATGGAGCACTATCCGCCAAAATGCAGTATACATTCTGAATTTAAAACATTTATATGATGCTGTGTCCCCAACAGAAAAAACACATGAGCCTGGGAACAAGGAATAAAATCAGAAGTGGCCCTGCTCATCATGACTCCCAATTTGTTCTTGCTATTCCTGCAATTCTAAGGTCTACAGGGTTAGAGGTCTTAATCTCCAAAGGGGGAATACTTTTGTATGGGAACATAATTAAGAGTCCCAATAAACTATAACTGCAAGTGCTGCCTGGGCATTTGGCTGCTTTTATCCAGCGAATAAAAAACAAGAGGAGTGACCATCTTTGGCAGGGCAACTGACATCATCAGAGGGAGGCAGGGTGGCTACTATACAGAGGGGGCAGGGAACAATATGTTTGACACACAGATCTCCTTGTAAGGATCTTGTGATACTCCCTTGACCAATTCTGAAAGTACACGGACATGTGCGCAGCCCCGGCCTCAGAAGAGTATGGTAACCAGTTAAGCCACCTAAAGCAGCAGACATACTAGCTGAAGGTGAGAGGGAGTTAGAACGGAGAGTAAAAAATGGAAAGTGATATCAGTTGCAACCTGAGACCACATGCAACAGTAGGGGCCATAGTTCATCCCACTAACCACCTTCTAATTTTCCTCCAGGGTAAGAACCCCAACTGGAGTCTAGAGGAGGTACCCCCCAAATGTATGTGAAGACATAGAGTCTAGTGGCACAGGGGTGGTCTGCGGTGGACACGTGTCATCCAGATCTCCCTTCAAGGAGGGTCTTGCTCTAACTGCTAGCAGTGCTGTCAGCACAGAACCTTCACCTGGCAGTATTTTCAGGGATCCACTTAGCTGCAGAGAGCCACTTCACTCAATGTCATACTTTTCTCAATGTGGTCTATATCCAATGACTAAATAAGATGGGGATATAAAGGCCTGACCACTTTGGTAAAAAGCAGGACAACTTTGATAGGTAATTTTAGTTCCAGATCTTCCCACAGGGATCATCACCATTATCACTGGGGCAGCATTGTACTGCTACTTCTCCTAAGGCCCAATCTTGCTTCTTTACCCTGTCCTTTCACATGTGTTTATCCCAAGCGTACTTTCTAATAAATATTCTGCACACTACACTCTGTCTCAAAGTCTGCTTCTCTGGGAAAACCTGCAACACTGTACTAGTCTAGTCAAGAGATGCTAATGACTCAGATGAAAGTGGCAGTAGAGGGAGTACTGTGATGTGGCCCGGTTCATGACATTTTAAAGACTGTACTCATACAAAGTGCTGATGAATTGGATGTGGGGAGAAATTTTAAAAAGGAATCATGATTACTCATAGAGGTCTGCAGCCTGAACAACTATGAATGGTAAACGGTGCCATTTAGTGAGACTGGGGAAAGAGATGGAAAAGGGAGTAGGGATGTAAGAGTTCTATTCTGCATATGATATGTTGAAGATGCCAATTAGATATACAAGTGAATATGCAGAAGACAGAGTCAGAAAAATAAGTTTGTATTACAGGGAAGAAACCAGCATTAGACATAATCTTAGAGTTATTTAAAACCTCAGAACAGGATGAGATCATCTAGGAAGAAGAAGGGCATGCCAACATGTGGAGATAGGAGGAGGAAAGGGATCCAACAAAAGACAAAGTAAGGGGGACCAGTAAAGCAGCAGGAAAACTTAGGAGACAACAGCATCCTGGAAGCAAAGTTCAGCTTTCATCTGCAGAAGCAATCAAATTATCAACAAGAGTTTAAGATAAATCAACTACTGATTCCAATGGAATGGAAGTTCCAAAAAAGCAAAAAACAAAACAAAACCTTTGCTGCTTATAAAACCAAATAAATCCCAATAATTTACTTTCTAATACTTAGCATTGCTGCAAAGGCATTTACAATGAGAAAAAGATAGTCAAATTAACAAATTCTCCAAGACCTCCAAATGACCAAGTCCTCCTAAAAGGATTCTCAAAGATACCTGTAAACTATTACCCCAAAAATCTTTTAGAATTTCGTGAACCTGACAAAGGTATATCTTAATCTCTATTTTTCTGTAGTAATTAAAAGCAAACAGCCAAAACAAAAACAAAAATCTAAGTGTGTTCTACAAAGATACTATCATATTAAATTCAACTTTACATAATTGATTACTGTGTTGATCTATTAAACTGATTTCCTATTCTTTACAAATGCTACCAATCGTAATAAAAACTTGGGGTTTGTGGTCATTTCTATTAAAAATTAAGACCTCAAGCCCTTGGACAGGAACATAAATCCCTAATTTAACATTGTTTCCTTGAGAAAATCCAACCAAACGTTTATATTTTCTTATAGTAGCTTTCCCAAAAATAGATCCAATAAAATATGTCACAGCCACCCACAAACTCAAAGAACCTATAATATTTTCCCTTGCTTGGATTAAAAAATAAGGCTCAGGGCTTCCCTGGTGGCGCAGTGGTTGAGAGTCCGCCTGCTGATGCAGGGGACACGGGTTCGTGACCCGGTCCGGGAGGATCCCACATGCTGCGGAGCGGCTGGGTCCGTGAGCCAGAGCCGCTGAGCCTGCGCGTCCAGAGCCTGTGCTCCGCAACGGGAGAGGCCACAACAGTGAGAGGCCCGCGTACCACATAAAAATAAAAATAAGGCTCAGAGGATTTCAGAGAGAAGTATTTCTGTGTCCTATTAAACCAACTAACAGGTGGGTTCAAGTACTTCCTATATCAGGTGCTTTTCTTAAATTCATTGTGCAGACCACTGCCAAACTAATCTTTAAAACACTATATTCCCTTTTAGTCAGAAACTTCCGTATGCAATTCCTAAACTATGAAGTTTACACTCTTAAGTCTGCCCTTGAAGTTCTTATATTACACTACCTAACCAAATTTCTTTGCACCCCAAAATGAACAGGTACACTACCAGCAGCCTCCTCTAGTCTTCTTTTCAAACCCATGCTACTTCTGCTTCCTTACCTGTGACCAGGTAACTCAACCTACAAGAATACTTATGAGGAAAGGGTTCTTTCCCTAGATGATCTCCACTGATTTCTTAACCCCTATGAGGCTTAAAAATTCAAATGCCAACACAAAAAATTATATTACTGCCATTTTGTCATTTATTGTTTTATAGTAACATTTGTAAGTTTTTCTCTTCTCCACAATTAAATTGAAAGCAAAGGCAGGATTTGTCATACATTTCTCTTGCTTTCCAGCTGTGGTCAATAGAACAATGTCCAGCACACCATAGATGCACAATAAATCAAACCACTTGTTATCAGGGCCATGGCCAAATTCCCTGCACAGGATCCTGAAAATCAAAACTTGCTTCATAGATCCAAAACCAAAAAGGCAGGACCACCACCCTCCACTCCAGAAATAAAAAAATAGGCATTCTATGGTGTTATAAATCCAAGATTCTACCAGAAACCAAATATGAACTTTATGCAATTCTGGCACCGGAACTAAATGAATTTTATCACATTTGGCTCTCCTTTTAACCACATTTGATTTGATTTTCATGAGACTATGTGTTTCGTGGTGGATTTAAATGAATTACATTTATTGAACACTGATTCTTTTGAAAAGCACTACAAACGTTTCGTTTCGTTTCAGACTAGCAAAATGGGATTCATCCTACCCATGGAAAGGTAGAAAGAAAGCACACACAAGACAACTAAGGGACTAAGTGATAAGCATACTAGGAGCATCTTTTGTTCCAGTGGTCTTCAACCCTGGCTCCTCACACAGACCTCCTAAAACTCTTGTAATTTCCAGAGTGACAAAGGTGATAGGAGTGGTTTACACAGAACTCCTAAATCCCTTGGAATCTCCTGGGTAATAGGAGCATCTTTTGTCCTACTGAAGCAACTCTTGGTGGGCTCCTGTATGGGGACTGGTCACCAGAAAGATAAGCATGATTAGAAGCCTGGAACTTTCAACCTCACCCCTTATACTCTGGGAAGGGGAGAAGGGCTAGAGATTGAGTTAATGATTATCCCTACATGATGAGACCTCCATAAAAATCCCTAAAGTATGGGGTTCAGAGAGCTTCCAGGTTGCTGAACACATCAAGGTGCTGGAAGGGTGGCAGCACCCAAGAAAAGGGAAGTGCTGCACTCCTTCCCCATATCTTGTCTTATGTACCTCTTCCATCTGGTTGTTCCTGAGTTTTATCTTTTTATAATAAACCAGTAATCTAGTTAGTAAACTGTTTTCCTGAGTTCTGTGAGCCGTTCTAGCAAATTACTGAATCTCTAAGAGGGGGTCATGAGACCCTCCAATTTATAGCTGTCAGTCAGAAACACAGGTGACAACCTGGACTGCAACTGGTATCTGAAGTGGGGGCATTTTTGTGGGACTGAGCCCTTAACTTGTGGGATCTGATGCTAACTCCAGGTAAACAGTATCAGAATTAGAGTGAATTGTAGGACACCCAGTCAGTGTCTATTGGAAAACTGAACTGAATTGTTGTGGAAGAAAATCCCCACACATCTGGTGTCAGAAATGAAGTAATACTGAGAGTAGTGGTAGAATGTTGAGAGAAGAGTTCTTTTTTTTTTTCTTTGACTCCCCCAACTAGATTTTTAACTCAAACCATCTTTTAACTCCAGTACCTGGAAGGATTTCTGGCCTAGGGTAGGTAAGGTAAGGTAAGTTAAATGTTTACTGAATGAATACATTTTCTCATATACATGATACTGTAACTGGTGGCGAGGTTCCACAAACACTTGTTTAATAGCTAACATGTCTAAAACAAGTAGCATTTCAGCACCCTGAAGGTAAAGGAGTGGTCCTTACTTGTATATCTCATGTTCATTAAACATATTTAAATAGTTAATTGAACAAGAGAATAAGTCTTTTTCAATAAGTCTGTTTAAATAGCTTTTGTTACTTAGTTTGTAAATCTAAGAGACATAAATATGTTTTTACACAAACGTGTTCTTAGCTATTCAAATTCTAATCTGGAAGTCAAATAGCCATTGTCACCACAGTCAAATTACATGATCTCAAACACTATTATCAAGGCATCTACGTTTACAAGAAAGAAAAAAAAAATCAAATTCCTAATCTTGGCATTTAGGACCTCTACAATTAAACCCCGATTACCTTACATAGCACTCTTCTTCTTCATGCATGCTATATTTCAGCTAAAATAAACTCTTCCCTTGTCTCTGGGGTCTACAGTTACCTCCCTTTATATCTGGACTTTTATCATCTTGTCTGCTTTATACATATATATATAGTTATATATCTATCTTCTCTTCCCTTATTTAACAGTAAGGGCGAGTTCTATATATAATTCAACATTTTCCAAAGTATGTTCCATAAAACTGGACAGGTACATGTAAAAGTATGAGATTAGATCACTCCCTAACACCATACACAAAAATAAGCTCAAAATGGATTAAAGACCTAAATGTAAGGCCAGAAACTATCAAACTCTTAGAGGAAAACATAGGCAGAACACTCTATGACATAAATCACAGCAAGATCCTTTCTGACCCACCTCCTAGAGTAATGAAATTAAAAAAAACATAAACAAATGGGACCTAATGAAACTTCAAAGCTTTTGCACAGCAAAGGAAACCATAAACAAGACCAAAAGACAACCCTCAGAATGGGAGAAAATATTTGCAAGTGAAGCAACTGACAAAGGATTCGTCTCCAAAATCTACAAGCAGCTCATGCAGCTCAATAACAAAAAAACAAACAACCCAATCCAAAAATGGGCAGAAGACCTAAACAGACATTTCTCCAAAGAAGATATACAGACTGCCAACAAACACATGAAAGAATGCTCAACATCATTAATCATTAGAGAAATGCAAATCAAAACTACAATGAGATATCATCTCACACCAGTCAGAATGGCCATCATCAAAAAATCTAGAAACAATAAATGCTGGAGAGGGTGTGGAGAAAAGGGAACACTCTTGCACTGCTGGTGGGAATGTGAATTGGTTCAGCCACTATGGAGAACAGTATGGAGGTTCCTTAAAAAACTACAAATAGAATTACCATATGACCCAGCAATCCCACTACTGGGCATATACCCTGAGAAAACCAAAATTCAAAAAGAGTCATGTACCAAAATGTTCGTTGCAGCTCTATTTACAATAGCCTGGAGATGGAAACAACCTAAGTGCCCATCATCGGATGAATGGATAAAGAAGATGTGGCACATATATACAATGGAATATTACTCAGCCTTAAAAAGAAACGAAATTGAGCTATTTGTAATGAGATGGATAGACCTAGAGTCTGTCATACAGAGTGAAGTAAGTCAGAAAGAAAAAGACAAATACCGTATGCTAACACATATATATGGAATTTAAGAAAAAAAAATGTCATGAAGAACCTAGGGGTAAGACAGGAATAAAGACGCAGACCTACTGGAGAACAGACTTGAGGATATGGGGAGGGAGAAGGGTGAGCTTTGACAGGGCGAGAGAGAGTCATGGACATATACACACTAACAAACGTAGTAAGATAGATAGCTAGTGGGAAGCAGCCGCATGGCACAGGGATATTAGCTCGATGCTTTGTGACCGCCTAGAGGGGTGGGATAGGGAGAGTGGGAGGGAGGGAGACGCAAGAGGGAAGATATATGGGAACATATGTATAACTGATTCACTTTGTTATAAAGCAGAAACTAACACACCATTGTAAAGCAATTATACCCCAATAAAGATGTTAAAAAAAAAAAAAAGTACGTTCCATAGAATTCACAAAATTAACAGTAGAAAGTAAAACAGTTTCATGGTCAAAGAAGTTTGGGAAATGAACTTCTTAGAATATTTAACATACTAAGGTATATTGTAAATCTCTAATGAAACAAAGCATGCCCATACCCAAAACTTCCTTGGGCTCTGAACCATTTGGGTTTTTTGCAGCACATCTCATAGGATTAATATGTATACAGCACACCCTTTGAGACATGCAGCCTCATTAACTTAGTAGGTACTCAACAAATATTTGTTGAATGAATGGGTAACGGACCCTACTTAACAAAGAACTTTCCCATAAAGGTAGCTTGCCCAAGCAGAATAGTCATTGTCTCCAGAAGAATGACAGGAGAGAAAAATAGCAAGTGAGAAGGGAGTACAATGTTCTCAGTAATGCAGTGAAAAGAGAGGAATACTTATGACAACAGAGAAAAAATTTACTATCCCCGCCACTTTTTATAAAGAGGACATAATCCAAACCACATAGGAATTCCTGTTTAGAATGTCCAACCTGAGGTGATCATTTAGAAACACTGCAGACAGAACTTTTAAACCATTTCTGTCAATTGAGGAAATATCCGGTAGTTTGATTTTGTTGTATGAAGGTGTTTATGTTAAAAAGGAAGTCTCACAGGACCAATAAGAAGATTTTAAAAGAAATAGGATTAACACTTATGAAATTTCATGGATTCAAAACATAATTTTGTATTGATTTAACTTGTTTTTCAATGTGAAAAAATTAAAACACAACTGAGTTTATTGGTGCATTAAAGCCAGGATGCAAAAACTAAATATCCTTGACTACATCCTGACCTCTGTTTTCCACAGTTCTCCAGCTGTGACCAAGAAAGGGAAGCAAGAGAAAAAGCACTTCCTGACTTTCCTACAACCTAGGTCCTAAGACAAAAGCAACAGGAAATGGCGGTGACAAACGAAGTTTGGTTTTTGTTTTCTTTTCTTCCTTCTCCCTCTAAAGCAAAGAGACCAACTTTTCACTTAGGGATGAAAACTTATTCAAGAGTAGAATCCACTGTAGGGATGAAAAGATAAATACACTTCTTAATCATGACTATTTACCTTTAATTGTAACTATTAAAGTAATATGCTTTTTAAAAAATTTTTATTTATTTATTTATTTTTGGCTGCCTTGGGTCTTCGTTGCTGCACGCGGGCTTTCTCTAGCTGCGGTGAGCAGGGACTACTCTTCGTTGCAGTGCAAGGGCTTCTCACTGCGGTGGCTTCTCTTGTTGCGGAGCACAGGCTCCAGACACGCAGGCTCAGTAGTTGTGGCGCACGGGCTTAGTTGCTCCACAGCATGTGGGATCTTCCCGGACCAGGGCTTGAACCCGTGTCCCCTGCATTGGCTGGCAGATTCTCAACCACTGCACCAACAGGGAAGTCCCTAAGGTAATACGCTTTTAATTTTGATGAAACAACATACTACATATGGTCAGGAAAGAGAAAGTCACATGAGTTAAGATCCATAAGCATGTTCAAGGTCGTTCTATGAACACTGTGGATACAGGACTAGTCTGTCTCTATCATCACTGGTAAGTGAATATTACCTGCTATCATAACTGGAGTCACTGAGTTAACTTAAACCCTAATTTAGTTTAACTACTTTGCTAAATGGCAAGACCCTGGAAAGCTAAATATACTACAGATATTTCTCTACCTCCTCTCCTTCCCCCATGGTGGGGGCAGGGGGAACAGAAATCAAATATATTTTCAAGGAAGTATATGTGGACTCATGGGATCAAACATTCAAGGAAAAAAAAGACAACTGGGAATGTCAAGCAGGATCCATAGCCCAAAGGTTAATGCCTTCTGAACTGTATGACAAAATAACAGTTTTCTATTAATAGCTGGCTGGTCCCATATTTCATTATATTAAAAGCTTCAAGTTCATAAATTGTTTTCTACCTTTACAAAAATGTGAAAATAAAACAAGGAACTACAGAATTACTTAGTATCTTGCTCAGGAACACACAGTAAACGCTTGTAGCAAAAAGAATGTCTCCCTGCTCCTGTGTCAATCAATAAACAGATGGCACAATTTTGGAGTTACAGAAATTAATGTAAAATATATCCCTACACTTAAATCTGAGGAAATGTAATTAATATTTCCCAATTCTTTCTTACAATTATATTCCTTCGCTCATAAATTACTATCTTATTACAACTTATTATAAAAATGGCATATACTATTCCTCAATAAATGCATTATCTATCCAAAAGCTGACAGAAACCCAAAATATAGTTAGCTAACAAAAGTTCCCAGTTGTTATAGAAACTGTGGCATTCAAATTTTAAGCCAAAAAAAACCAAACAAAACCTGCTGAATCTAACGCAGAAAAAAGGATCCAATTTTCACTTATGGAGAAATTATCTATTGTCAACTGCAGTCTTCTTAATTATTTCTTACACTTTTATTATTCAATATGAAACACAAGCACACATCAAAAAGGTTCTTCCTTCCCCTTCCTTCACATCTCAGTTTTCATTTCTGTCACAAAAGAAGATCCCCTACACGTTGTTAGGTGGTCTAATTAAAATTTTCCTATTCTATTATCTCAAGCATCACAGCTTCTCACACAGGATTCCCCTAAACTGAATTTTAAGTTTTAGAGACTGAAAACGGTCCAAGAAACACATTAGAATCTCACTGTCTCACGCGTTAAGGATTCTTTTTTTTTTTTTTACATCTTTATTGGAGTGTAATTAGTTGTTAGTTACTGTTAGTTGTAACAGTTATAACAGTGTGTTAGTTGCTGTTGTATAATAAAGTGAATCAGCTATACATATACATACATCCCCATATTCCCTCCCTCTTGCGTCTCCCTCCCACCCTCCCTATCCCACCCCTCTAGGTGGTCACAAAGCACCGAGCTGAGGGGGGTTATAATACACTTCAATTCCTCAACGAACACAAATGTTAATTTTAGTTTTAACTTCCTTCAGTCGGAAAGGGCTTAGTAGGCCTTTATCGTCGTAAAAAATACTACAGCCTTTTCAAATGGAAGGGTAAACTGGTAGGCAAGTGAGCGCCGCTTCCAACACTGGCTAACGGAGTCATTACTCAACCACCAGAAGCGCCTAGTCGTCCCAATCTCAAGGCGGGGGGGGGGGGGGCCTAGAATATCACGCGGGGATCCAGGCGACAAGACGGGGCTCGCCAGACCTGAGTCAGGCTCCTCTTTCCGCGCCCCAAGTCAGCCCTTCCCACTCTCATCCCGAGTTCATCTTCCAACGCCCAAACCCCGAGGCTCCCTTCCAGCCGTGCGGACAAAACCAATGCTCCTCCGCTGGGACTCCGGGATTGCTCCCCTGCCCACCTCCCCACCCCGGTCCCCAAGCCACCCCTCCCCCCTTGCACGCTCCGCCCGCGCCGACACGGGAGCCACCACCCCACCCCTTCCCCTTCTCACCTTCCTTCCCCAGGGCTGCTCCCGCAGCCGCGAACGCCCGCTCCTCTGCCCGCCCACCTCGCTGCTCGCACCCCGGGCCCGCCACTCCCTGAAGAGCTGCGGAGACCCACCTCGAAGAGCTCGGCCGTCGTGGCCATCCCGGCCGGCTGAGAGGCTCGCCTCGTACTGGATGCCGTCTCTTCTTCACATGCTGCGCCTCAGCGGCGCCGCGCACAGGTCTCTGCTCGGCTCGCCAGCTCCGGCTCCCGGCCGCCGCGGGCCGCCCCGCTCCCCGCAGAGCCCAGGCGGGGCGCGAAAGCGGCCATGAAGCGAAGCCGCAGACGCCTGTCAGCTGCCTCCCGGCGCCGCCCGCGCCGCTCCCATTGTCACCGCCTCGTACGCCGGAAGTGGAGCTGCGCGCGCCCGGGTGGCTGTTGGGAGGGGCCGACGAGGGGGAGAGCAGCAGGCGAACCGCGAAGAGGCTCCACGCGCTGGCGAGTGAGGCATCATGATCCTTGCGGGCTACCGTCCCGGAAGTGGACTCGAGAGGAAGAAAGTAGCAGGGTTGGTGGGGATAAATAGATTTCCGGAGGTTTTAAGGGCGGATTCACAGAACTTTTTGTGGCGTGTGTTGTCCAGCGCGGACTCAGAGGTTTTAGTGACTTCATCTGAAGGAGTTAGCTTCTCTGCTGAGCCCGACCTGTCTGTGGTGGGGCAGAATGTGGCTCTAGATGCGTGAGCCTCGGGGCTTCTGGTAAAAGAAAACGCCTGAGAAAGCCGGTCTGCGCTCTTCTTCGGTGGCCACCTTAGAGAAGAGCTGATGCCTTAGTGGCTTATCATGGCCCAGCGGGCAGTGTGGCTCATAAGCCACGAACCGGGAAGTCCACTTTGTGGCACCGTCAGATTCTCCAGGTAAACGCAAATCTAAATCCTCAGGCGTGATGGATCGGACAGATGGATGGTGTAGCGTAGTTTTGTGATGCTGTGTATCCCTGGTCCGACACCTGGGCAAGTTACTTAACATTTGTTTCATCTGTTAAGTGGAGATTGTAATAATACTACCTCATAGTGTTGTGAGAATTAAATGAGTTGATGCCTGGCACATTTTAAGTATTATGTATTTTCTCATATTAATGTTACTCTATCGTAACTCCACCTACGTAAGATTGATGTAGAGAAGACGAAAGGAAAGGAAACTTCCTGAGCAATAAACATGTTTCACATTTTTCTACTTTAATAAAAATCATTCAAGGACATTTTAACTCATTTTTATGGAAAGTTCTTGCTGAGCAGTATCAGGCTGTTACTTTCAGCTTATAATTATTTTTCATTCCCAGAAATTCTCAGATAGTTTACTTTAAAGTTCCTAATTGTTGAAGAAAATTGAAAAAGTACAAAAAATTAAATTGAATTCACTTTTTTAAAATGGTGTGAGCTGATCTGGTTCCACTTTTAGAATTTGCCACGTTTTATCAAACTAGCTCTGTGAAGAGAATATACAGTAACTCACTGTAAAATATGGGTGGCAATTGAGTGATCTGTTTCACCTTTTGTTCTCAGTGGTGGACAGTTCTTTCTTGCAAACATTCATTCTTCCCTGAGAAAAGCTCTATAGTGAAGTAGCTAGTTCTGAATCCAGATTGAGGCTGACAAAGATGAGTGTAATTTTAAGGAAAAGTGGCAGGCAATGTGGATATGAAAAATTCCCTCTTTCCTACCTTAACAATTTTTGTTACTGAAGGCATCGAGCCTTGGAGTTTACCATTTTCTATGGGATACCTGGCTTACATTTGTTGTTCTTGTTGTTGTACCTCAGGAGGTTAATAATAATCTTCAATATGGTTCATCAGCCTTATTGGTCCATCCATCCTAGGTACTCCTGCTTTACTTATATATTCCCTTTGGTATCTTTATCCTTTTGTTTGTGTGTTTGTGTATGTATTTTTCAAATTATACAATTAAGTGTGCTATAGATGTCATTCCCTTTTCTTACGCTTGTCAGATTTCTCAGCACTATTTTTAGGAAACATCCAGGTTACTTTGTGTTCATCTAGGGCAGCACTGTCCAGTAGAATTTTCTTCAATGATGGAAATGGGAGATGTTCTAAATCTATACTGTCTAATATTGCAGCTACTGGCCACATGTAGTTGTTGAGTTTTTGAAATGTGGTTATTGTAACTGAGGAACTCAGTTTTTAATTGTGTTTCATTTTAAGTTTAAATAGCCATGTATGGCTAGCAGCTACTATACTGGATAGTGCAGATCTAGGCCATTGCATCTACTTGCTCTGTAGTACTCCATGGTTTACATCTGTCACATTTTACATCTCCCCTTCCCCCGGTGATGGTCTCCCAGATTGCCCCCGACTCAGCTATCAAAACGGTGCTGCAGTAGATAACCTCAGACAGTTACATGGGGACATATCTATACTGATTTTGACTAAATATTACCAAATAATTAGCTCCTCAGAATACTTTGACTGGTCTACACTCTCATCAGCAGTATCTCTATTCTTTCCTAACACTTACTCCACTTTTTGCCAGTACTGGTGTAAAGGATATCTTACTTTCATTTGCATTTCTCTGTGTAGCAACGGCCTTTGGGTTTCCTCTTCTGTGAATTGCCTGTATATATCCATTGTCTGTTTTTTTCTTCAAGAGTTGCTGTTTTTTTCCTGTTAACTTGCAGGAGTTCATTGTGTAATCTTGATATTAGTCCTATGTCATTTTTAGCTATTATAGATATTTTATCTTAACTTATTGTCATTGTCAATTAACTTTTCATTACCCTTGGTTAAACAGAAATCCCTAGTTTTGTTGCAGTCAAAGTAGTTAGCCCTTTGGGGGAATTTGTTGAAGTCTTTTCCTACCTTTATTTCCTGAAGATATCTTACTACATTATTTCCTCTTGACTTTATCATTTTCTCTATTATATTTAGGCCTTTAATCCGTCTGTAGTCCATCTCTGGATGTGGTGTTAAGTAGTATTCTCATTTTGTTTTTCTCTATGCTGTGGGGCAGTTTTCCTGACATCATCTTCCAGACAGTATGTATTTTCTTCATTGATTTCTGGGGCTGTTGATAGTAGTTTATTATGTCTCCCATATAAACATTGGTCTGTCTCAGTTCTATTACTTTGTTCTTTGCCAGTACCATAGTGTATTTATATCTGTGGCTTTGTAGCTTATTTTAATATCTCGTAGAGGTAAGATTTTTGTACTGTGTACAATAATAAGTTTCTTGAAGAAGTTGTGCTTGTTTTCAGAGTTCTTTCCCACTGTGCTCAGAATATTTCAAAAGAAAAATTCTTTTTGTTAGGGTGGACTTTTCAACATCTCTGTGAAGGCAGCAGCTTGGGTTCAGATAATTCATCTGCCACTTATTTATCCTGTACCATTGAACAAATTAGTTAGGTTTTATTTTTTTTTCTGTTTTCTGACCTCCTGGGGCCAGAGTTAGAGATAAACAGATATGCACTGGCCTTTTATCCACATATTTGCCAAAGGATAATGGCCATCACTTAAGATTTAAGAATGCAAATGATCTTTCCTCTATCTAGCTACTTTTTCCCCACAACAGAACTTGATTTAGATTCTGGTTTAGAGATTTGCTGTCTGGATAGATAGTAACAGTACCAGCTTAAGTCTAGCTTAGGTTAGTATTGTTCCCTGTAGTTGCAGGGCCATTTAAAGTTCAAGTCCTGTTTTAGAAAAGGCCTAGAATAACTCTGAAATGACAGGTTGAGTCATCCGGCAAAGTATTTATTGAGACATTCTATAAGGTCCCAGACAAACTTATTTTTACAATTTCAATCATGAAATTCTTACACTTAAGAGAACTTGAATTATCCTCTAGAGGATAATAGTCTGGACTAGAGTTCAGTCCAGAGTTTTTAACTATCCTTATCCAAAGACTAAGAGAAAGAAGTGGCATTCACCTGCTAGGCCATTACTGGAGGGCTAGCTAATTCTTCCCTTTCCTCAATCAAGAAAATGCATCAGAATGTAAATGAGTGAGGTTCACTAATACATGGATAACTTTGAATACATTCTTATTTTTCTTTTTTAGAATTATTAGTAAACACCAATATTTTATTAGTAGTATTAGTGAATTAGTAGAAAAACATTATTTGGCTAGGTCTGTTCTTGATTCTTGATGAGAATTGCTTATTTGTTCTTTAGCCACTCCCTTATTTGACAAGTAAGAAGACAAACTTAGGGAAGTTAGGCAATTTACACAAAAGTTAATAGCAAATAAATGACTTTGTTGTGGACTTTGGAGTGGAGAGATAAGGAATTGGGAAAGTACTTTTTTAATTAAGAAGATGTGATCTAACATTTTTGTAAATTTCTGTTTCCCCAAAAAAAGGATGAATTAGTAACTTACTGTTCAGGATAGAGCATGCAAACCATAAAAGATTATTCATTTTATTCTTTTTGTTACCTCATAGTATCTTCCAGGGCCATAGAGATAAACCACTATTACTAAGATGCTCTTACATGTTTTTGTAGGGGTTGGCAAGAAGACTTAGGGTACCAAGTGTACTCAGGATACTAGTGAATCCACAATGTGGAGGATTAAATTGAACCACTTTTTTCCATCATACTCTACTAAGATGGAATCAGAAAAAAAAGTCCTGTGGTGGGGTGGGAGAAATTTATGAAGAGGGTCAAAAGGTATACTCTTTCAGTTATAAAATAAATAAGTCATAGGGATGTAATATACAGCATGGTGACTATAGTTGAATTTTACTGTATTGCATATTTGGAAGTTGCTAAGACAGGAAGTCTTTCTTTTTAAATTTATTTAATTTATTTATTTTTGGCTGTGTTGGGTCTTCGTTGCTGCGCGCACTTCATTGCGGCTACTCTTCATTGCGGTGCACGGGCTTCTCGTTGTGGTGGCTTCTCTTGTTGTGGAGCACGGGCTCTAAGCACACGGACTTCAGTAGTTGTGGCGCATAGGCTCAGTAGTTCTGGCTCGCGGGCTCTAGAGCGCAGGCTCAGTAGTTGTGGCACACAGGCTTAGTTGCTCTGCGGCATGTGGGATCTTCCCAGACCAGGGCTCAAATCTGTGTCCCCTGTATTAGCAGGCAGGTTCTTAACCACTGCGCCACCAAGGAAGCCCCGACAGGAAGTCTTAAAAGTTTTCATCACACACAAAAAAAATTTTGTTAACTATGTAAGGTAATAGATGTTAACTAGATGTACTGTGGTGATCATTTTGCAATGTATACAAATATCAAATCATTATGTTACATACCTGAAACTATTGGGTTGGCCAAAAAGTTCCTTAGGTTTTTAAGTAAAAATAAAAGACACATTTTTCATTTTCACCAAGAACTTTATTGAACAAGGTATTCACTGTTTTGTTCCACTACCTTCTGCCATTTTTCAAGCAGCTTCATAATTCCATCTTCCCAAAACTTTTTATCTTTTTGAGCAAAGAACTGTTCCAGGTACCTTTTACAGTCTTCCAGGGAATTTAAATTTTTTCCATTAAGAGAATTTTGTAAAGACGGAAATAAATGGAAATCCTGGAAATGTCTGGTGAATACGGCGGATGAATCGGAACTTCCCAGCCAAGCTATAACAGTTTTTGCCTGGTCATCAAAGAAACACGTGGTCTTGCGTTATCCTGATGGAAGATTATGCGTTTTCTGTTGACTAATTCTGGATGCTTTTTGTCGAGTGCTGCTTTCAGTTGGTCTAATTGGGAACAGTACTTGTTGGAATTAATTGTTTGGTTTTCCAGAAGGAGCTCATAATAGAGGACTCCCTTCCAGTCCCACTATATATAACATCACCTTCTTTGCATGAAGACCGGCCTTTGGTGTGGTTGGTAGTGGTTCATTTCAGTTGCCCCACGATCTCTTCCATTCCACACTATTGTACAGTATCCACTTTTCATCACCCATCACAATTTGTTTCAAATACAGAACGTTTTTGATATGTTTCAGAAGACAATCGTATGCAGAAATACGGTCAAGAAGGTTTTTTTCGCTTAACTTACGTGGAACCCAAATACCAAAGCGATTAACATTACCAAGCTGGTACAAATGATTTTCAACACTTGATTTGGATATTTTGAGTATGTCGGCTGTCTCCAGTGTGCTATAACATTGACTGTTCTCAGTTAATGTCTCGATTTGATTGCTATCCACTTCAACGGCTCTACCCAATGGTGGAGCATCGTCCAGCAGGAAATCTCTAGCATGAAACTTTGCAAACCATTTTTGACACGTTCTATCAGTCACAGCACCTTCTCCATACACTGCACAAATCTTGTTTTTTGCTTTTTAATTGTGTTTTTACCTCTCTTGAAATAATAAAGCATAATATGCTGAAAATGTTGCTTTTTCTTTCTTTTTCAATATTAAAATGGCCACACAGAAATTCTCCAATTTTGATTTTTTTTTTAAATGAACACTGAAGTTAAAGACAACTAAGCACTACTAGAGCCACCTTATGGAAAAAAATGAATGAACTTTTTGACCAACCTAATGATATAATGTTATATCTAAATTATACCTCAGTTAGAAAGTGGCGGGGGGAGAGGGAGGAAGGGGAAAGGAAAGACAAGACAAGAAAATCTTCTTTGCAGCCTTATCTGTAACAACAAAAGAAGTGATGTTTGTACCAATGGGGGTCCAGATAGATTGCAGGTCCTTAACCCAATGGAATGCTGTGCAGCTGTAACTTTATGTGACCTAACTTGGAAAGTGTAAAAAGTAAGTTTCACTGCAAAATGTATCATTCTGTTTTTTTAAAATGACAGTGTGTTTATGTTTATGCTTTAAAAGCATTGAAAACCCTCTAGAAGGATGAAACAGTAAACCCTTGGCAGTGGTTACTCCTGGAGGTAGGATTGAGTGGGGAGAAAGATGTTCCTTGTGATTAAAAAACAAAGGAAAGGAGGAAATAAAAAGTAAAATTTTTTTAAAAAGATAAAGAAAAAAAAGTCCTTATAGATGCCTAAAATGTATACAGGTATACACGCCTTGCTTAAGTGCGAATCTGAGCGGCCAAAGACTAGGATTTTGAATTAGAACCAGGTACTCTACTCTACCTATTTAAAAAATCAACTAAATTGAATTTTTTTAGATAATAGATAATGGTACTTTATCATTTGAGATATATCAAGTACACAACAGGTAGTTGTTTTAGTGAGAATTTAACATGTAATATAATATTTTTTTGGTTGTGGTTTTTGTTTGTTGATGTGTGTGTTTGTTATTGTGTGTTTTGTTGTTATTAGTGTTTGCCTTATGTTTTGTGTTTGTTTTTAGGTTTTGAACTTGCAGTTTTATTTTACTTGCAGGAATTAATTATGGTTTTGTTTCCATTAATACAGACGGTATCCAACTGTTGAAAAAAGAGCCAAAGTCTTCAATGGAGCAAGTTATGTGCCTGTTCCTGAAGATGGTCCCTTCCTTAAAGCACTGCTTTTCGAACTGAGATTATTGCGTGATGATAAGGACTTTTCGGAGAGTCGTGATAGCTGTTCACACATCAATAAAACATCCATTTATGCACTCCCAATAGGAGGTGAAGAACTCTGGCCAGTTGTTGCTTTCATGAAGAATGGCATGATATACGCTTGTGTTCCACTGGTTGAACAAACTTTATCCCCTCGTCCACCATTAATTAGCATTAGTGGAATTTCACAAGGCTTTGAACTTCTTTTTGGGGTACAGGGTTTTCTTTACTCAGGTCAAAAAAATGACAGTGAGCTAAATACAAAACTGAGCCAGTTGCCCGACTTGCTTCTACAGGCTTGTCCCTTTGGCACTTTGTTAGATGCCAACTTACAGAATTCATTGGATAGTATTAATTTTGCTTCTGTTACTCATCCACAAAAACAGCCGACCTGGAAAGCTGGAACATACAAAGGAAAACCACAGGTTTCTATTTCTATCACTGAAAAGGTAAAATCCATGCAATATGATAAACAGGATATAGCAGATACATGGCAAGTCATTGGAGTTGTCACTTGCAAGGTGAGATTTTCTCTGGTACCTGTTTTATCATAGCACTTAACATTTATGGAGAAAAGTAAAATTTGCCGACCTTATTTTACATCATAATGTGACATTCTTGATTCTTATAAACAGCAGTCATTAAATGTTATGTTCACGTGAAATTTTATAATGTTATCTTTTTGCATTTCTTACTAATTATACTGGCTATATGCATTTGACCCTTGAACAATACAGATTTGAACTGCGTGGGACTACTTCTACGTGGCTTTTTTTCACTAAATACATACTGCATTTGGTACTATAGTATCTGCAGTTGGCTGAATCTACAGTTGGCTAAATCCACAGATGCAGAACCTTGGACACAGAGTGCTGACTGTAAAGTTATACATGGATTTTGACTGAACAGAGGGTCAGTGCCCCTAACCCTCGCATTGTTCAAGGGTCAACTGCATTGCTGTGTAATGAATTGACCTGTTACCACAACCAATAAACATTTATTATACTCATAGTTTCTGTAGGTCAGGACTTCAAGAGCAACTTAGCTGGGAACTTCTAGTGTGGAAGTCTGTCACAGTCAAGAGTTCAGCTGGGGCTATAGTCACCTGAAGGTATGACTGGAGCTGGAAGTTCTACTTGCAAGGTGACTGAGTCACATGGCTGGCAAGTTGGTGCTGATTATTGGTAGGAGACCTCAGTTTCTTTCCATGTGGACTTCTCAACAGGCTGCTTAAGAATGTTCTCACAACTTGGTGACTGCCTTCCCTTTGATCAAATGATCATACCGACAGCCAACCACATGAGGCACAAGTGAAAGCTATTCTTTTTATTACCTAGGCTGAAAGGTCACATAGTATCACTTCTGCCACTTTCTGTTCATCAGAAGCAGGTCACTTTGTCTGGTCCACGTTCAAGGGGAGTGGGATGAGGCTCCATCTTTTGAAAAGAGTAGGGTCAGAGAATTTGTGAAAATATTTTAAAGTCACCATACCTACTTTCCATTTTTCCTAGAGGGGGTGAAATTGACAAATCTCTGACTTAATATCTGAAGCCATTTTCAAGGGCTCACGTTTTATTTAAACAAGTCACTAGGTTAATATAGGGTTCTGTGGTTTAAGGTTAGGTAATAGGAAAAGGCAACGAAAATAACAATACAGTTAGCAGTGATCAGTGCCACATTCAATAATGATCAAAAATAGAACCCCTCCAAGAGAATGTCTACAAGTACATATTAATATTCTCAGGTGTCTGTTTTTCTGTTATCTTCCTTTATTCTCTGCACTTATTAATACAAACTTTTTATATATCATATTAATGTTGAGTAGTTAAGTGCAAATCCAATAGATAAAAGTAGATTTCAAGAACAGAGAATTAGAAGAGTCCTGGCAGACAAATTGGGTCTTTTTTTTTGCTTTTTAACCTTAAAGTGACCTAAAAATTTATGTGCCTGTTTTAAACTCACTTCTATTATGATCAAAAATACATTCCAGGGCTTCCCTGGTGGCGCAGTGGTTGAGAGTCCGCCTGCTGATGCAGGGGACAGGGGTTCGTGCCCCGGTCCAAGAAGATCCCACATGCCATGGAGCGGCTGGGCCCGTGAGCCGTGGCCGCTGAGCCTGCGCATCCAGAGCCTGTGCTCCGCAACGAGAGAGGCCACAACAGTGAGAGGCCTGCGTACCGAAAAAAGAAAAAAATACATTCCAGTTATTAATTTTAATAGAAATAATTATCATAAATGTCTCCAAAATTAAGGTGTTTACAGATTATGTCATTCATACCTCTTAAAGCAGTTGAACCTACGTTTCTTGTAAGTTCTGTAAAATACAAGTAGGAAAATTCACTGTCTCTGTTTTTCATTCTGTAGTAATGAACAGGGAATATGCTATATATAATTTAATACTAATTAATATTATACTATTTAAATATCTCAGCTCATTGATAGGCTGACCCTAGTTTATTGCTTCTGGGAATTTTAGATTGGCTCCTATTCTTGGTCTAATACAAATGATCATTATGGGAAACTTTCATCTTTAAAAAACTTTTTTCTAAAAATAAAAATAGTGAGGGTGTACTGAAACTCATGAACTAAATGTTTCTTTAGGGTTGTATGTAAATAGTATAACTGTTAGCCAAACCATTTTTAAAGTATTTAAAGGAGTTTTATTATGAAGCCTATTGTAAATGGAAATAATTATCTTCATTTTATCTCAATCCTAGTAGGAAACCTGGTGAACCAAAAGCCAGAGGACTGAAGTTCTAATCCTCATTCCACCACTAATTTCTCTGTCTCTTTGGAAGAGTTACACAATTTTTTCAATCTTTTTTCTTTTTTTTTTTTTTTTTTTTTTTGCGGTATGCGTGCCTCTCACTGCTGTGGCCTCTCCCGTTGTGGAGCACAGGCTCCGGACGCGCAGGCTCAGCGGCCATGGCTCACGGGCCTAGCCGCTCCACGGCATGTGGGATCTTCCCGGACCGGGGCACGAACCCCTGTCCCCTGCATCAGCAGGCGGACTCTCAACCACTGCGCCACCAGGGAAGCCCTCTTTTCTCATTTTTAAAATTAGATAAGTACCTAGGTCCCTTCTGTTTGTATAATTCCTAATTAAAAGTCCAGATCTACATATGCCAGATTGGTTTAAAGGGTAGTATACAGATTTCTTCTAGAATGGATGTCCTCATCCCGTAGTGAATGGCTAGTGCTCTGGTATTTCAGATGCCTAGACAGCAGATAATTTGTTGGTTATTTCCATAATGGTTGCTGTTTCTCTGATTCCTTTAATTATGTTAGAGTGTTAGAGGATAATAAGTATAAACCGAATATTTAAAAATGTTGATACTATTTGCTACTAATATTTGTTCATATATTATCTCCATAAATATCTGCCAAAAAATGAAACTTTTTTCTTTAATTCTTGCTAATCCACATATAGAGAGTGAAGTAGCAGGTGATTTAAAGTTGAAAATACTAAAATGTTCTTAAGTTTCATAGTAGTTATTTGGCATTTTTATTATCAAATGGGATTGACGTTATTCTAACTATCACTGAAAGACCTTTATAAGTCACTAATTATACATGGTACTGTTCGTAATGCCTGCCTGCTCTCTAAATGCTTGCATTATACAGCAGATATGTTCATGAATTCACACATATGTCAAGTGATAGATGAAAATATAAAACATTTCCTATTAAAATTGCGAACCAAAGGTACGGTTCATAATTATAAAAAGATATCCATTCAGCAAACGTTATTGGAGTATCTCTGGCTGCGTTGGGTCTTTGTTGCTGCACATGGGCTTTCTCTTGTTGCAGAGGGCGGGGCCTACTCTTCGTTGCGGTGCGTGGGCTTCTCGTCACGGTGGCTTCTGTTGTTGTGGAGCACGAGCTCTAGGCGTGCGGGCTTCAGTAGTTGTGGCACGCGGGCTTCAGTAGTCATGGCTTGTGGGCTTCAGTAGTTGTGTCTCACGAGCTCTAGAGCGCAGGCTCAGTAGTTGTGCCACACAGGCTTAGTTGCTCCGCGGCATGTGGGACCTTCCCAGACCAGGGCTCGAACTCATGTCCTCTGCATTGGCAGGCGGATTCTTAACCACTCCGCCACCAGGGAAGTCCCTGGAGTATCTCTTATACTTAGCAATGTACTGGGCACTAGAGATACAAAGAAAAATATAATAATTCTTGCTTTCAAAAACTTAAAGCTTAAAGAAGGAAACAAACAGGAGCATAGACATTTGATCTCACCTCTAGAGAGTGGACAGTTAATGCATAATGCAGACTATGTACATGATAGTGGAACTAGCTGCTTGCATTTGGAGCTAAGCATTATACCTACTGAGTTCCACCAACTCTTAAAATATTGTACAGGTCTAGCCAAACAAAACTTATCAGTAAGCCTTATATGCCTCAATTGGACAGTTGTAATTGGGTGCTTTAATAGAGGTAAATGTCAAGTTTGAGTTATAAAGGAGGAGCCTGACCGCCCACCGCCCCCCACCCCCACCCCCAGCACACACCCAAGTAAGGTATATCAGTCTGGCTGGGTCAGAAAAAGAGCCACTACAGATTTATGGGAGTAAAGGTGTTTAGTATAGGAATGAGGGCTTACTCACGGATAAGAGGAGCTGGGAGAATAAGTCTCTGATCCTCTAACAGTCCCCAATGTGTCTCCAGCATTACTTGCAGGGTAGAAAATGATTAAAGAGGTAGATGGGAACCAAACAGCAAAAGGCTTTAAAAGTAATACAAAACTGAGGGGGAACTATTGAGAGGTTTTGACATGGATACAATATAATTAGAATTATGTTTTATTAAGATAGCTCTAGCATTGATGAAGGGGATGGATTGATTAGAGGAAAGTGAGTCTAGATACACTTAGAGGGCTATGACAGAAATTGTAAGGGCCTGTACCAGTGTAACAGGAATGAAGAAAAGTTGCTTTTTAAGGTTTTTAAATGTAAGCAGAGGGCTCTAGGAAGGCTCTCCTGGTCTCTGGCTTGGGTGTCTGAGAGCATGATAGAATCATTAACCAGAACACAGAAAGCAATGAGAATAATACCTTGAGAGAAAAGTGAATTAAGTTGTGGAAAGTGACTCAGATAAATTAAGAAAGGCCTCGTTCAAAAGATGTATGTTTCAAAGATCTTGGTAATATCTGTTTGTTTGTGTTGCAGTGTGATTTAGAAGGAAGTATGCCAAATGTTACCATCAGCTTGAGTCTCCCCACCAATGGATCTCCACTTCAGGATATTCTGGTTCATCCTTGTGTGACATCTCTCGACTCTGCCATTCTGACTTCTAGTAGCATTGATGCAGCAGATGATTCTGCATTTAGTGGGCCTTACAAATTTCCACTCACTCCACCTTTAGAGTCATTCAACTTATGCTACTACACTTCTCAGGTAAACAACCTTGGAGAAGTTGGGACTTTGCTAATCTTCATATTTATGAATTCTGTTGTAAGCAAATCATCCATACTTTTGGTCCAAACAAGAACTTTTCATGAGTTATTTACCAGAAGATTCAGACTGTTTCGCTTCAATCAGTTATTGATGACCCATTAAGCTACTGCTGATCTGGGAGGGTTGGGGAGTCAAGATACAAGCAGGGCAGCAGAAACTGTGGGCGGGTGTCAGTGATCAGTATGTCTAGTGCATGTTCTGTGTTGCAGGTCATAGAGACCCTGGAGGAAGGGAATCTGAACAAGCAGGAGTAGGAAAAAGAATGTATCACACACCTCTGTAAGGCACCTTTCTCACCTCTGGAAATAGAAAGAGATGCAAGAATCCCTGACCTTAGAAGGAATGTAGCTTCATCATCTATTATCAAAATAACTTGGAGTAACCCATTAGTCATTAAAGTCATATCTGTATATAATGACTATATTACTGCAAGGCTTTTTTCTCCATCACCACTGATATTTTAGACCCATTAACCTGAGAATTATATAAAAATGTGTTTATGTTTGTTTCCAGGTCCCTGTGCCACCAATTTTGGGTTTTTATCAAGTAAAAGAGGAAGAAGTACAACTAAAAATAACAGTTAATTTAAAACTTCATGAAAGTGTGAAAAATAGTTTTGAATTCTGTGAAGCTCGTATACCTTTTTACAACAGGTAGGAATAAAATAACAATGCCATGATCTCTGCCTTCTTTAGTACATTCCCACTGCCCTATAATAAATTGTCTTGGTTTTTACCTTATTTTTAAGATCTAAAAATTTTATGTTATTCAGATGTATGCTGATTCTTAACCAAAACATTGTCATAAAAATCTCTTTATTTTTAAATATTGTCATTTTTCTGGTTAAACTACTTGCTAGTAAATTATAAACTTCAGCCAATGTAGCTTCTTCAGGGTTTATTTTACTACTGGCTTTATTTCTAACAATTTTTCTGTACTCAACATACAGATCAAGCCCAACTAGAAAACCTGGTGAATTAATATCATAAGATTACTTCCATATCAGTCCTACTTTTAAGTTTGTCCTACAGAATAGTTCTTTTCAAAGGATACATAAATCTATAGTAAAATCACAGTTTTAATGTTACGTCAATCTATGTGCCTGTATTAATACATTCTGCATGACTTTGTAGTTATCTATAGAATTAATAATGAAATGTATAGCATCGCCAAAAGAATGTTTATTGTGTTTCTGTGTTTTCTGAGATATAATATTATTTATTCTACTCTATTCTGCAAACTTGAATACAGATCTGCTTTTATGTTGTCCTTGTATTAAGTAACAGTAGCAAGATTTGACTTAAATCTCTTTAAACTGTTATATCTATGATTATTTTTTTCTTTCCATTTTGTCCATTTCTTTTTTAAAGAGGTCCAGTCACACATGTGGAATACAAAGTTAGTTTTGGCCAGCTTGAAGTATTTCGAGAGAAAAGCTTATTGATCTGGAATATTGGTAAACTAGGTTTTATTTATTTATTTTTTCATTCATTTGCTGTAGAACCTATTTAATTTATAATAGTTGATTGATGTATTTCTGTTTTTAGGACAGAAGTTCCCAAAATCAATGGAAATTAGTCTTTCTGGAACTGTAACTTTTGGAGCCAAGAGCCATGAAAAGCAGCCATTTGACCAGATTTGCATTGGAGGTACAGCATATTTAAAGGTAAATATATTTATATGGCTCACTACATTAGAAACCTTTCCTTTTGTTCCAAATTGCATATAATTGATTTTTAATGTTTCCTAACTTTTTTTTGTTTTTGGAGTTCTGTTCTTTTTGTCTAAGTCCTCTGTGAGATTTTAGTAAGATTCTTTTTGTTTAGTAATCACTTTCTATTTCACTTAATACTTAAAAATTTTTAAGGTGAAAGAATTATGTAAAACCTAAATACCTCAACTTAACCTAGTTCTACACAGTTCTTAGATATCACATTTGAGATTTGTATAAAAAGAATGTAAGATGTAGTCTTTGCCCTCTAGGGATTTTTCAATGTTGCATGTCAGTAACTGATCAGGACTGACTGCTTTTGGTCTTTCAAAAAAAAGACTGAGCACTTCCAACCAAAGTGGTCAAGGAAAGCTTTGTAGTAGAGATGGAGTTTAGGCAAAACTCTGAGGCTCAGGTAAGCATCGATATGAAGCCTTGAATATTAACTATCGTTTGTATAGGTGAAGAAATGACTTAATCACAGGAATGAAGGATAAGGCATGTTTAGGAAGCAGTGCTAGAAACAGTAGTCACACAGAAGTCTGAATAAGTGATTTAGGTCTGGATTGTAGAGGATTTGAATCTGGCTTTCATTGCTTTGTTAGAAAATGTTATACTTTCTTTGAGTACGGGAGTGGTCCTTCAGAAAGTGATACTTTATGAGGATCAATCTGAAATGGATGTGAGGAAGGTGAGTGAAGAAAAAAACTAGAGGCAAAGAAACTATTTTTTAGCTATATTAGTATTCCAGCTGAAAGGTAGTAAGTTAATAATGCTGAACTAGTGTAGTGTCACAGAAAGAGAAAGGAAGGGAGAAAAAGGAATAAAGCTGTGATAAAGGTATAGCCTTTAATCTCACTAATTAAGTAGAAAGATAAGAAATAGTTTTAAGTCAAAGATGATGTCATTAAAAAATTGTGACTTAAACCAGACTTGAAGCTCCAGGAGGGCAAAGACCGTGTGAATCTCATTCATTCATTGTTTTATTCCCAACATCTAGTTCAGTACCTAGCACATAAATATTTGATGAATGGATGTACATACTTAGAAGAAAGTTCTGTATCTTAGAAGAAATGTGGAGAAAGTTGGGAGGGAGTGGGCTTCATATCACATATGTTGCTGGTAATAGCAATTTACCCCAGTATAGGTGTCCAGTAGGTGGCTTAAAACCCAAAGCTTGATTCTCAAGAGAAAGCTCAACTGTTCTTAGGATCTAGGAGTTATCCATGGAGAAGAAATAGTTGAGGCAGTAGAAATGAATAAGGTCAGAAAAAGATAAGAGAAAATAGGAGGAAGGTTCAAAAGAATCAGTGAGGGAAAGTGAAAATGCGATCAGAAAGGTAGCAGGAAAACCTAAATAGAGTAGTATCAAAGAAATCAAAGAGAGATTGAAATCTATATGTAAAAGCAACTAGGGGAAATGGTAGTGAAGTCAGAAGTACACTAGTGATATTCATTTCTTCTGTATTGGCTTCAACTATGTCCATGAGCTTTGTTTCAATGATTATTATAGAAATTCCCTCTTCCAGATGTTTTTCAGAAAAAAATGTGAGATGTTACTATACTATATGTTTTTCAAAGGTAGGGATTATGACTTCTATTCATTTTCATCACCTAACCAGTTATAGCCACATCAAAAGCGTGTAGTACGTATTTGTGTTCAATGAATAGATTTATTTTTATAATATCTAGTTGTGTGGAAATCAACCTTGTCATGACTTCCAGCATCCAAAATTATACCAAACAAGCAAGCAAAAGCCCTTTACTATTAGATAATTTGAGTTGCAATAGGGAAGAAATTGCTGAGAAGATCTGAAAATTACATCTATGTCTGTGATCAGTTAGTTTGGCAATCAAAAGGAGAAAGATAGGAAAAGAGAGAAATTTGCAGGGAAGGGAGAAGGAAGAAAAAAAGTATAGAAAAGCTATCAGGATATTGCCAAATCAAAAGCTTTTAGCAGCAAAGATGCGAATCACAGCAAAAGGAGGCAGGAGTTCTGTAAGAATAGACCTTTCATGGTTCATGTGAATATCATTGTGGCTCAGAGACAGCCCAGCACTATGCCTTCAGAGAAGGTACTAATGGCCCTCTCTATTATAGCCCAATATATTAATTGGCATTTATACTGATATCACCACATTATCAATTAAATCCAGGAACTTACATTCATTCATTACATTTTAGAAAGGTTAGTTATGTAAAAGTTAAATTTTAGTTTTCTGAAAAATTAAGTAGAGCGTTTCATTCCCTCCAAACACCAGATAAACTGGTGTTTCTGTTTTAGTAGTTACTTTATTGTGTTCTGCTAAAAGGTGTATAAAAGAATTATGATCTGAAATCTATCACAGCCACATAGCCTTAGAGATAGGAGAGAACATACAGAACACCAAACACCATAGGGGAAGGAGCACCAGCTTTTGTAGTCAGGCAGGTCTGAGTTCAAATGCCAGCTCTACTACTTACCTACTGGGACACTAAGTGTTTCCATCTCTGAACCTCAGTTCCCTCATTTGTAAAATAAGGATACCTTGCAGTGCAGATTAGAGTTTATATTAGTGAAGGGCCTGGTATGTGTTAAGCACTTCATAATGGCAGCCTTACAAAGAAACGACCCTAATGCAGAAGGGAAAGGTGAGTATATACGTGTGAATATGAGCACTTGCACGCAAACACACACAGTATTATTTGTGATTTTTATTTTGTGAACTCTGTGAAATAAATTCCTAAACTTGTGTCAAGGGACAAAAATGTGACCATCATTTTTACCAAATATTCACCTTAATTTGGTACATTTCTCTTCTTGTTCTAGCTTCATTTTAGGATCTTAGATTACACACTCACTGGGTGTTATGCGGATCAGCATTCAGTTCAAGTTTTTGCATCAGGAAAACCAAAAATAAGTACATGTAAGTTGTACAGATTCAAACTAACTTAAGGTAACTAAAGTGGTGTTATGTTATTATTAACTAAGATAAAATTAAAATATGACAGAAAAAGATCAGAGAATAATACCGATTTATAAAAATTCTGGCCTAATCCATCCTGTGTAACAGTTTATGTACATTGCCCTCTGCCTTCTCCTATTTGTAAAGTGGTCTGGATGAGCAAGGATTGACATAGAGGTGGGCTCTAGTCTAAAGTTGGATTTGCTTTGCTCTGCTTATAATTTACTCTTTTACTCTTGGGCAAGTTAGTGAACTTCTTATTTAGTTTCCTTATATATAAAACGGAATTAGTAGTATTATTTACCTCAGGGTTGTTAGGAGGTTTAAATAAAATCATATCAACCATGCACTTAGCATAATGTTTAGCATGTGGGATGGATTCAATAAATGTTAAGTATGATTATTACTTAAAATTTTAAATACTTTTAGCAAATGTTGTAGTCAGTGAGCATTATTTAGTACTCTGTTTTACCAAAAGGAGGGCAAGAGAAATGTGTGTGTGTGTGTGTATACACATACACACACATATAGTACAAATGGAAATATAGGGAGGGGAAACAGCAATTTGTAGATGAATTCAAAATTATTTAATTCAGATCAAATATAGATATGTGGCATAGAACAAAAAAGTAGCTAGAATGAGGTAGAGTTAGATAAACGTAAGCAGCAACATTTTTGCCTCATATATTAAGGGGAATAAAGCTATTTAGGTAAGTATTTCTTAAACTAAGGGTTAGGGTCCCTAGGAAGGATAAGACAAGACTTTGTACTTGAAAGTTTCTAAAGAATTACAGAACTTAGAACTACTGAATTCTAAGGAATTACCTGTGAATGGCAATAATAAATTCTATGTAATATAACCAGAATAAGCCATATTCTTTACCTCCATACATCCCTGTGCTTTCTCCTACATCATTTTTTCGTTGCTTTTTAGAGAAATTCGTGTATATGGAAGAGTCTTCATAATGCTTTTTTTTTTAAATGAAGGCACAATACAGTTGTTAGTTTGGACAAACCAGCAGTTTTGTCTAAATGCAAACAGACCAGTATTTTAGGTTGTCTATGGGAAATATGTTGTCTCTTTAGATAATGTTTAAAATATTGTATCTTATTAATATTAACTAAACATATTGTAGTAATTTTCAGAGATTATAATACAGAATGGGATGTTTCAGTAATTCACCTGCTTCTTAATATATGAATGAAAGAGGTCACTTTAAATGCATAATTATGACCAATCTTTTATTTCCTTCTGTTAGTTTCAGAGCATAGCTATCACTTCGTGCAACTATGTAAAAACCTTTATTTTGCCATCATCTTGACAATAAAATCTATATTCATAATATACAACTTAGTTCTGAAAATAGTTTAATAATGCTAATAATCTTAATTTAAATAATAATAGCTGATGTTTATTGCTTACTATGTGCCAGGCACAGTTCTGAGTATGTAATATGTGCTAACTCATTAATCCTTACAGCACCCTACGTAAGTGTTGTTATCTCCATTTTACAGATGAGGATGCTGACGGAACAGAGAGAATAGGGTCACATAGCTAGTAAATGGCAGAACTGGACTCAAAGCCAAGCAGTCTGTCTCTAGACCCTGACCACTTAACCAGTATGCTATGTTGCCTCTCAATGTCTTAACCAATATGCTATGTTGCCTCTCAATGTTACTAGGTTCTCAAACTGAACAAACAACAAAAAAAAGTCAGTGAGGTAATACATCCTACCTCTATCCTTTTCATTATGAAGAAGGTATAAAAGGCAGAATTGGATACATAGAGATGTATGGAATAAGAACTTACACATGTCTAGCTCCAAATGAGCATTATCATCTCAGTTTTACATATCAGAAAACTTTAAAGAGGTTTTCATTTGTCCAAAGCTCTTAAAACAGAAACCTTAAATTTGATCAGAACAATAAGAAACCACTGAAGCAACCTTTTTAAAACATTACTAGAAAGTTGGATGTGTATTTCCATCTCTGAAACTTTGAATGCATAAAGAATAGCAAGATCAGAATCAGAACTGTGGTGAAGAGGTTACAGAAGGGTAACAATAAAACTATTTTTAATGTTTTTGTAGCTGAAGTAATGGTCTATAAGAAAAAGAATTTAGGGAAGATGTGAGAAAAAAATTAGCAGATTTGGCATGAGGGATTTTGGTATATATAAGCTAAAAGATGGATTATTCATGTATTTAATGAAGCCATATTTTGAAAGTGGTGAAAGTTATAATAATGCCTTGATAAAAATTGAATTGAAATTGATATCTCAAAGTATTGCCTTCCTTGAAATAATTGTGTTCCACAATTTTAAATATCATGACTTTGCTTTCTCATTGAATTTTTAAGATAATATAATCTTATCATTTTTTTTTTTAGACCGGAAACTAATTTCTTCTGACTATTACATCTGGAATTCTAAAGCTCCTGCTCCAGTAACATATGGATCATTATCACTGTAATTGTCTCATGTTTAAATGGGATTTATACAATAGTAACATAAATTAAATCACAGTCTTTTATTTTGAAGGTGTATGCATATAACCTATGAGTGAAAATCATTGATTTAATTACAAAATGCTCTTGTTCAATGTTTTTAGTCTGATCTAGTTTGAAAGAACATTTTAAAGACTAATGTATCCAATTTCATTACCCTTTGATTTTACTCAAGTATGATTTCAGAGCATAAAATGTAGTGATTCACTTTCAGCTTATTGTAGACTAGTCTTGGGTTACCCTGCCATACATGTTTCTTCCTGCCCCTGTGGCAGACATGGCTAATCCGTCACAGTCCTCTTTCTCCACTGAGCCTTCCTGGATATGGGCTTAGGCTCCTCAGTGCAGAGCTGCAGGCAGCTGCTCCCAATAGATTGTAGATGACGTGCAAGATAAAAAACTATTTGCTCTTCCAAACCTAAGTGCTAAGTGCTAGTACAATGTGTTGTTACAGAATACCAGAGACCACATTAGAAACAACTTTGTAAATCTCTTGAGAAAACAGCTGATGAAAATGAAAGAAAATTGTTTAAATAGTAACCTGTTTTTAATCAGAACTATCCTACTGGCTAATAAAGAATCTGCGTAATTCTATTTTGTTTATCTGTGTTCTGGAGTTACTTTTCAGGCAAGCTTATTAATCTGCCACAATAACATTTTGTTTAGTAAGCATATTAAGAGGGGCGGGATCCCTTCAGAAGATGAGCATAGTGTTTTGTGATTACTGAATATCTGCAGCCAAATTTTTAAATATAAATTTAGATATAATATCGGTCTTTTCCTGTTTTATTATAATTCATTAATGAATGAATTCAGGTAAAAATCAAAAGCTATTTTATGGGTAGAGAGTATCACTTAAATCTTATTTCAGTTTCATGTAGCACATTTTCTTTAAATTTGTCACCCTTGCTTCCTTATTGGCATGCTCTGGGTTTCTTCAGGAACGATCCAGTCATACATACTCTTTATTCTCTACCTGTCTTTACAATTATTTGTCACGTTCTGTTTTCAAAGTAGTTCATTGTCAAGTTGGACTTTAAATGACCATTCAAGAAAAGATGAAATCTCAAGAACCTCAAAACCTATTCCATGTCAAGTTTCTTTTTACAGAACAGAATTAGAAGAGTTATATAAAAAAAATACGCATTACAGATTAATATTCAATTAAATTATATCTTGGTTTCTTTTTTTTATGAGTCCTTAAGGAAAAGCTTAGAAAAAGCTGCTAACTTCTTGAAAGAGAGCTATGGTAGTTTGAAAGGAGATTGCATAGAAATTTAGGATTTGAAATGTAATTTTTTAAAATTAA
The DNA here is from genome assembly GCF_005190385.1 of Monodon monoceros. NCBI lineage: Eukaryota > Metazoa > Chordata > Mammalia > Artiodactyla > Monodontidae > Monodon > Monodon monoceros. The sequence continues at coordinate 130,951,415 of NW_021703778.1, forward strand.
GGTCAATCCTACTCATAAACTCATTTTCTGCAAGACACTATCATGGCATAATGTTCTATGTTCAAAATTATCCCAAGTAATGAAGAAAATAGAGTAACTTCCAGACCAGGACTTTAGCTTGTTATTCTAGGTTAATCATAGATAATCAGTAGTAAAAACGTTCCTTTTGAAAAAAGAAAAAAATCATTCGCTTTAAGTTTTTTGATCTCTCTTAAACTCAAGGAAAGCTTAACATTTCACTTATATTAATGAAGCCATTTGTACATCTTGATTGTATAAGTGTTTAGCAAAGTATACTAAAATAGGAAAGAGGCATTTATCTAGTGAGTAGGCTGAGATTCAGTATAATAATCCCCTAGGCAAAACGTTGTAAGCAATCATAAAAACCAATGAATCTTTGATCTGACATTTCTAGAAACCTGAGGAAAATCTAAGGAGTACTGGAAAAGTGTAGGGACAATGGGGAACCTGATGCCATCTGTTGCCATTGCATTCTAACATAACGCTACAGAACTAAAACTAACTCATGTTTTCTTCCTGTTGAGATCAGCTGGGCACACTGTGATGCTTTGATTTTGTCTAGAAACCTGTCACTTCAGGATAATTTCTGAAGACAAAGTCTGTTTCACGTTTGGTAGGTGACCTGTTTAATGTTTTCTCTGTGTCTGGGAACTCCTTAGTGTAATTAGCGACCTTTGAACTCCACAACTAATCCTGAGCTATTTTGTATTCCTTACTCATCTTTAAGGCTGGACCTTTCTTTTCTTCAGAGTCCTCTGCCACAATTAAAGAAGAAACAGCTGCATTTCAAAGGGATTCCGATTCCAGAAGCTTAATCGTGATTGACATGTTCTTATTCTAAGCTATAAGACACTCTAAGAGTCCTTTCTTGGGTTAAAACTTCAATCATTTTCTAAAATATTATCTCGCTATGGATTTTATTCATTTTCTTTGATAACTATTCTTTGCATTTTTTAACTTGAAAGATGCTGTGTGTTTGCACTGAATATGAGCACCTACTTCCAGTTAAAGGTTTGGATGGTGTCAGACCGCTGGATGCAAAATTGCTAAATTCCCTTTAGTGCCAAAATATGATTATGAAATCTGATGCCTATCATATGGGTAATTATTCTTCAGTAGATCCAAAATGTACAAAAAGTGTTACATTTCTGAAAATGTGCTCAAACTTTTTAAAGTCAGCAGTACCCTTAACAGTGTAAGACAATCCCCTTACAGTGGTGGGCATTTTTTACCTTTTACTTTTTAAATAATTGATTCAGATGTCAGGTTTGAAGTAAATAGCCTTATCAGGAATTCTTAAATTTTTAAAAAAATTTTTAATTAAGCATTAGTCTTACAAAATTAATTTTTTCACACCAACTCAATATTTTCAGTGAGTTAAAATTGTGGTTTTATATATACATTGTATGATTTAAGATATTTCAAAGCACAATTTAATACATAGAACAACTACTAGTATTTTTCTTCTAGTTTTTATTATAGTATTTCAGAATCCTTTATAGATATTCATGGACTCCTGCACCACCCCTGGGAGGAAGGTAGGTCGAGTTATCATCCAGAGTCTCTGCAGGGACCGCTGCCACAGCAGAATGGTTGTTTCTAAGACAAAGGTCAGAAAAGGGATGTTAATAAACAGTTCTCAGGTTTAAGGGACTTTTTTAGGATTACATCTTAAATTCCAACAAATCAGATTTAGGAGTTACTGAAAGTGAAATTGATCCATCCCTCATCCAAACTTTGCAATACTTTCCTGTTCTGACATCATTTAGATAGTTAGCTGTATTATCAGATTAGAAACCATTGTACCAGGCTGCTGAAAGGAAAAGGAGGCAAAAAGCTAAACATGGGATGAATTCTGAACCTTTTAACCTGGCTGAAGTACGTAGGTCCCTGTTATGCAAATACCTTCAATCCTCTGCTAAGTTCAGTGGAAATAATTTTCTTGAATGACAGGTTTATTCAGCAAGGATTCAGTTGGTGATTAATCCCCCTTTGATCTAGGGTATTTCACTTAACTACCAGTTACCTCGTTCTGACAAAGTGCAACTGAGATTAGGGAGATCACTAGAACACTACCAGGGTGTGCGTTTATTCTCTATAACCTTTTAAAGCAAGGGCCAAGAATGCAATTTATTTTCAGTATTTGAAGATGTAAAAGTCCTGTCTGCTAAGTTAGAAAGTCAATTGAATACCAAATGAAGTTTAGTTCTTATGTAATAGAACAAACATTTCTTTTTACTTTGCCTAGCAATGATTTTAGAAAACATAGGCTTTGAAGAAACAAAGACTACAGTTTAAGTATATCTTCTAGTTTTGTTTCATATACTAGAGTGTATATTTATTGGCCCTGAGATAACCCAAAAATCAAAGCTACAACTTACGCTGAGAAAATGCTTCTATTTTATTCAACTGCACAGTTTCTCCCCATCCGCCTCCATTAAAAAATGTCATGGTATGTGGTAAAGAAATCCAATTTGGGAAAACATGTCGCAGTACACAATTATTCATCTTAAGACTTGTGATTTCAAAGCTTTATTTAACTTTGTCCTTTCTTGAAAAAGAGCTTGTTTTGTTCCCATGATGAATCAAGATTTTTTTCATAAAAGTACCATTACAGAAATACTTCAAACTGATTATTTTAAGTTATCAAAATAACCATTTCGACAGTACTGTTTACTATTTTTTTCTGCCTTTTTCTCATTTAACTGGGTACCCTTCCTCCATAACTTTAAACTTTGAAACATTCTATGAAATTTTGCACAATATTTGAAGAATAAAATTGTAAGATGTGTTTCTTGACTAGTTTTATTATTATAGACAGCATTTTTTAATGCTTTGTAATTGTTCATTATTCTAGTATCAGTTTGCAAGTTATGTATTTGGATAATTTTCTTATACCTTTTTTTTTGGCTCAAACTTTTTGTGATCCAATTTCTAAATTGAAACAGTGACTCAAATAAATGCATATCTAACTTATGTTTGTGCCAAATGAACATCTCTAGTTTGAATTTAGTAACCAAAATGTTTCTAAATATCTTTTGATAGCAAGTTACTTAACCACGGTAAAATTGAGGATCAGAAAAAATGTAAGATGAAAGGCAGGATCCCCTGGCCATGTTGCTAAGAAACTAGTATTTTTAATAATTAACTTACTCTGTGCAGTAAATTTTTAGTTAATAAAATGTTGCAATATATTTTGAAATATGCTATCAGAGAAAATATATTTATGTAAAGCATAGATGTATGTGTGTGCGTATTTATATAATGTTTTATGTTAGTGTGTACAACTTGGGTTTCCCTATGAAATATTTCATTATGTCAGAGGAAGAAGAATATTTAAAGTTAAATATTCAAATGTCTTCCCTGCAAACACAATGTTAGTAGTAATGAAGAGGTGCATAAAATGAATATTACCAAAGAACTCTTGAGTTTACTCTTATAAAATGGTTAAAACTCTTATGAGTTGAAAGCTTTTCAGCTAGCTTCTAGGTTTTTTTTCAACAACTGTTTTATGGATATGATAACATTATTGTCTATATATAGCCTGGAGCAATGCAATGCCTTATCTGTATTACTAATTTACTGCTTTGTAAGCAGGTTACTTGAGGTCCAGGTTGACTTTTCTCAGGCCCTGGCCAATCTGTGTAATTGATGGTAGTGTGGTGTTAATATATGATGCACAGCATTTACATATTGACGGATGCCCTGAGGTGGAAACCACCTGCTGAATTGTTTTTCCAGTAGGACATGAAAATTTGTATATCTTAATACTCCATTAAACATTTAAAATCAAACTATGTTTCCTTTAAATGTCTTCTCTTTAAATGATAGTTTCTGTGAAAAAAAAAGGTTATTTAGTTAACATACTACTAATAAATAAAAATGAAAAATTATTGTTATCCCTCTTAAATTTTTTACTTTTTCTTTCAAGGGACTTTAGTGCCCTCTGCAGGTTATATAAAGAGATAACTAGTGACTATATTTTAAACCCTGTGATTTTTCCCTTTTAGAAGCAAAGCCTGGTAAGTGTGATCCATTTTATTTATATTGTTAACTTTGTTAATTTGCCAGTGATTGAAGTAAGAGTTTCTTTTCTTTGCCAGTTTTATAGTTTTGTTTAGTGTGAAGAATGTAATACCATTGAATTTTCCAAATCACTTAGCTGGCACTCTTTAAATGTTAGAACTATAGTAATACACATTCCCTCACAGAAAGCAGATTGGGAAAACATTCAGCGATTTTGAAATTTATTGAAAATGTGGAGAATAACTTGATTATTTCCCATTACATTATTAGAATATTATACATTGAAATAAAATAAGCCTTTTCCAGTATGCATCATGTAAATTTTAAAAATTACATGAGTTTTATTTCTTAATCTTGTTGATGAGTGATGATTGTGTTCAAGCTCAAAACACGAGACTACTTAGAATTTCTTTAAACAAAGTTAAGGTTGAACAGATAATGCTTTGGTATTATTGTTGCATAGGTCCACTAACCAGAAAGAGTATTTCTATTTGAAGAACCAAAGGGAAAGCTTTCGTATCTGAGTCACTCATTTCAAAGAACACATACTTTCTCAATGAGTATGACAGATTTGTTTCTAAAGGATATAGGAATTCATTTTGTATATGAAACTATAGAACTGGAGCACCAGTGGCACTTCTGATTCACTTAAAGCTGCCAGGGAAACTAAATATGATGAGAACAAGAGGAATGACTGGATCAAGTTAATAGAAATAGTTCTGCAAGCCACATAATGATCCTGATCATCAACCTTGAAAAGTAAATTAGAACAAGCAAATTGCTGTTGAAAAATTCTTTCAGCGCTCTGCTGTTGCTACTCAGCTAGTCATGACTCAACCAGAGACAAGGAAAAAGTGCACTCAGTTTTGCATTAACAAAGGAAACATTATTAAAGTGAATGTTTACATTCTGTTTATTGAAGTGTTCAAAGAATATTTGTTGCATCTTCAAGCAACCTGCTGTTCTCCCAGCTATTACAGTGCATGAGTGATAATAAAAATGAGTCATTTGTACATTTTAGAAAATTAAATAAATAGCATTTAACGTGTTTCTGAGCTATCTTACTTCAAAATATTGAGGTATTAATACTTTCTCTTTTAAAGATTTTTGTCACTAGGAAAAGTATCCTATTAAAAAAAAAACCTCATTCACTTGAATACACCTTTGAATTATTTTCAAATGCTTTATGTAACTTTCCTCCCAGAATCTACAATGCATAAGAAATAATCAACTGAAAATAATTTTTTAAATGAAAACAATTGTGAAGTTACTTGAGTGTGTAATTGAATATATAATATGTGCATTGGAAAAATAGCTTGATAATTATGAGAGCTTTTTTGAGCTACATTTATCTTGAGCTACTTCATAAGAAAAAGTTGAGAATTAAACAAGACAGCAATTGGAAGCAGGCATACCAATCTGACATTTAGAAATTTAATAAGTATTATATGTACTACTAAAATTGGGGGAAAGTCAATAATTAAAAATTCAGAATTTTAGCTTTCATCTGTGGAAAATGAACAATCTAAATCACTTTTAAATTTTAGAAGTGTAGTGTTTAATAGGGGTTTAAATACCATATTTTACTTGGTCCCTTGCAGGTGTTATTGAATACAATTCAGTATTCTGTAATCTCTTATGGATTGAGTAATTTTTGAAGAATTGTCTTCTTAGATTCACCAAGATGACCAGTTGTCAGTCTTCTGTATTTCAGCCTAAAAATCTTTCTGTCACACTTAGCAAAGATTATTAGCCTATGCTATAGGCTCTTGAGAACCTCTTTGCCAGATATTTTATTATTTACCATTTCTATAGTATTTACAGAGCATCATATAAAGTATAGAAATAATTGATAAAAAATATTTCATTTGAGTTAACCTGGATATTTTATATTTAAAATGAATATCTTATTTAACATTTTTCTAAGGAACTTCAGTCTTTGTTCATAATCTTAAAAGAGTTTTTTTGAATCTAAAATAAAGCAAATGCCAAGCTTCTAACTCCACTTTTGCTAAGGAAATCACCGGGAGAAGTGGTTAATAATGCTTACAGCTTGTTAACTGGTAGCAGCAAGAGGACTTTTTAACTAAGGTGAATGTAAGTGGCTTCAGGCCCATAATTAAAGTATTTCCCTCATACTAAAATAGTAAGTCATTTAATTTAATGTTAAAGGCCTAAACAAAGTTGAACATAACATATGATTTGGATTTAAAAACTGCTGACTAATCCAGTTGAAATTGAGAACTTAGTTTAGTCAATAAAAACTCATAATTAGTATTAAACTTTTACTGTGCTCCTATTATATACCATTCCAGAACTAGACAAAAAATAGTACCTGATTTTGAATGGTACATTATAACTCCTGCAATGTGTTAGCACTGTAATATGGAAGACTACTTCTATACATTGTACAGAAATTGTCCAAAGAGGTGTGATGGTTGAAGTTCACCAGGCAGACAAAGGAAAGAAGGGCATCCCAGGGACAATGTCATATCCCTGGAGGTCTGTCTCTCCAAAAAGAATCCCAGAAACCCAGAAACATCTAATATAGTAAGTATATACATTGCAAGGGAATATTTTTTGCTTCCAGATGTTTGATATTTAGATAAATATAAACTTCTAAAGAAATTACTATATTTAATTCCCACCTTAATATACAGACATACTAACGCATTCCTAAAGACTCAAATATACACTCACACACTCTGTCTCCCCTCTCTGCCTCCCTTCCTTGCTAATTTTGAATGAATGTTCACATGTGCTCGTATGAGACTTACCTCTGCATTATCAATGAAGAAAATGTAATGATGTATAAATTGGATTATACAGAAAATATATAAGTGAAGAGCTGTTATATAGTTTGTTGATATGCTAATATACGTTGTACTCAGTCAGTTGATAAACTAAATTTTTTTAAGTACACCCAGATGTTTATTTATAATATAACTTCTGTATTTTTGTCATTACCCACTGCAAGTGGATAATGCAAGAAGTCATGAAGCAGAGTTAATGCCAATCTAAAATGCCATGGTCTAAAAAGTCATAGCTTTTTAGCATTTTTATTTTTTTAATAGATCTTTATTGGAGTATACTTGCTTCACAATACTGTGTTAGTTTCTGTTGTACAACAAAGTGAATCAGCCATATGCATACAATTATCCCCATATCCCCTCCCTCTTGAGCCTCCCTTCCACCCTCCTTATTCCACCCCTCTAGGTCCTTGGCAAAGCACCGAGCTGATCTCCCTGTGCTATGCAGCTGCTTCCCACTAGCTATCTGTTTTACATTTGGTAGCGTATATATGTTGATGCTACTCTCACTTCACCCCAGCTTGCCCCTCCCGCCGTGTCCTCAAGTCCATCTATGTCTACGTCTTTATTCCTGCCCTGCCACTAGGTTCATCAGTACCGTTGTTTTTTTGTTTTTTGTTTTAGATTCCATGTATATGTGTTAGCATACAGAATTTGTTTTTCTCTTTCTGACTTACTTCACCCTGTATGACAGACTCTAGGTCCATCCACCTCACTACAAATAACTCAATTTTGTTTCTTTTTATGGCTGAGTAATATTCCATTGTATATATGTGCCACATCTTTTTTTTTTTTTTTTTTTTTGCGGTACACGGGCCTCTCACTGCTGTGGCCTCTCCCGTTGCGGAGCACAGGCTCCGGACGCGCAGGCTCAGCGGCCACGGCCCACGGGCCCAGCCGCTCTGTGGCATGTGGGATCTTCCCGGACCGGGGCTCGAACCCGTGTGCCCCACATCGGCAGGTGGACTCTCAACCACTGCGCCCCCAGGGAAGCCCATGTGCCACATCTTCTTTATCCATTCATCTGTCAATGGACAGATAAATTAAAAAACTAAATTTTTTAGTTCACATCCAGTAGAACTGGGGAACACATTGTTAACCTTGTTTCATTTGAGTATATATATACATACATATATACACGACTGTGCATATGTGTGTAAGTAAAACAAAAATGCAAGCTCTAGAGCACTGCTCTTATGTATTAGTTTGCAAACTTTACCCCACCTTCCTCACCAATATTTTGAACTCCTTGAGGACAATGACATTCATCTTTGCATCTTTGTATTCCCAGTGCCACTAGAAAAAGAAGCTTAGCCTTGATTCACTAACACAATGAAATGTTAAATATGAAATAAAGCAGGTTGTCCTCCCACCTGAGACAAATCAATGATGTCGAGTGATTATGGTTTTGCATGTGTGTATAAAAAGTCCATTGGGCAAACAGTTCCATTCACATTCAGCACAGGTGGTTTCTACCCTGTGATTGCCATCTCTAACACTATTTGGAGGGTTTGTCACCGTCTGTGATACTGCTCTTCAGACACAGTGTGCAGCGTTTTGGCTCAACCTGTTAGACTAGCAACAGCGGAGGCCTGCAGTTGCTGCCCATCATAGGACACATTCTTTGCAGTTGCACTTCCGTAAACCCTAAAGCATTTGGCACTCTCATCTTAGAAATTCCCTTCTGGAACTCACTCGACAATGGCTTTGTGAGCTCCCCACTATTCACCAGAGTCAATCCTGGTTTTGTTCAATATAATATGACCTGGTATGCTATGACTCCCCTCACCTCATAAAGTCACAGCTTTCGGTGAGTCCCATATACTGATGAAGTAGAGTTGCCAGTATCCAAGAATTCCAAGTGATTATTTTGAAAATTTCCATTTATCATAAAGGCAGAATGATGTAGAGGAAATATATAATCTTTGAAGTCATACAGGCCTGATTTCAAATCCCAGCTCTGCCATTTACAAGCTGGGTGGTCTTGGATAAATTACTTAATGTCTGTGGTCTTCACTTTCCTCCAAGCTTCATAGGGTATTGTGAGCATTGAATGATACAAAGTTCTAAGTACATAGGTATTTGATTAGAGTTCATTCCCTTCTACATCAAAGATTAAAAATGGCCTTTTCATGCAACTAGTTATTAGACAGTTATGCCTTCAGACTATCAAAATTATATGAATTGTCCATTTGACCTTGGTTTTGAATGTTCAGCTGTATATTGTATTGCAGGAATGCCTACTCCATTGCTTGAATGGGTCTTTGGGAGTTAATAAAATGGCCGTAGAACTGAGTGAGTTTAAGTGTTTATATAAAGTTTGCTAAAGTTTAACAATTCATCATTATTCATGGAAAGACATTTACGCAAAACTCACATATTATAAGGTGACATAACAGTCATATTCTGCCAAAAGTGGGATTGAGCGAAAATAAAATTCATCCACAGGAACATTGAACAAATGCAGTAATAACCCACAAACTATTAACAGAGCTCAATTAACTTCTGGAAGGCTTTTCTTTACAATGTCCAAGATACAGTCTGTACCATTCATAACTAATTGCTACGTGTGGGAATCATTTCTTCATAAGATGAACAACTGATTAAACCTGGTAAGGAAATAAATACATTCAGAATATTCTGACACATTATTTATTATGTAATATATGGTACTAGACTCTAGGGAAAAAAATGTAAAGATTAAAGGTAAAGATTAAACAAAGTGCTTGCTTTCCCAGAATTTACAATCTGAAAGAAAGAAATGCTTTAAGTACCAACTCTTACCTCTTGAATTTTCTTGAAATTTTTTTCTTAAAAATAATAGAAAAAAGTGATTTAATTGACAACATAATTTTTTTAAATGGCAGAGTTAAATGGCTTTCCTGGTGGCGCAGTGGTTGAGAGTCCGCCTGCCGATTCAGGGGACGCGGGTTCGTGTCCCGGTCTGGGAAGATCCCACATGCCGCGGAGCGGCTGGGCCCGTGAGCCATGGCCGCTGAGCCTGCGCGTCCGGAGCCTGTGCTCCGCAACGGGAGAGGCCACAGCAGTGAGAGGCCTGCGAACCCCGCCCCCCGCAAAAAAAAAAAAGGCAGATTGCTTGATTTATTGATTTAATGAAACATTTGAATCGTCAAATTTAGCTTCCTAGAAATCTGAAGTTTTGGATCAGGGCACTTAAATCTTAGTAATGCTAAAACGAGTTGAAAATAATTTGTTCTCTTTTAACAGAATAGGAACATTTTGTTTTATTCTACCAGCACTTTTGCCCAAATTAGCTCTACTGAATAAAGTACTCTGAGCTGCAGCTACAGACTTCTAATAGCAGTGGACATATTCCTTCATCTTCTCTAGGCCTGAGGCCCTACCACAACGCGAAGACTGTCTGATATCTGAAAGTGGAAAAGTGAATGGCATGATAAAATCATCGAGGCCTGTATGTGACCCTCAGGAAACTCGTGCTGAGGACCACTCCCCACACCCAGGGAGGGAGGAGCTTCCTAACTTCCCAGTCCTGCACCAGAGGCTTCCCTTGGGATGCCCAGTTGATGGTGCCTGAGAGCTTCCTAGAGGCCACATAAACTCACAGCTATTAATAGTTATTTCTCTTTATGTTTCTATTTCTAACAAACATGCTGGTTGTACATTTTTAATAGTAATATAAAGTTTCCTCTATTGATAAATTTTAAATGAATACATATAAAGCAAAATATAAATAATAGTTCAGGTAGTATTTGGCAACAGAAAAGTTGAAGCTCAAATGGGTACACAAAAGTTACCTTGAGCCTTTTTGAAAATGAAAGATTGACGCTCAGGGAATCTGAAATCAGGATGAGTCTTCATTGTTTTCCAGTAAAGCCCTTGGAGGGGTTAGTAAGCAGTGTGGTCAGTGGAGAATATAGTGTGACTTTCAGGTTAGGCAGACACAGTTCAAATGCCATCTCTGTTTAAGGAAACCTTGGACCCAGCGTCCTCATTTGTAAAATAGGAATCTTCATAAGATTGGTGTACGAATGAAATGACACAGCACATATAAAGTGAATGGTACACGGGTGATGGCACACATTCCCGTTGACTCGCCCTCAAATAATGATAGCTGTTTCTATTTTCTTAACGACTTATGAACTGGAAGTAGGTCACTATTATTTACATCCCAAGTATTTTCTTTTTTGTAATGTGCTAGCAAAATAGGGAAAAGCAAAATATTAAATCCCCACATTTACTGCAGGACAGACAAATTTAAAGTTTGTGTTAATGGCAAAGTTAGGTTTAGATTTCCATCTAGTTAAGCTAACCAGCCCCACTGCTTTTCCTTAAACACGCACACACACCACACGGGCGTGGGGACAGGGTGGGAAGATAGAAGAGAAAGAGAATGAACTCATTCACACATATATATTCTTGTAACAGATCATTTTCCTCTCTGGTCACGAGGAAGCTGAGAGCTGAAATTTTGACCTTTATTAAAGATGTGCAGAGTTTTTCATATATATTTTTTGTCATCTTTGTATTGAATCATTTTACAATTCTAACTTTACTTTCCTTTGCCTCAATTTCTCTATCTTTTTATCCTACTGTATCCTATTGTATTACTCTATCCTATTACATTGAACTTTATTAATATTATACTATTATATGCTTTATTTTTTATTTCCTCAAATCATTTTTGGAATGAGGTTGAGAATAATTACATATGCAAAAGGATGTCATTGATCCACCACTGATAATGTTCTAGGCAAAATTTAAGAGAAAAAGATCAGAGAAAACTGAATATGATTCTGAAACTGATTATGTCACTTTCCTGGTGACTTCTAACTCGAAGTATCTCACTCTTGTTCAAACACAGCTAACTTAGTTTTGCCACCATCACTGCTTTACATCAAAAACCATTAGAATCCATTTGCCTCTCTTTTAAAAATGGGACTCACATCATCAACAGCCCCACCAGTTTCAGGTATTCAAATACATATTGTCTTTCAGATTAATCTCCTCTAGAGGTGATTCTAGTGAAGCTATCATAGCAAGAAAGATATTTCGGGGACTTCTCTTTGCAAAAGCCTTCAAAGCTAATTTAGAAGCTGCAGAAGGAAAATGAATCTTATGATTGCCTCATTGTATTAAATAAAAAACCATTTTATCTAGCTTAATCAACCATCTTATAGTCATGGGGCTTAAATTTAAGAAATCAAATATTTGGAAGAATATGCCACATGGTTTAAAGGCTATTCACAAAGAAAAAGGAATTCCCAGAAAGATTTGGCACAAAGACAGAATCATGGAATAAGTGTGTAGTTAACCAAAGACTACTTCGAAGCTCAGTTGCAAATTCTGGTGTGTTTGTTTTTAAATGAATCTCAATAATAAGCACACCCCATATAGCATAATCCTACATGTTTCTAGCAAGCCAAAATATTTTCAATATCAGGATTTATTTGGGTTCTGTTTGTATAAAGCATAAAGATAAATTTTTAAAATAATCATTTGGGGGTCTTTTATAGCAAAGATCTATTTTGACAGGAAAATTATAGCAATTGTACCTGTAGTATATAGGAGTGAGACTGCTTAAAATGAAGGGGAAATAAAAGAGTATTTGTGCATGTGTTTTCATATTCTAATGTGGGTACTCTCTCAAGAGAAACTAAAAATTGTGTTTTATAGGTCATTCTCATTTTTATGACAATCTTGTGATTCCTTGTATTTAATGTTAAATGTTTCCTGACATTTTTACTTCAATTATTTTTAGTTATTCACCCACAAATGCAGTAAGGCTGACATAATTACCCCCTTTAATTCACAAAAGACGTGTATTTACCTATTTGTTATAAGGCTTTTCAAGCTAGCATGCTGTTACTGTGACAAGACTATTTTGAACAAACAGTAGGTAAAATCATATCGTATGTTGCACAGCAACCCCAAGAGCTGAATGTTAATTTAACCGGTAAAGACAAAGTAATTACAATAGTAAGAATCCTTATCTTTTGATGGAGTTAAAAATGGAACTCAAATTGTTATACAAACCATTGGCTTAGTAATCACTAGACAAAACAACCAACATGCAAAGTATTATTTGCAAAGTTACAACTAGCTACTAGAGATGCTGGTAGAAGATCTCAGTGTAGTGTCAGTGTGGATATTGGTGGCATACCTGCAGTATCTGACATATGGAGTGGATTATTTTTTAACACCTATCACCTCCATATGACAAAATTATTTTCAGCATACGAAAGGAACAAGAATGATGCCCAGAAAAGGGGTGCAGATAATAAAAATTGTTTTTTATTGAATATAAATGTACATATGTGTGTATCTCATATATGTATATATATGCCATATACATAATAATCATGCCAGTAAAAAATACAAAATAAAATATCACAGAACAAACTAAAATGTACTTACTTTTAAATTACATTGATGTATTTTTAAAGGGGGATGAATTTATACCTACATAACAGTTTGTTACAGTAACAAAAAATAACATTGCAGTAACTGATGTGAGTTTTAATAAAACCAAAACATGTGCAAAAGGTACAATTTAGACAACTAAAACATACCACTGATGGAACATTCTATTTTCTTGTTATTTTTTAGTTTAAAACAAATGATTAACGATGAAGGTATTATTCTAATTGAGTAAAAGATTAGATGTTTGAACCAAAATTTACACTTCCCAAACAGAAACATTATACCTCAGAGTTAGTATACTGTTTCACTATTATAATAAAAACTGCCCAGAAAGACCGAATTGAAGCAACCCAAGTTCTATTTCTTCATCTTTCCAATCACTGTGCTAAATTGTTAATTTCAACAACAACAAAAAAGCTGTTTAAACACAGGACTATGTAGTGCCCCAAAGTTTAGAGAGAGAAACTGCTTTCAAAGCAAGCTTTAACAATCTTCAATTGTTATTACTCTGGAAAGGAATGGGTGTAGCCGGGTCCACGTGTGGGGCAAACAGTATAACTGGGAATTCTCCAAATCAATCTACATGTAGGATACAGTGTTTATTAAAGGATAAGTTATCAAAATGTGCTCATTTTATATATTTTAACTCAACAATAACCACAGCAATTGTTTAGAATTTAGACTAAAAGAGAGTTTGGGGGAGGATTATTTCATCACTAACATTATTTAGAATTGTTGGCACATGGCAATAAAAAGCAGACCAACTTTTGATCCGTTTTGTTATTTTGTTTAGCTTCTCTATAGACAATGCATCCCCTTCTTGCGTACATGCGAAGAGGACCACCCTGCCCTCGATACATCACTGCCTACTCTCCTCTCTACCCGCAAAACATGCTTTGTTTTGTGCCACGTACACCAACTGCAGAAAACATCCAGAGATGTACGGCACCCACTGAAGTATTAGGAACCTGTGTGTTCCACCATTCAGAAGATTTGCTTTTCAAATAGGACTGCAGAGTGAGTAAAGCTTGGCACAAAGGCCAATGGTGCAATTTCTGACCTTGGGAGTGTTCTGTATTTGGAGTTATAGGGCCTCCATCCTACCTCTCAAATTACACCACGTCAACCATTCCCTACTCATCCTGTTCACGTGGTCCACCCTGATAAATTATTACCTCCAGATTCCAAATGGGGAATTAGGGCTTGCAAGTTTAACGGGGGATCTTCTATTCTGATGAGGACAGGTTTTCAAATCCCTTTGTAAAGTCATATGACTTTTCTATCCTAAAACTAAAACAAAAGCCCCCAGATCCAGGCAGTGCTGGTAGCTATGCAATCATGACTACATCATTTACTGTCTGTTTCCTGATCTGAAAAATGTGGGAGCAAGGCAAGATGACTGGGTGATCTCTAAGTCTCTGTCACCTGCTATGCTTCTATTATGCATATAAGACACATTTTATGTAAACCAAATATTATCGTTTGTAGCCACGTAATTTGGGGAAAATAATTTGGGTGACACAAATTATTAGCAATAGGAAAGAGTGATGGTGATGGAAATGATGGTAGGGCTCATAGTTAGGAAGGCAAGTTGTGGAGTTATAAAAATCTTTCCCTTACAGAATTTTCTTTGTTGGGTCGCAAACACACACACATATACAAAGACTTTGGTAAATTCTGCCTACAATTTTTTCTTTAATTCAACAACTATTTATTGAGCATCTACTATGTTCAGGCATATTAGGCACTGGGAATTCAGCAATGAATAAAACAAACCCCTGCCCTCATGGAGCTTATACTATATTAAGGAGAGATAGGATATAAAGACATAAATAAGTGTTGAGAGTTTAGACGACCCTATAACACATATTCCTGCCTTGGCATTCATTTTATGTGGCCACACTGCCTGCAGGGACCTTGAACTGACACCATACCCGCAGAGTCACAAGATCCTGATATGACTCCCCCAATTGTGATAAGCACTCTCCCCCATCTCCCAGGGCCTCTCCTTGTGCACCCCTTAGATTACACCAAAACTGTACTCTTTTGGGTTTGAATTGACCAATTCAGCCTTCACCTGGGAATCCCAAAGCATTCCACCCGAGGACCCTATTAAGGCATATGCCCTGGGTCCTGCCACACTCTCTCTACCTGCACCCTGACTCGACCTCTCCTCATGGCCCCTCTCAGTGTGTCATGTACCTCCTCCAGGACCTATGAGTAATAAGTTTCTCTATTTCACTTTCCCTGGTGGTTTTCCTTGAACACCTTGTGGCTCACCATCCAACACCCCAGGGCTCTACTTAACAAATGTTAACAAAGTCACAACAATAAGTAAAATATGGCGTATGTCAGTAGTGACAAATTCTCTGGAGTTAAAAAAGGAGGGTGGGGGGAGGAAGAAAGATGCAGAGGTCCAGAGGGTGGTGTAATTTCTACAACATAATGCACAATGGCCACAGAACCTGAGGGTGGAGGTGGCAGGGGGCAAGAGTAAGCCTTCTGGTAATCAGGGAGAGAGCAGCAAGTGCTGTGAAAAGTAGCTACCACACGATTCAGGAAAGGGAGGTGACCGCGCTTGTCACAAGGACTGGTGACGGTGTAATTGGGAAGTACTCTACTTCTCCAACTCAGTATCTTGTTACGAATTAATGATTTTAAAACAACTGGTTATTTCACCAAACACCTAAAGCCTAATTGTAGTCGCAGACTATCTCCTGAAACACGGGCAAAACCCACAGACATTAAGGATAATCATGCTTGAAAGGCTGTCTCCTAGGCAATACTGTTTCTCAATAAGACATAGTCTGCTATTCAACTTAACATTTTTCTTTTCAGCTTTCTCTCAGTCACTATTATTGGAAGTCAGAGGTTGGAAATTTGTAATCCAGGAAACCCCTCAGGGTATTTTGAGGGTTTAAACTGAGAAGTTGCCCAATTCCTGGAGGTGTCAAATTCAGGGAAGGGTGGGGAGAGAGGGCTCTGGGTTGAACCAGTCCTGATCCAGAGTTACTGAGGCTGACCAGGACATGGGGTATAAAACAGAAAAAGGCATACTCTGGTCAAAGCTAGCTCCTAGGAAGAGGAGTTAGCCTTCATCTAAGATCGGTTTTGTCCTGCTGAGAGAGGCCTCCTTGCAACATGGACGGGGGCTGTTGGACATTCTTCAGCAGCGACCCTGTGGGGCAATAAGAAGCAATAGCAGTAGTGGACCGGTGTGATTGAGGTCAGTGTTCTGCTTCATTGAGTGGAGCAGTTTTTTCCCCTCCTGTGGTCATCTTCTTAGCAGAGGTAACAAGGAAGCTACATTACTCACAGCGAACAAATCCATATTTTCTCGAATTAGGTTGGTGTAAACATTTCTTGGCTTTAAGCTCTCTTAACCTTCCCTTTTACAAACCACGCCATTCAGCTGATGTGTGTTCTCCAGCAAGCCTGCCAATAATACTTTGTAGTCAACTCTGAAATAAACTTTCATCCTGACTCCCTCTGTTTCCACAAGCAAATGACTCACTCAAATTTCATAGATAAGAAGTGAGAAAAATGTAAATGTGATTCTTTAAATGTCTCCTTTGGGTTCAGGGAACGCACTTTGTAGGGGCTAATTGTCAGAAAGTTTAATTGTTACCCTGCATCTCCAGCTTCCCTCATGTAGCGCCATAGGTGCTAATAGTGAGAAAATTTGTGCCCCTGCTGTGCTCTCTTCATTAAGCTAATGGAACATTTTCCTCTCATTTTCTCCCTAGGGTGGCTGTAGGAGTACAACCTTATAATTGTTGCTCTAACTGTAATTGGAAGTAGTAGGAGTGTATATAATCATACTGTCTTTCCTATGTGGTAGTCGTTTATTTATGACCTATTGCTAATAGGTCCCAGCCAGCAGCAGAAGACCGTGAGGATTACATTAGCATTTCCTCATAGGAGAGTGACTACTAAACAAAGACCATTGTTAACCAGAAAGAACACATACTAGGGATGGCCCATCATACCAAATACTGCAAATACTTGCATACCAAATACTTGCATCATTACTGCAAAGATTGGCCCCTCTGGGTATCATGGGTGTTTTTTCACTAAAATTAGTGGAGACTTCACCTTACCTTTCTTTAGATATGTGAACTAAGCTTCATGAGTCTTTTGGGGAGGCTCTTGAAGGCCATTGCATACCTTCTTCAAAGTGATGGGGAGTTTTGTTTGGCCACTGAAGTCTTTAGAGTATAATGGGCCTAGAGAAAAACTCACAATTTAGCATCCACCACCCTGATTCAGGGCCACTGGGCTGCACTGAGTACAGTTTGCGGCCAGCAGGACCCTCCCCAAAAAAGGGAGGCTGAGATGCCCTGGGAACCTGTTAACCCAAATACAAATTAGGAGATCTGCTGAGGCACCAATATCTGTATTGTTACATCTTGACCTCTTACAACATACTTTGATGAAATAACCCTTTTACTATCTTTTACAAGATGTAACATTCTTCAGGACATTGAGTATTCTCTGAAACTTCTCCACAATTTGTGTGCTGCATTTGGTCTTCGGTTAAAGAGTAACTGAAGAGAACTTGCATGTTTACCATTTACTGTTTAAAATAGTTCTATTCAAGGACTGCCCTTTACTTTTGGACAGAAAGTATCTTCTAAGGTCAGTACACAGAGCTCATAAATGTATAAAATTAGGTTGGCATCCATGGGAACATAGCATTGTGTATTCTGCCCCCTCAAAGATACTGAACATCTAAGAATTTAATGCTGGACAGGATGCACAGTCAAATATCTGAATTGCTAAAACTTACAAACTGCAAATGTCTGCTATGTGGCAAGCACAATGCTAAGAATAGTCACAGATATTGTTTCATTTTATACTCCTGTAGCAGGCAGAATAATGACCTCCAAAGATGTCTGTGTTCTAATCCCTGAATCCTATAAGTATGTTATCCTATATGGCAAAAAGGACCTTACAGATGTGATTGAGCTAAGGATCATGATATGGGAAGATTACCCTGGATTATCTGGGTGGGCCAGTGTAATCACAAGGATCGTTGTAAGAGGGAGGCAGGAGGGTCAGCATTGGAAAAGAAGATATGACCACAGAAGTAGAAGTTGGAATGATGTGGCCATGAGCTAAGGAATGTGGGTATCCTCTAGAACCTAGAAAAGGCAAAAAAAAAAAAAAAAAAAAAAGGATTATCCCTCTAGAGACTCCAGAAAGAATACAACCCTGCTGACCCATTTCGGACTCTGACTGCCAGAACTATAGATAAGTTTGTGTTGTTTTAAGCCACTAAGTTTGTAGTAATTTGTTATAGCAGCAATAGGGCACAAATACAACTCCCAACAGCTTTGCAAAACAAATTCATCTCCATTTGGCAGATGAGGAAACTGACGTTTAAAGGGATTTGAGAGGCTTAGTTCACCCTGCTTCCTCTCACAATGCACAGTGTGTAGATATTTTTGAGTGTAGCAGCTTTCTCTCTTGAAGCATGTGGGTTCTCCCAAGGTTCTGAAAAAGCTGCAAGATGCATGAGCTGGGTAACTCACTAACTGAATATCCACCCTTTTGTCTTCAATCATCATGTTAGATGATTTCTTAATGAGCTTAGCTGAGTTTTTTACTTTCTAAAAATTTGGCAGCGTTATGAAGATTAATTCAGCATTTCTGAAATCAGAGCTTCTTGCATTACTCTTTCTTTTGGCAAACACCTTCCTTTGTCTCATCATTTAAGTTTAGACTCTAAAACTATTTATATCAGGAGTGAATAAACAGTGTGTGAGGGAAAGGGGCTTGATGTGTTTTCCAGTTTGTTATAGCAACTTTCATCAGGTAGGGTCTTAGAGAAGGATGTCAACTTCACGCCCACATAAATGGAGAGCAAACTTTTATATGATGAATGGTCATTTTCCAGGTCCCTAGCATCTTGTGGATCCCTGAGTTCTGCAGTAAGTCTAGATATAAATGCCTGAGCCACAGGGATTTGGATTTGTTCTGGTTTTAAGTACATTTGGCTCTATGGTAGATATGTGTTCACTACCCATCATGCCAGCCTTGGGGGAATATTCCTCCCCTTTCTGTGTGGTACAAGTGAGGGCATCCTCACCATTCCCATATGACCTAGGCCTGGCCAATCAGAGTATTCTACCTCCTGACCACAAGGATTGGTTCAGGGGTCAAGAAGGATATGTGACCCAAGATGGTCTAGACTTAACTGTCAGAGAAGTAAAGATGTTTTCTCTTCCTCTTTGGCAAGGTCTCAGGATAATATAAGCCTATGACTCATGCATCTTGTGGCCATTTTTCCTGAACTTTGAGGGTCAGCCATCTGCTGCAAGAGAGAATACAGCCAACACCCAGGAGCTGAGAGTTAGAGAACAAAAACAAGAAAGTTCTAATTTATCCAGCCGTCTCTTACTCTGCCCCCGGACTCTTCCAGTACATAAACCAACAAAACACATTTTTCAAACTTAAGTTAGTTGAATATGGATTTGTGATTAAAATAGAATATATTTTTAAATTTAAATTTTCAGAAAGGTGATAGCATAACTAAAGAAAAGGTATATAACAAAAGCCTCCTCTTCAGATTGTCCCATCTGCCCAGTTCCCACCCCATAGGTTCACAGTGGTTATGAAATTTTTACATAACCTATGGATTTATTTCATGTTTATACAAGCAACTATAAAAATATATCTCTATTTTCCTCTACTTTACCACAAAAAGTGTTATATTACACATATTGTTCTCCACCTTGGCTTTTCACCTAACGATGTATCTTATCAATCTTTTCCTATCAATGGTGAGGGAGCTTCTCCACTCCTTTATGAGGCTAGATAATATTACAGGATCCATTTTGATCAGAAGGACCTTGGAAAAGCAGGTTGGTTTTGAGGAGTTGGGTCAACTCTATATGAGAAAACTGTGTAGCTCCTTGGCAAGGATTTCTAGGCCCATTTTTTCACATTTCCTTTTTCATATCTTAACAAGCTTACTATTCCCCAAAGATCAACATCAAACTTTAGGGTTACATTTGCTGTGAAAATTATGAATGACCCTATATAATCTTGAAAAATGAATCCAGGGCAAATAGAAGACTGTGGCTTAGATTGTAAATTGGAGACCTGCAACTCAATTTGGTTCACAAATATGTTTTCTTTGAACAGTATTTTAAAAAGAGTTTTAACTACTTGCTAATATTTAAAACTTTTAAATTGGGCTATTTCATATTAATATTTTAGTATTTCATTTTTTATATTTCATTCTTTGTTCAATTATGGATTCATGGCTATTTATTTTATACTATGGGTCATACATCCAATACTACCTTATTTATTTTGTTGCCTACATTGTTCCAGGTTTGTCTGTTAGTAGTTTTTTCAGGTTGCTTTTTATTTCCCTTTGACATGCCTCATTTTTTTTGTTTGTTTGTTTCTTTTTGTTTTCTGAGCACTTCCTCACTCTCTGGCACTACAGGATGCTCCAGATTCATGCTGAATATTGTCTGCCTCAGTCCTATAATCAGCCATTTTTCCAAGCAGCCTGGTTCCTTTTCTTAGAGAATGTCACATACCCCTAGTTTACTGCTGTGATTCTTCTGTGTTTTTTTTATGACTCCACCCCCCTGTCAACTTAAGAGCTATTTGAAATATCAGGGAAAGAGAAAGATACTGTGAATTTTCCTCAGGATTAATGTAAACTTTATTTTAACATCTGACTCCAGCTTCCTACAAGACAAAGACTGTATTAGTTGTCCCTTATCTTGGAAAAACAGTACTAGAAACTGGAATTTTCAGTCTTCACCTTGTACCCTTAGAAATATTATTTAACTAACATTTTACAATCCATCTGAAGAATGCTAAACAGGTATTCCAAGAATTAGATTAAGTGATATTAAGTATTTTAAGAGCAGGAGCCTCACAAATATATAAGATCGTTAGCATTCTTAGTCTTTGCATTTTTATTAGGAATAGCTAACAGATTTTATAAATCCCATACCCTGAGTTATTCAGTATGTGCATAGCTAGTGTCATTTTTTTTAACTTATCTTAATGTGGAAAAAAAGATGTTTTTACTCTACACATAAAGTGAATAACCAACACTACAACTAAAAAATTACTTCAGAAAGGGGCAGTTAACTTAGTCTGAAATCTATACTATATAAATGTGAATGCAAAGTTAACTATTTTTTTCCAAAAAACTACATTTGTATTTACAGATACAAGGCTCAACTCAACTGTCTGTGTCAAATGACATAATCTGGTTATTAGACTTATGATGGGATTTAAACATTTTAATGAAAGGGAAAAAATAAAATATTCTTTTGTGTAAGTTAAGTTTTGCAATTCAAAGGATTTGTTCATTTGGGTCTCCAAGTGCTTCTTTTCAACGTTTGAGAGTCTTGAAGGTAGTATCTTGGCTTCAAAGCCTTTTGCTTTGAATCTAACTTTTACTTTGAAACTAACCAAAAAGAAACTAAGTATATCAGAACCATACCTAATCCCGTAGGAGTCAGCATTGCATCAAGTTTATTAAAATTAAAGACTTCTTTTTTTTTTTTCTCCTCCCCAAATAGGCACCTGGTAATAAAAGGCAAATCAGCTGGGTTAGGATAAAACAGGCAATGTTTTTCCTTCACTAGTTCATTTAGAAAAGTTGGCTTGCTAACTGAGAAAAATTAATGAATTTTACTTGTATTAAAATAAAGGTGATTGCTTCATGGCAACAGTGTGCTCATTTGAGAAAGTCATTACATTTACGTATTGTGTTTTCATGTAAATACTTTTGCCAAAGTGTATTAGCAAGGAACATAATATTATGGTTCATGGTTCATGTAGTATCTGAAAAGAATAATTGTATAACTAATCAGTGAAAACAAAGTAAATGTTCCTCTTGGGTTTGTATAATAAAAATGGAATTAAAATTATTCAGGCTCAAAAATGCAAATATAATGCATCTCTACCAGCAGGAAAATAAAATTTTAAAGGCAAAACTTGTATGTGAAGACGAGTGTTTCAATTCTTCTGAAAGTCTTAGTTTGATTCTAGAACCGATCTCATCAAAATTTACTTCATGCATTTTATAAAGTAATCAAATATTTCACTGTTTTAAAAATAATAAAATTATCATTCCTTCTCCTGAACAAGTTCACTGATATTCAGAACACATTCTGGGGAAAATTAATGCTAATCAGTGTAGTGGTAGCAACCAAAGTAGCACTTTAATGTACTAAACAGTGATATAAGATTAAATTCCCAGTAAACTCAAGAGCAAATAACCAATATTCATTTAAACAGATTAAATCCTGGGAAAGGGCAAAGGTTAGCAATGATTTGAAGCGATAACCAAATTCTATTGAGAACAATAGGCCTTGTATTAGACAACAGCAACCCCTACCGGAAGCTTGAGGCTGCCTGGGCAGGCATTCTTGGAGGCTGCAAGGAAGGATGGGTAGGGAGAATGGATTTGTGAAGATGCTCAGACCTCCACCTGGCAGGTGGAGCCTCCATGGAATTCATGTGCATCAATCCCCAAATCATTTCTTCTCTAGTACTGCGTAATTACAGTCCTCATGTTCATCACCTAGAAATTTTAAAGAGGAAGAAATTGATTCAGAATGTTTTATTAGTAAATATTTAGAGTGCCCTTTTTTAAAAGAAAGTTAAATTCTGTGATAAATACCTGACATGAAAAAGCAGTATCTGCTCTGGCAAGGATTTTAATTAGGCTTCCTTGGAATTTCCCCCACAGTGCTCAAAATTGTTCCTGTCCTTAGTAGAGAATGTTTTGGAGGGTGCTTTGATCTGACACCCCAACAAGTATGCATGGTGGCTAAATTTATACATCTGTATACATAAACATACATACACACACACACCCATATATACAAACAGCGTGTTATCTAAGGTTCAAAGTGGAACTGAGAGAAGCCTGGGTAAGATGGAAGGTCTTCACCATCCGCTTGGCCCTTCCTGTTCAGGTTTATGGCTTTTTTTTTTTTTCCCATTATTCTTTGGGTGAGTAACCATCCTTAACGAACACTTACAAGAAGAAATATGAAAACTTTTAAGAAACGGTAAAAGGCAATAATTTGACAAACAGACTAGTCATCTGTAAAGCATCTTCTTAAAATTAATGTGAAATGCCCAACAGTATTTTGAATTCAGCAATTCAAATAAATCAAATATTTAAACTGGCTTATGTTACATAACTAAAGGAAACCTCCGTCAAGCTGACTTGCTAAAACATGTTTAAATGTCACAAGCAATAAGTATAGTGATCAGAGAAATACGCTGAAGAAAAATCGGGAGTGATCATTTTAACAGATGGGGACAGAGTCATAGAACGGAAGAAAGAAGGAAACAGAAGCAAGGACTCAAACTAGGCTTGGCTTGAATAGAAGCCTAAATTACTGTGGGAAGCGATCATAGAAACAACTCACAGCTTTGCTTTACTTTCTGAACACCCATCCCACCACCTCCAGCACCACATACTTTAGTTTCATGACTAACTTGTAAATGGTTTTTATAAAAACCTACCAGGAGGCGCATTACACAACCAAGTGGATCCTGTCTCAGAGACCATGTTCACGTTTCCAGTCAGAGAGAAGAAGCAGACTTTCCTTAGAATTTTTGAAGTGCTTGGAGGAGGCCAGGGGCAGCTGAATCGGAAACACTTTGTTTAACCCTCCTACATGAAATACAGAGTAACATCATTTCAGAAAGGAGTCAGATATCTCCTGGGAGCTGTCTGCAGGTGGGAGCATTTATTTCCTGAGGCTAGAAGCACTCAACACATTCCTCAAAGAAACAAGATCAAAAGTGTTTGAAATTGCAAGTGCTTGAGGGAGGCAGCTTATTAGCTGGAAAAAAAAACACTGAGTCAGGACAGAGGAGCCCAGGATCCTACCCTAGCTGTGTGCCCTTGAGAGTCATTCAACCTCCCTGTGCCTTAGTTTCCTCATCTGTAAAAACAAAGACATTTGACTATTTTTCCAGCTTTTATGGCAAAAGAAATTTTAATGAGGATATAGGGTTCAGACGAGACACGATCTAGCAGTGTTTCATAAAACCATCATTGTTCAAGAAGAGAATGGGTCCACAGAATCAAAGAACTAGAATTAGTGAGCATCTTCCCTGCATTCACTCATTTATCTATTCTTCAATAGGTGTTTATTAAGGATAAATTTATTATGTGTCAGAATCCAAACAGGAAATGGAATACAAATTTGCCTAAGACTCAATCTCTTCCCTCAGAGAACTTGCAGCTTAGTGGGGAAGAAAGACAAATTTGTTTTCACAGCACAGGGCAGCGAATCCTCTGCTCGCATATGCCACAGTGGTGTAAGAGCATGTCTGGAAGATCTCAACCAAGGAGTCAAGGTTGAAAACTGTCACCAAAGGTTGCCTGGAGCAGCAACACCCAAGTCCCCCCTTAAATCATGAACAGGAGTTAACCACGAAGAAAGAAGGAAAAAGGGACATTTTTGGCAAAGTGAGCAGCCTTTGAGCTAAATCCCCGGAGCAGGGAGAGAAAGTGGCAGGTTCAGGGAACTGCAAGCTGTTCAGTGTGGCTGCAGAGCAGGGGTGTGGCCAGAGAAGGGGCTGCAGAGAGAGCAGGAGTGAGCTGCTGAAGGACGAAGCACATTCTAGCCAGGGTGACAGCAGGGGTGGGAATAGGACAGAATAGACAGGGGTTTGTTAAAACTGGTGGCCAGAAGACTACTTAAGAGCTTGTAATAAAGATATGTACTAAGGCCACAGCAGTGGAAAGACAGAGAAGGGAAGAAATTTGCAAATCTTTATAAAGTAGAATTAGCAGGGTTTGGGGGTTGCTTGCGTTTGGGCGTGAAGAAGAGGAAGATGTTGAGGATGACTTCCAGATGTCTGGCTTGGATGGCTGGTGCCACTGACAGCAATGCAGGATGGAGATCAGTTTGGGTGGCGGGAAATGAAGAATTCTGTCGGGGCCCTGGGTTAATGAGGAATTCAGATGGAAATGTTTTTAGGGATTCTAGAGGACAAAGGAGAGATTAGAGCCAGAGATATCGATTTGGGAGTCACCTGGAGCACTGTTCCAGAATCATTCCTCACAGCTCAGTGCCCAGAGAGGAACTCTCTTCTCCCGTCGTCTTCCACCCACTTCCCCAACCAAGTACTGAAAAGTCCTGTGGAAGAATTCTGCTGGGCTTTCATGATACACCCAACCCTGTGGTCAAGAGAGTAGGTTGCCATGATTGGCAGCCTCTACTAGGACCATTTACTCGGATGGATTATTTCCCAAAGAATATGAGTGCTGTGCAAAGCAGCAAATGTCCCCAACACCCCTCTTTCCATCATTCATTATCTATCTTCTGGTAAGAACTCATTCTCATGACCACATCCTGAAAATTTATAATTCTGGAACTCGTCCACACCAGAAATTCCATTCTCCCATCACCGCCTTTTCTCATCTCATATCTGTCTCCATCAGACCCAGTCTCATACTCACACTTAACCTAATCTTCAAGTTCATCAAGGACTCCAGTCTGCAGTCCCTGCCCATCTCTCCATTATACCATCCTCCTCCCAGCTTTACTTCCTTCCCTATCCAGTCTGGACCACACAGGTCATCATTTTTGGTCTGATTGTAGGTTCATACAGGATCACAAGAAACTCACAGAAGACACTGACCAGCTTGAGGATGGACCACGACCGTCCTGAATTGTCTTTTGGACTCAGACCTGAATGTTCACATACTCTGTGATATGTCCTCCCCCCAAACCCCTAGTTCAGATGATGCTCAGCTTACTGGCCCACAACTACCTCTGCATAGCCCCAAACAAAGTTGTTTTAAAGTGTTTTAAAGTGAGGTTGAGTTCTTGGCCAAATCCTCTCCTCCTAGGAAATTTGGAAGTGCCAGTGAAAGTTACCACAATTATAAAATGGCAGCTTCACTATGCCATTAGAGAAATCCACAGTTCCTGGATTTGATGAGTTACTCCATTTATTTTCTTTTTCATTAAGTAATCAGTAAATATCTGTCAAGCAAATATTTCAAGATATATCCATAGTCTTTAAATTTTTTATTCTGTAAGCATTTTAATAAATAGACTAAAACCTTTTTATTCTCTCTGCCAAAGTGCCCAACCAACAGGGACCATTGATGAATATGGTGATAAAGAAAAATAAGGTTACCCAGTTACCTAGAGTTAACTAGTGATATCCACATAAAATGAACAGCCATCTGAAGAAGTAAACCAAGACTTTGTCTATAAGTGTGTGACTTAAACCCCACAATTAGAAATCCCCACAATTCCAATCAAGGTGATCTGGAAATTGTGTTTAGAAAGGGTAAACTTGTATAGTGAATTATATGGTACTGAAACTGGAGATAGGCTGTATGAAATGTCCAGGAAAGAGAGTGACCTCTCTGAATAACAAGGCTACATACATCTCATCTGATTCTGTTTGTTAGTAAACTTGTGATTTTCGGTGGGCAGTTGTTGTTTGACTATAAAAGGAGAAAATACTGGTTGTGCAGATGGAAATGCGCCATCTCCCTAGCAGTTATATTTCTCATTGCCGATTAAAATTTTGGTATTAATTTAGCCATCTCTACCGTGAGTTTAGTTATGTGAGTTGGCATGTCCAGATGCTGACTGCATAGGTTGTTGCAGGTTCTGCAAAGCATCAGGTTTGAAAGTCATGGAGAAGTAAATGCCGCCTTGTGGGACCCTCCGGCAGAAGGCTTGCTAATCCCTCCAGTCATATACTTGAACAGGATCCCTACAGGGCACCTTCTGTAGTATTCGAAGAGGAACCCCAGTTGATAAGTCAACAAATAATTATTGACCACACTAAACTTAGGTGTGGTTGTTACTGAAAATGATAATTCCTATTTGTTGAATGTCTACAATATGCCACAAGTAGCTGTAGGTAATTTATGGAGGTACACAAAAAAGTATGTAAAATTTTTCCCTTGAAACCTTATTTATAACAGTGTGCTATGGACTGAATATCTGTACTCCTCCAAACTTCAAATGTTGAAGCCCTAACCCCCGGCATTTGGAAGTGGGGCCTTTGGGAGGTGATTAGGTCAGGAGAATGGGGCTTTCATGAATGGGAGTAGTGCCCTTATAAAAAGAGGCAAGAGAGCTTGCCCTCTCTTTCTCTCTACTCTGTGCCACGTAAGGATACGATCAGAAGGTGGCTGTCTGCAAACCAAGGAGACACTGCACACTCTCACCAGACACTGAATTTGCTGACACTTTGATCTTGGACTTCCTAACCTCCAGAACTGTGAGAAATAATAAATATTTGTCGTATAAGCCACCCACCCTATGGTAATTTGTTATAGAAGCCCAAGCTAAGACAGTGAAAAACTAGAATTAACCTAAATATTCAACATACAAAAATAAAGTACAATCCCAATTGGTAAAAACATATAAATGAAAAGACTGAAGAGCTACACATGAAAACATTAACAGCCAGGATCAGGTGCCCTTTTTTCTTTATCATCTGCTATTTTCATTTATTTACTTAAATTTTTTCTGCAGCAAACATGTATTTTATAATTGAGAAGTTTTCATTCACTGTTAAATCACAAAAAGAAACTTTAATATGACTGTGTAAGTCTTCAGAATCTTTTTAGATTTTATTATTTCAAAGGAACGTAGGAGTTCTTATAAAGTTTACATTGAAATTTTAGATGAAATACAGTTAGACTGTCTTTTAGGCTTACTGAAGACTTCATTTGTCATTCTGCTTGCTCAGAGTTGGTCTCTCATTCAAAACAAAGCCAGTAGAGCAGCATCAGCCCAATTTTGCTTCATTACCATAGCAACATAATAGTGACAAAAGCACGCAGCTCCTTCCCTCCCCCTCACATATGTGCACTGTTACTGTCTCTCTTCCACCTTTCATTCATTGCCATTTTCTTCCATCCAGTTTTCTTCATCTTTTTTCGTATGTTGGCTTCCTTCCTCACCCCAAAATTTATGTGTGGCAAAGAGTCTATGTGGTTCATCAAAATGCCCCAAATTCTAAATGCCAATTTGTTTGCTCTGTTTTTACTCTTCAGGGATCCTGCTGGTCAACCATGAGTAAGGAATAGTTATAGTTTCCCTGGGAAGCCCGTCTAATTCATACTTCTGAACACTAGTAATTTCAATATTCAGACTTAATTCAAATGAGCCCTTAGGCAGAGGAGAGAACGCATATTGGGGGAGCTACTAGCAGTAACTGAGTTTAATTGGACTTTGTTCCATTCCCCTGCTCTCACCTCCCCCCACAGAAATAACACAATAAATTCACTATTGATTTTGGTAGTTGAGAAGAGATGGGACTATATAACAGGAGCCATCACAGACAAACATTTCAATTGCACTTAAAATATAATCAAGGACATGGACACTGTTATACTCTATGCATAGGGTGTACAGGTGACCTTGCCTACCAACTTTACTCTGGACCCCCCTTTTCCTACACCCCTTCTTCCTTCCTATGAATTCTGACTTCTTTCAGGTGTCTCCCTCTTCCGGGAAGCCATGTCCTTCAGGAGGGGCTAGCACCAGCTCCAAGCCTAGATGGTGAGTCTTGATTGATATAAGTTAATTATCATGGCACCATTCTTTTGTCAGGTTTGGCCTAGGCATGGGCAAGCAATGCTTTTTTTTTTTTTTTTTTTTTTTGCGGTATGCGGGCCTCTCACCGTTGTGGCCTCTCCCGTTGTGGAGCACAGGCTCTGGACGCGCAGGCTCAGTGGCCATGGCTCACGGGCCTAGCCGCTCCGCGGCATGTGGGATCCTCCCAGACCGGGGCACGAACCCGTGTCCCCCGCATCGGCAGGCGGACTCTCAACCACTGCGCTACCAGGGAAGCCCAAGCAATGCTCTTTTGGCCAATAAAACATAAGGTGAAGTCTAGGACTTCCCTGGCGGTCCTGTAGTTAAGACTCCGAGCTTCCACTGCAGGGGGGGGGCGCAGGTTGGATCCCTGGTCAGGGAATCCTGCATACGGCGCAGTGTGATCAAAAGAAAAAAAGAAGACATAAGGGGAAGTCTGCTGGTGGCTCTGAGAAAGGTTGCTGAAAGGTACAAGAACGTGGCAGTGAATGTTCCACTCAGTCCATAGGCAAAACATTTTGTAGACACTAAGTACAGGTTTTTTTTAATGTAGTTGTTTTTGAAGATATCTCTCTGAACAATTCTTAAACTGGGTATGAATAATATAGCAATGTGTATTCATATATCTGAACTATTTATAAACTTCAAGCATAGTAAACTGAAAATTATCAAAGTTTAAAAAAATTTATCTTTGGCCTGACACAGTTTGCAAGGTGATAGCTTTTTGTCTAACGTAAATGTAATGGAAAGACCAGAAGCTGTTCACGAATAATAATAAAGGAGAATTTCAGGCACAAATAAAAATTGAAAAAGAATGGAATTGTTAAAAACCTTTACCAACGCATTCATGCTGACAGCACCATCATAAAGTGGTTGAAATATTTGTTGTCATCAAGAAATTGTGAATCAATGAAAAGCCAGGTAGGCACATAGAAAGAGCTTAGCTGCACTAAGAGGACAGTCTAGGGTCCTGTGGGGAGAGGCAGCACGCTGTGCAGAAGGTCAGGGAGCCCAGGGGAGTCTGCTCTCAGGAACGCCAGGTTGTCACCTAGAGAAACAGCATCTCCCTTATTACCCCACCGTGCTTTTCTGCCACACATCAAACACCAGATGGACAGCCAGCTGTCAGAAAACACTGTAACACTGTCCGCTTGCCTCCTAAATGGGAGTATAGTGTGTGGAAGGTACCGTTTTAAAGTCTTGTACTTTCATGTGAGAAGTGCTTGTAAGGCAGCAGGAGCTCGGGGTAGGGGTTATGTGTTGCAAAAATGTCCAGAAACATCAAACGTTACGCTCTCTGCAGAAAGGTAGGCTCCAGCTTTAGCTGCTGATTCTTTGGCTCAAGCTGAGTCAAGCAGTACACAAAGAATAGACAAAAGCCGGCAAACGACGGGCAGTCACCATGGGGTATGACAAACCAGTGTCGGCTAACTCCGGACATTGTTCCTTCTCCGTGGAAGAGTGGCTGCACCTGCGTCCAGCTGAAGCTTGGCCACATCTCCTCCTCTGGACACCTGGAAAACTCTCCACAGCAAGAAGACAGGACCCTGGTCACTGAAGGTCCTTGTTTCTCGACAAGAAACATATTTGAATATTTATTCATATGGAGATTTTATTCCTCAGGCTTCACCGATTTTAAGCTAAGCTTTTTTTTTTTTTTTTTAATGAACTACAAAATGAGGCATGACACAACTGTTTAAAATAATTTCTTCTTCAATAAGCAAACCCAAGTGCAGTCTCCTTTTTCTGCAGGCATATGGAATTAGCCATGTGCCTCTAATATTAGCACTTACATCTCTCACAAAACCCTTTGACAACCCAAACAAGTCACTCTTTCAATTACCCATTTACTGTTTACTGTAATGCTAATCCTCACAGACCACACTTTTGAGTGTCTTCTGCCAGCTGTCATGGTATATCAACTTTTTAAAAATATCATTGTTTTCTTCAATAAGAAAGTAAAAAGAAAAAGCATTTTCTTTCATCTAGTATTACGGATGTCAAGCATAATAAGATATTTATGGATCTTAAGAGCTGTCTGCCCATAGGATTCATTTCTCCAATGAACATTTCTTTTATTTCTTTTTATAAATTTATTTATTTTTGGCTGCGTTGGGTCTTCGTTGCTGTGCGCAGACTCTCTCTAGTTGCAGCAAGCGTGGGCTACTCTTCGTTGCAGTGCGTGGGCTTCTCATTGCGGTGGCTTCTCTTGTTGTGGAGCAGGGGCTCTAGGCGTGCAGGCTCAGTAGTTGTGGCTCGTGGAGCACAGGCTCAGTAGTTGTGGCACACGGACTTATTTGCTCCGCAGCATGTGGGACCTTCCCGGACCAGGGATTGAGCCCGTGTCCCCTGCATTGGCAGGTGGATTCTTAACCACTGTGCCACCAGGGAAGTCCCCAATGAACATTTCTTAAATGTGTATAAAATATCCTATTACATAAGAAGGAGTTACCCATTATGCTTTCCATTTTATGGAAAAGGAAATAAAGACCAGTTGCATGATTTCTGCAGATCCTTACCATCCTTTCTGCATTGGGGACATGAGAAATTCCAGGAATACGACCCATTAAATGATTTAATTGCTATTATATTGTCATTTATCAGTGTAGAAACAGTATTGAGAAACCTGCACATTTCAAGCCTTTATAGAATGCAAAATTGTGGAAAGAAAAAACACTTCTTTCACCACTTCTTCTTTTGGATTTTCTCCTGTGTCAATTGTAGGATAAGAGCGCTGACCGCTGTTCACAGCTCCAATGTAATCCTGGGCATCTCTAAGACAGGTGCCCCCCGGGCGGGAGATGTCTAGGGGTGGGTGAAGCCCTCAGCATGCTGAAAAAGCAGACACAAAGAAAACTGTCATGTTAGGCTTTCTTTCCTATTTGTAGTTATATGGTTGGAAGATCCTCCTTTGGGTCAAGTATCTGTCCATTTCTACACAAGAACATGGCTGTTTTTATGTTCATAAAACACTCTCTTCAGAAGTTGACCTTCAAATATCCTTGAAGGTAGAAAGGCAAACAAATGTGCTGTTGTTCGCTTAGATGACACAGGGCACCTCCCAATGTTTGGTCTAATCTGCTAATACCCTGTAGCAGGTGGAAACAGTCAAAGAATTCCCACAGGAGCCATTTTCTCATTCGAACAAGATGGAAATGGCACTGGATTAAGTTCAAATATCGCCTGTGACTATAACATGTAAAGACAGTAAAGAAGTTTATAGTACTGTGGCGACCACCCTTGCAACAATTACTATCTCTTAAAATCCACCCTTATAGCCTATTCCCACAACCTGTTAAGAAAATACAGTGTGAAAGGGCTAAGAGCATAGATATTTCATAGTAGATCTAGTAATCCACATATGTTTTAGCAAGTCATTCACAGAGTCCAATTCAAAAAGATAAAACAAGTCAAAATGACACTGTGTTTTTTCATGGTCAATCACACATTTCCTCAGCATGAACTATAACAGTCATCGTGAGACATGCAAGGGGCACCAATGGCAGTGGTGGAAGCAAAAGTCTCTGGCCGATACAAGTCAACATTTGCCACAAATAATTTCCATGGAAATTCATGGTTGGGTAATTTGTACACAAGATGACATCAAGAATAAAGTAGTAGATAATCTGGTTTCTGAGTGCAACTAAACAACCGAACATATAGAGAATGCACAAATCTTGAACAAATATAGTACTGATGAGATTATAAGTTCTTCTAACTTGTACAGTCATACCAGCCAGTAGACTCAACACAGATGTTCTAAGATTTTATAAACCAATAAATCTGGAGAAGTAACTGATACCACTGTCCCAGTAAAAACATCACAAAAATCAATAAGATGTTAGTTTGGGCAGAGGAAATGTTAAATGAAGAAGTGTAAAAATAAGACAAGTAATCATCTTGGTAGGTCTGGTTTCATGTAGACTGGTGACTCATTTTAATGACAATTCAGCAGATAGTATCTTAAGGATATTTCTATGCTAACAATAACTTATTAAGTACATACTGTTATATGTACTTTACAGCTGTTTCAACCAAGGAATAGTCGTAATAAAAACATGAAAGTATAGAATATAGTGTTTCTGATGTCTTAAAAGAAATCAGAGCAAATAGATACAGCCTTTATCATAAAGCAAACACAATTGATTTTAAACTTGATTCCTTACTGAATCTTTATTGTCTCTGCTCCTTGTTATGTTCTGAGTGAAAGGTACAAATTAGGGAAATACAGGAAATAGTCTGAGTAGTATCGATACAATACATCTGGTGGCAAAACAATATGATCGGTATAATAATACAAAGAAGAATATGCCATAGTTACCAAGGAAGACTTTAAGTGGTCCTTTGCAGTGGGAGAAGGAAAGAAAACATGAAAGAATTCTGATCATGAGGATAAAGATTTTCCTGAAGCAGCATATTTCCCAGAGGATAAAACAAGGGAAAGCAGAGACAGTGAGACAGGAGTTAATCAAAGGAGCAACATTTGAAAAACAACTTAGGTTAAAAAAAACTGGTAGAAGAGTTTTTGGATATTTGGTTAGTTTTTCTTCAGTGGAAAGAAAATTTTAATTATGTGCAAATGCGTGAGGTATAAAAAAATTCATTATTTAAAAATTGAGAATAAAATAATATAGCAAATGTGAAAACACTTTGATAAACAAAAAGAACTAGACAACTGCAAAGTGTTATTTTGCATTCTGTGACATTTTCCATGATATTTTGTATTCATGAAAATGCTTGTCTTGCTATGACTAATAATTGTCAATAACAATGTGATGCTGTAGGTAATTGACAATAATGTTTGAACATATGTTTGTCATTGATGTTAAAGTCAATATAAATTTAATTGTTCTGTTACAATTATTGAATAAGATGTTTTTCTTTGTATATGCTTAATTATGCACTTATTTTCAGTTTTCCCTCATAAGGAGTATTCATTTCAGTCTTTTTTTTTTTTTGCGGTACATGGGCCTCTCACTGCTGTGGCCTCTCCCGCTGCGGAGCACAGGCTCCGGACACACAGGCCCAGCGGCCATGGCTCACGGGCCCAGCCGCTCTGCGGCGTGTGGGATCTTCCCGGACCGGGGCACGAACCCGTGTCCCCTGCATCGGCAGGCGGACTCTCAACCACTGCGCCACCAGGGAAGCCCTCAATCAGTCATTTTTAAAAATTGCTTTTACTTGCTCCATAAGAATGAAACTCAATGACCATAATTTTGGTAATTTTTATAGTATTATAGGGATGTTATCTAGCCTAATTATATCCCTTCTTTATCTTAGGAAAGTGAATATGGGGTAATTGTTCACTACAAATAATCTATGCCTATGAACGGTACTCTCGCTGAAGCAAAGGAACTAGTTGGTGGAGGTGGTCATCTGGAAATTCAGAATTTAAAAAATTTAGTCAACCAATCAAATAAACCCCACCTCTTAGGTTTACTTAATAGAGACACAGGTATTGTTCTGCTTTCAAAGTTAGCCTCAATATCATAATATATTTTTACCTCTATGGGACTCTATGATTTCTTCACTTTACCATTGTATCAAGAAATTAAAAGTATAAGAAGGATCTTATATATTAATATATCTTTTCTTACTTTGACTCCCAACTAAGCTCCCATCTTATAATTTTTTTTAATTTATGAAAATGTAGAGACTGTACTACCAAAATATACAATTTCAACACATTTACACATGTTTTTACTTCCAGGTGAGAAATGAAACTGTATTGCTGAGAAAATTATTAGAAATTTGAACTATATCTCAGTTGTGATTGCCTTAAAATCAATACCGTTTTATTTGAACAAACAGCAGCAAAATTCATTAAGATAGTACCCTAGCAATTCAGGATGCATTATAGCTCAATTGTGAATTTGTTAGATCATTTGGACAAATTGTTTCAACAATTTCCACTTCTGCCTCGTGTAAGTATAATAAGCATAATCATCCTTGTTGGATGCTATGACTTTGAAGAAAATGTTTTTAGAAAAACTTTCGAGATCCTTAAGTATCTAATACAAGAGAGGAAAGATATAGTTTACAAAAGTAGTATTTGTCAACAGGCAAGCTTTTATCTCATGTATTTGAAACCACACCCTTATCCCTATAAGGGTAGCATTCACATACAACTTCAGAGGAACACAGTACTTTATGAAATAAAATCCAGAATAGGCTTTTAAAAATAATAAAGAGATTGGGGAATAAAGCAGATGAACCAATTTAATTGCCTGAATCCTGAGAACTCTTTTATTCATTCCACCTAGTGTCTAAAACATGCCAATGCCATGGATTTCTTTGTTGACCTCGTTTTGAATTTCCCAAGTGAAAAACATACCCGAGAAGCAAAATTCAATTTAGAACTAACTACTGCGAGAGCCGTGGATATGACTGGTCATGTTAAAACAACGGCAGGCTTCTGCCCATGTGTGTGGGCCACCCTGCCACCCCTCACTGCACCCAGTTGTCCCAGGGATGATGTTTCCATGGCTATCATCTACCACCTCTCTGCACCTGCAGCCTTATTAGACAAAAACTGCTGTTTCTGAGTAAAAGAGTGCTTGCAAAGCCACATAATTATCTTTCGTGGCTTCAATTTCTAAGAATTTGATCCCTAGGTAAAAACAGCCATTTACCTGTCTTCACGGGTCTTTTTTTTTTCACTTTTATTTCTAATGATTTTTTACATTATTGGATATGCTACCCTCTCCTCCACAATGTACACCCTCTTTCCAATAGCTTTTGTCTAATTCTGCCATAAACCTCTGCTAACACGATCACCTGTTTGTAACTAGCCATTCCTTTTTTCTGAATGTTCTTTAAGACAGACAACCCCCCAAGAATACACACAGCTGGCTAAAAGTACACCATCAGGTGATCATACCACAGGCAGAAACTGCTAAGAAATACCAGAGGTTAAAAGGAAATTCTGCTTTTCAGACCCAGTAAGGTAAGAACTGTCTTAGAGTAGCACAGAATTAGCAGATGTTAAGCTCAGGTCATTGCTAGAAGATGTATTCCAAATCATTGACCTTGGGGAGCTCATCAAATTTACCAGAATAACTTGGTCTTTCAGTTCTGCCTGGTGTGTCCCGAAGAAAAGAAATTAACTACAGATTAGGTTTGGAACTAAAAGAGATTTGTAGATTCACAATGCTTGCCTGTGTCTAGTAGCTTTAAGAGGTAAGTTTCCTTTTGTTTCAAAGATTATTATTCAGCAATTTTAAATACTTCTTTTATCAAAATCAGATCTTCTTTTAAAAAGTGCAACATGAAGTTTGTTGATTAACAGAGTACTTTTTAAAAATTAAAATATTTCTTTTTTATATTTTAAGTATAAAAAACTAATGATTTTTAATTTGTGCATTCAGCTATTCATGTTGTGTTAATTTAAACTGTATAGAGTTAAACTGTATAACTGCCATGCTCCTAACAGGCAATTTTATATCACAGAGAATGACATTTCCAGTTTGCAATAAGTAGATTCCCTTCTCAGGTCCAGAGTCTCATACTGCTTATAAAGATGTGTAAAAAGGATTTTTTAGTTGTGTTGAGCTGTGTGCATTGACATTAATAATATGAGAAGGTGGGAAATAAATTTTCCTGATTTATGCAATATCCTTAATATTTCTGGAGGATAAAACTAGTTATATGGAGGCTGGGGGATAATGAGACAGATTCCTGAAACTGCAATTATCGATCAAAATATCAATTATAAAATATCAGTTATGACAGTACCCCTGCAACCACTTCCAGAAAATAAACAATATCTCTGTCTTCAAGCCACCTCAGTGTCTTAAGAGGCCTCGCATGCTAGCTTTTCCACTTTCCATTTAAGGCGCCGTGATGATGGGCACTTCCTCACTGAGTGTCTAATTCACTGACACTCAGAACATCAAGTCAGGAAATTTGTTGACAAGTGACTCAACGTCACAAAGTTAGGAATACTGTAGCCTATGGGGACCTTTTTAACTTTTCAAACCCAAGCATTCTCCAACATATTCATTTTTCATTGAAGATAGGTGGAGTTCCACATTCACATCCTTTAAACCTCTCGGCTCCATAAATCTCATAGTATTTAAGTGGCAAGCGACTCAACTCATATTGTACCACAATCTAGATCGTTCAAGGGGCTCTTCTAGTGTGGTTATTCTTTCCTCCTTCAAGTTTCCTAAAGAGGAAGGGGAGGAACTCATATTTACTGATGTGCTTGTGGGACTCTACTAGGTACTTGCAAATTCGTTCTGTTTTTGAGTGCTTATTATATACGATACACTATATGAAGCTCTAGGGATACAGTGGTGAACTCAATGAAATAAGCCAGACACCAAAGGCCACATATTGTATGATTCCATTTATATTCCATTTAGTTCTTACAACAGCCCTGTAAGGTAGATATTGTTAGTTCATATATTACAAATAAAATTGAACTACCTAAATATTTTAACTCATAAAAATATTAAAAATTAAGTCATTTTACTGTGTGTTTAAAAGGAAATCTAGTAAGTATATCTTTTTCTATGTTGAAAGAAAAGGAAATCTGGATTTTTTCCCCCCTATTGAAATCTAACAGTTTCTTTTATTCTTAAATATTGATGATGTGTGGGTCTGGCTCTTGACAAGCTCACAAAATGAAATCATAACAATAAAAAGACAAGTAACCCAAGTAAAAAGTGGGCAAAGGATCTGGATAGACATCTCTGCAAAGAAGATATACAAAGGGCCAAGAAGCACATGAAAAGATGCTCAACATCATTAGTCATCAAGAATATGAAAATCAGCACCACAAAGAGATATTACTTTGCACCAACTAGGAGAGCTTTAATCAAAAAGACAGACAATTAACAAGTGTTGGCAAGAATGCGGAGAACTTGGAATCCCCATACATTGCTAGTATGGATGTAAAATGGTGCAGCTGCTGTGGAAAACAGTTTAGCAGTTTCTCAAAAAGTTAAACATAAAATTACCATACCACTTCTAGGTATAGTCTCAAAAGAACTGAAAACAGATACTCAAAAAAAAATGCTCGTATTTTATTCATAGCAGCGCTATTCACATAGCCAAGAGGTGGAAACAATCCAAATGTCCATCAGTTGATGAATAGATAAACAAAATATGGTATATCCACCCATACAATGAAATTTAGCTATAAAAGTGATGCAGTGCTGATATTCCTACAACATCGATAAACCTTGAAAACATTAAGCTAAGTAAAATAAGCCAAATACCAAAGGCCATATATTATACGATTCCATTTATATGAAATGTCCAAAATAGGCAAATCTATAGAGACAGAAAGCAGATTAGTGGTTGCCAGGGGCTGGGGGAGAGGGAGAGCGACTGCCAATGGTATGGGATTTCTTTTGAGGGGGATGAAAATGTTTTAGAATTAGATAGTGGTAATGGTTGAACGGTATATGAATTATATGTTATTATATTTTTTAAATTAAAGTGAGCTGGACCATTGTCTAATATAAATCTTAAGAATACAGTTCCTGTTCCTCTTTACCCCAGAACATATCTAACACAACTGGCCTCAGTGCATTAAGTGTGACAGCACACGTAGCCTCACATTTCCTCAGCTTGTTTTAGAAATTATTTCAGTGAAGTTTTGAGTTTGGAGTTTTGAAGAAAGGCAGCAAAATGCAGGAATTTGACTGTGTATCAACCTTGTGGTTTGAGCTTTAGATTCTTTGGAAACAGCAACTCATGATTTACAACATCTCAGGTCTAGGTACTTTATATTTTGTACTCCAATTCCTACAGAAATAAATGGGATTAGCTTTTTGAAAAAGGATTTCCTTTGGAGATGTGTAAAAATATTAAGGATAATTTTACTCAAGTCAGATGAGAAATGCCTTGCAATTTCAGTTTTAGTTAAAAAAAAATTGTGTGTATGTATTTGTGTGTGTGTGCAATAGAAAGAATTCAAATATCTTCAGGTTCCATTGGGCTTACAGTGAGATTTAAGCAAAAATTAGATGAATGTCCCCAATTCTTAGCATATTTGGCATTTTACAGAATCTGGTCCTGTGTGAAAAGAATTTTAAAGGGGGTGATATTTTCACATTTCTTCATTAGTAGACATCAAGTAATCTTTGACTTCGGACTTCCCTGGCGGTCCAGTGGTTGAGACTACAAGTTCCCAATACAGGGGGAATTAAGATCCTGCATGCTGCCTGGAGCAGCCATAAATAAATAAATAAATAAAATCTTTGATTTATAAAAGGTTTTCTGGTCCCTGGGAGTGAGGAATTGTGTTGGAATGGGTTAATTAATTAGAAATTAAAGGCTAGGAATTGCTTGGTTACGATCTGATAAACTTACCAGTTCTTTAAACTAGCAACACTTTGGGTTTTTTGTTTTGTTTTGTTTTGTTTTATTGTTAGATGTGGTTTATTTGTGACTTTTTCTATTTTTTTTTAATATCTTTAATGGAGTATAATTGCTTTAAAATGGTGTGTTAGTTTCTGCTTTAAAACAAAGTGAATCAGCTATACATATACATATATCCCCATATCTCCTCCCTCTTGCGTCTTCCTCCCACCCTCCCTATCCCACCCCTCTAGGTGGTCACAAAGCACCAAGTTGATCTCCCTGTGCTATGTGGCTGCTTCCCACTAGCTATCTATTTTACCTTTGGTAGTGTATATATGTCCATGTCACTCTCTCACTTTGTCCCAGCTTACCCTTGCCCCTCCCCGTGTCCTCAAGTCCATTCTCTACGTCTGCATCTTTATTCCTCTCCAGCCCCTAGGTTCTTCATAACCTTTTTTTTTTTTTTAGATTCCATATATCTGTGTTAGCATACAGTATTTGTTTTTCTCTTTCTGACTTACTTCACTCTGTATGAGACTCTAGGTCCATCCACCTCACTACAAATAACTCAGTTTCGTTTCTTTTTATGGCTGAGTAATATTCCATTGTATATATGTGCCACATCTTCTTTATCCACTCATCTGTCGATGGACACTTAGGCTGCTTCCATGTCCTGGCTATTGTAAATAGAGCTGCAATGAACATTGTGGTACATGACTCTTTTTGAATTATGGCTTTCTCAGGGTATATGCCCAGTAGTGGGATTGCTGGGTCATATGGTAGTTCTACTTTTAGTTTCTTAAGGAACCTCCGTACTGTTCTCCATAGTGGCTGTATCAATTTACGTTCCCACAAACAGTGCCAGAGGGTTCCCTTTTCTCCACACCCTCTCCAGCATTTATTGTTTGTAGATTTTTTGATGATGGCCATTCTGACTGGTGTGAGATGATATCTCATTGTAGTTTTGATTTGCATTTCTCCAATGATTAGTGATGTTGAGCATCCTTTCATGTGTTGGTTGGCATCTGTATATCTTCTTTGGAGAAATGTCTATTTAGGTCTTCTGCCCATTTTTGGATTGAGTTGTTTGTTTTTTGGATATTGAGCTACATGAGCTGCTTATAAATTTTGGAGATGAATCCTTTGTCAGTTGCTTCATTTGCAAATATTTTATCCCATTCTGAGGGTTGTCCTTTTGTCTTGTTTATAGTTTCCTTTGCTGTGCAAAAGCTTTTAAGTTTCATTAGGTCCCATTTGCTTATTTTTATTTCCATTTCTCTAAGAAGTGGGTCAAAAAGGATCTTGCTGGGCTTCCCTGGTGGCACAGTGGTTGAGAGTCTGCCTGCCAATGCAGGGGACATGGGTTCATGCCCCGGTACGGGAAGATCCCACATGCCACGGAGCAGCTTAGGAAGTATTCTAATTTCATACTTTTACATGTAGCTGTCCGGTTTTCCCTGCACCACTTATTGAAGAGGCTGTCTTTTCTCCCCTGTATATTCTTGCCTCCTTTATCAAGGTGACCATATGTGCGTGGGTTTATCTCTGGGCTTTCTATCCTGTTCCATTGATCTATATTTCTGTTTTACTGCCAGTACCATACTGTCTTGAGTACTGTAGCTTTGCAGTATAGTCTGAAGTCTGGGAGCCTGATTACTACAGCTCCATTTTTCTTTCTCAAGATTGCTTTGAAAAACAAACAAACAAAAAAAAATTAAAAGAAAAAAGATTGCTTTGGCTATTCGGGGTCTTTTGTGTTTCCATACAAATTGTGAAATTTTTTGTTCTAGGTCTGTGAAAAATGCCAGTGGTAGTTTGATAGAGATTGCATTGAATCTGTAGATTGCTTTGGGTAGTATAGTCATTTTCACAATATTGATTCTTCCA
Source organism: Monodon monoceros (assembly GCF_005190385.1). Taxonomy (NCBI): domain Eukaryota; kingdom Metazoa; phylum Chordata; class Mammalia; order Artiodactyla; family Monodontidae; genus Monodon; species Monodon monoceros. Next base: position 130,992,462 of record NW_021703778.1, read on the forward strand.
ATCCAAGAACATGGTATATCTCTCCAGCTGTTGGTATCATCTTTAATTTCTTTCATCAGTGTCTTATAGTTTTCTGCATACAGGTCTTTTGTCTCCCTAGGTAGGTTTATTCCTAGGTATTTTATTTTTGTTGCAATGGTAAATGGGAGTGTTTCCTTAATTTCTCTTTCAGATTTTTCATCATTAGTGTATAGGAATGTGAGAGATTTCTGTGCATTAATTTTGTATCCTGCAACTTTACCAAATTCATTGATTAGCTCTAGCAATTTTCTGGTAGCATCTTTAGGATTCTCTATGTATAGTATCATGTCCTCTGCAAACAGTGACAGCTTTACTTCTTCTCTTCCAGTTTGGATTCCTTTTATTTCTTTTTCTTCTCTGATTGCTGTGGCTAAAACTTCCATAATTATGTTGACTAATAGCGGTGAGAGTGGACAACTTTGTCTTGTTCCTGATCTTAGAGGAAATGGTTTCAGTTGTTCACCATTGAGAACAATGTTGGCTGTGGGTTTGTCATATATGGACTTTATTATGTTGAGGTAAGTTCCCTCTATGCCTACTTTCTGGAGGGTTTTTTTTATCATAAATGGGTGTTGAATTTTGTCAAAAGCTTTTCTGTATCCTGAGATGATCATATGGTTTTTCTCCTTCATTTTGTTAATATGGTATATCACATTGATTGGTTTGCATATATTGAAGAATCCTTGCACTCCTGGGGTAAACCCCACTTGATCATGGTGTATGATACTTTTAATGTGCCGTTGGATTTTGTTTGCCAGTATTTTGTTGAGGATTTTTGCATCTATGTTCATCAGTGATATTGGCCTCTAGTTTTCTTTCTTTACGACATCTTGTCTGGTTTTGATATCAGGGTGATTGTGGCCTCGTAGAATGAGTTTGGGAGTGTTCCTCCCTGTGCTATATTTTAAAGAATTTGAGAAGGATAGGTGTTAGCTCTTCTCTAAATGTTTGATAGAATTTACCTGTGAAGCCTGGGCTTTTGTTTGTTGGAAGATTTTTAATCACAGTCTCAAGTTCAGTGCTTGTGATTGGTCTCTTTATATCTTCTATTTCTTCCTGGTTCTGTCTCAGAAGGTTGTGCTTTTCTAAGAATTTGTCCATTTCTTCCAGGTTGTCCAATATATTGGCATATAGTTGCTTGTAGTAACCTCTCATGATTCTATTTCTGCAGTGTCAGTTGTTACTTCTTTTTCATTTCTAATTCTATTGATTTGAGTCTTCTCCCTTTTTTTCTTGATGAGTCTGACTAATGGCTTATCAATTTTGTTTATCTTCTCAAGGAACCAGCTTTTAATTTTACTGATCTTTGCTATTGTTTCCTTCATTTCTATTGTTTCTTTTTCATTTACTTCTGATCTGATCTTTATGATTTCTTTCCTTCAGCTAACTTTGGGATTTTTTTTCTTCTTTCTCTAATTGCTTTAGGTGTAAGGTTAGGTTGTTTATTTGAGATGTTTCTTGTTTCTTGAGGTAGGATTGTATTGCTATACACTTCCCTGTTAGCACTGCTTTTGCTGCATCCCATAGGTTTTGGGTCATCATGTTTTCATTGTCATATGTTTCTAGGTATTTTTTGATTTCATCTTTGATTTCTTCAGCGATCTCTTGGTTATTTAGTAGTGTATTGTTTAGCCTCCATGTGTTTGTATTTTTTACAGATTTTTTCCTTGAATTGATATCTTCTCTCATAGCACTATGGTCAGAAAGGATACTTGAGGGCTTCCCTGGTGGTGCAGTGGTTAAGAGTCCACCTGCCGATGCAGGGGACACGGGTTCATGCCCCGGTCTGGGAAGATCCCACGTGCTCTGGAGCAGCTGGGCTCATGGAGCCTGCGCGTCCGGAACCTGTGCTCCACAGTGGGAGAGGCCACAACAGTGAGAGGCCCGTGTACCGCAAAAAAAAAAAAAAAGAAAGCATACTTGATATGATTTCAATTTTCTTAAATTTACCAAGGCTTGATTTGTGACCCAAAATATGATGTATCCTGGAGAGTGTTCCATGAGCACTTGAGAAGAAAGTGCATTCTGTTGTTTTTGGATGGAATGTCCTATAAATATCAATTAAGTCCATCTTGTTTAATGTATCATTTAAAACTTGTGTTTCCTTATTTATTTTCATTTTGGATGATCTGTCCATTGGTGAAAGTGGGGTCTTAAAATCCCCTATTATGATTGTGTTACTGTAGATTTCCCCTTTTATGGCTGTTAGCATTTGCCTTATGTATTGAGGTGCTCCTATGTTGGGTGCATAAATATTTACAATTGTTATATCTTTTTCTTGGATTGATCCCTTGATCATTATGTAGTGTCCTTCTTTGTCTCTTGTAATAGTCTTTATTTTAAAGTCTATTTTGTCTGATATGAGAATTGCTACTCCAGCTTTCTTTTGATTTCCATTTGCGTGGAATATCTTTTTCCATTTCCTCACTTTCAGTCTGTATGTGTCCCTAGGTCTGAAGTGGGTCTCTTGTAGACAGCATATATATGGGTCTTGTTTCTGTATCCATTCAGCCAGTGTATGTCTTTTGGTTGGAGCATTTAAACCATTTACATTTAAGGTAGTTATTGATATGTATGCTCCTATGACCATTTTCTTAATTGTTTTGGTTTTGTTATTGTAGGTATTTTCCTTCTCTTGTGTTTCCTGCCTAGAGAAGTTCCTTTTGCATTTGTTGTAAAGCTGGTTTGGTGGTGCTGAATTCTCTTAGCTTTTGCTTGTCTGTAAAGCTTTTAATTCCTCTGTCAAATCTGAATGAGATCCTTGCTGGGTAGAGTACTCTTGGTTGTAGGTTTTTCCTGTTCATCACTTTACATATGTCCTGCCACTCCCTTCTGGCTTCAGAGTTTCTGCTGAAAGATCAGCTGTTAACCTTATCGCGATTCCCTTGCGTGTCATTTGTTGTTTTTCCCTTGCTGCTTTTAATATTTTTTCTTTGTATTTAATTTTTGATAGTTTGATTAATATGTGTCTTGGCATGTTTCTCCTTGGATTTATCCTGTATGGGACTCTCTGCACTCCCTGGACTTGATTGACTATTTCCTTTCCCATATTAGGGAAGTTTTCAACTATAATCTCTTCAAATATTTTCTGAGGCCCTTTCTTTTTCTCTTCTTCTCCTGGGACCCCTATAATTTGAATGTTGGTGCATTTAATGTTGTCCCAGAGGTCTCTGATACTGTCCTCAACTCTTTTCATTCCTCTTTCTTTATTCTGCTCTGCAGTAGTTATTTCCACTATTTTACCTTCCAGGTCACTTATTCGTTCTTCTGCCTCAGTTATTCTGCCATTAATTCCTTCTAGAGAATTTTTAATTTCATTTACTGTGTGGTTCATCATTGTTTGTTTGCTCTTTAGTTCTTCTAGGTCCTTGTTAAACATTTCTTGTGTTTTCTTCATTCTATTTCCAAGATTTTGGATCATCTTTACTATCATTACTCTGAATTGTTTTTCAGGTAGACTGCCTGTCTCTTCTTCATTTGTTTGGTCTGGTGGGTTTTTACCTTGCTCCTTCATCTGCTGTGTGTTTCTCTGTCTTCTTATTTTGCTTAACTTACTGTGTTTAGGGTCTCCTTTTCGCAGGCTGCAGGTTCGTAGTTCCTGTTGTTTTTGGTGTCTGCCCCCGGTGGCTAAGGTTGGTCAGTGGCTTATGTAGGCTTCCTGGTGGAGGGGACTGGTGCTTGTGTTCTGTTGGATGAGGGTGGATCTTGTCTTTCTGGTGGGCAGGACCAAGTCAGGTGGTGTGTTTTGGGGTGTCTGTGACCTTATTATGATTTTAGGCAGCCTCTCTGCTAATGGGTGGGATTGTGTTCCTGTCTTGCTAGTTGTTTGGCATGGGGTGTCCAGCACTGTAGATTGCTGGTCGTTGAGTGGAGCTGGGTCTTAGCATTGTGATGGAGATCTCTGGGAGAGCTTTTGCCGTGTGATATTACATGGGGCTGGGAGCTCTCTGGTGGACCAATGTCCTTAACTCGGCTCTCCCACCTCAGAATCACAGGCCTGACACCCAGGCAGAGCACCAAGACCCTGTGAGCCACACGGCTCAGAAGAAAAGGGAGAAAATAAATAAATAAAATGAAATAAAGTTATTAAAATAAAAAATTATTAACATTTTAAAAATTATAAAGTAATAAAAAAAAAGAAAAGGAAAGAAGAAAGAAGAGAGCACCCAAACCAAAAAACAAATCCACCAATGATAACAAGAGCTGAAAACTATACAAAACAAATTTAAAAAACGGATAGACAGAACCCTAGGACAAATGGTAAAAGCAAAGCTATACAGACAAAATCACGCAAAGAAGCATACATAGAGACACTCACAAAAAGAGAAAAAGAAAAAATATATATATCTATATATTAAAAAAATAAAGGAAGACAGCAACCAAATTAATAAACAAATCTACCTATGATAATAAACTCTAAATACTAAACTAAGATAAACATAAAACCAGAAACAGATTAAATGCAGAAAGCAAACCCGAAGTCTGCAGTTGCTCCCAAAGTCCACCACCTCAATTTTGGGATGATTCGTTGTCTATTCATGTATTCCATAGATGCAGGGCACATCAAGTTGATTGTGGAGATTTAATCCCCTGCTCCTGAGGCTGCTGGGAGAGATTTCCCTTTCTCTTCTTTGTTCGCACAGCTCCTGGGGTTCATCTTTGGATTTGGCCCCGCCTCTGCACGTAGGTCCCCTGAGGGCGTCTGTTCTTTGCTCAGACAGGACTGGGTTAAAGAAGCAGGGGGCTCTGGCTCACTCAGACCGGGGGGAGGGAGGGGTACGGAATGCGGGGCGAGCCTGCGGCGGCAGAGACTGCCGTGACGTTTGCACCAGGCTGAGGCGCACCGTGTGTTCTCCCGGGAAAGTTGTCGCTGGATCACGGGACCCTGGCAGTGGCGGGCTGCACAGGCCCCCGGGAGGGGAGGTGTGGATAGTGACCTGTGCTCGTACACAGGCTTCCTGGTGGCGGCAGTAGCAGCCTTAGCGTTTCATGCCCGTCTCTGTGGTCCGTGCTGATAGCCTTCGCTCGCTCCCATCTCTGAAGCTCGTTTAGGCGGTGCTCTGAATCCCCTCTCCTCGCGCACCACAAAACTATGGTCTCTTGCCTCTTAGGCAGTTCCAGACTTTTTCCCAGACTCCCTCCCGGCTAGCCGTGGCATAGTAGCCCCCTTCAGGCTGCATTCACACAGCCTACCCCAGTCATCTCCCTGGGATCTGACCTCCGTAGCCAGAGCCTCAGCTCCCAACCCCCACCCGCCCCAGTGGGTGAGCAGACAAGCCTCTCAGGCTGGTGAGTGCTGGTCGGCACCGGTCGTCTGTGCGGGAATCTCTCCGCTTTGCCTTCCGCACCCCTGTGGCTGCGCTCTCCTCTGTGACGCACTTCCAGCTTTCTGCCCTGGCTTGGACCAGTTGAAGTGAACTCCAGAAATTTTATGGGCAACTTTTGTCTTTTATTAATCTAGCTCAACCTAAAACAGGCCATGTAGGAATCAGACTTGAAAGAAGAGACTTGTAAGAATCTCCTATTAAGAAATTTGAAGCCAAGTATAGGTCTCCCAGGAGATATTTATGCTTTGGAAAATAAACTATCAAAATAATTATTTGTCATTCTGAACTCAAAGTGAGATGCCCCATTCTTAGCTTCCCATACACCCAAAACAAAGGGTAAGAAAGAAAAAGAATGCTTGAATTATTATTGAATTATAGTCTTTTCTTTGTAAACTTGTGGTCCTCTTGAAGCTCAATGGCTATACACTTAGAAAAATGTTCAATACAGAAAGAACCCCAGACTCAGCAGTCAGCTGTATAACCCCTGGTCCCTTCCCACCTATACTTAAAAAAAAAAAAATTATTTTAGTGCATCTATTCACAATTTTCAAAGACATTTCCATTGGCTATGAACTTGGGTAAATAAGATTCACATTTTTAGGAGTCTTTAGAAGGACAATATTTATCACTAGTTTGGTTCAATGCAACATTGATTGTTAACATTTTTGGATATTTACTCAACTGAGAAGATAAAATATACAAGAGTTGAATTTGGAATAGTATAACTTTAATAAGATGTGTGATAGACTTTAAAATAAGGTAATATGGAGTAATTTAGTAGATCTATATATGAACGAAGAAAGTTTAGGATGCTGAATTCTAAAGCTATAGAGCCTCCTGGAGATAAAAGTATAAGAACAGGGCCAGTTTGAGTATAGTTATGCTCAGCGGCAAAAGAATGAAATAGATCTATGATTCTATTACTCCAAGACACTGTGATAATACAGGAAATAGATTATAAGAATTCTTAATACTCAAGGAAGAATGAACCATTCAAAGGGAGTAGGACAATTTTGGGCAATTGATAATCCTCCTATGTTTTTCAAAGCCACCGGGGAGACCAAATAGAATAGTAATGCAAATGACTACTCCAAACACAATGCCTTAATGTGTTGGGGGTTTGCTTTTTGTTTTGCCAGGTTTCAAACTTATTCATGTCCTGAATCCTTAACCCTAGGGAAAAGCTGAGAATATCCTGGTAGCTCTGGGGATGATAATCATCATGATACTCATGGTCTGAGTTAGCAAATCCAAGACACATGTGTGGTAACACCCTCCCTCGTGACCAGCATCTCTACCTGATCATGACCCTATGTCACACATTTGTCCTCAGAACCCTTTTCAGCACAGTACTATAGGCAGCCACTAATTTTCAATTGGATCTGCCTCAAGAGAACAAACTCATTCACCATAGCACAGTCGTCAAGGGTGCCCAGTGGGAGCTGGGGTGGGGCTGGTGACTCATTAAGAAGGAGGCCAGCAGGGGCAAAGGAAGGAGGAGCCCTAGAGGGCTAAAGAATGGTAAATTTAATAAGAACAAAAAGTTTACCAAATCTAATTGCTTTCTCTCATTCATAGATAGACACATTGATGCCATATGTGGCTTCTGCAAGACTATAAATGAGGTTATAAAAAATGCACTCTGGACTTGAAGTCAGAAGCAGGGATGTTATTCCTGCTTTATCTCGACTAACCACTCTGCTTTGAGTTTTTAGATGTATTTATTATATATTTAAATCTGTGTGTATTCCTGCTAACAAAAGCAATTTATTCCTATTTTGAACATTCCACTATTAATAAAATATATAATGAAGAAAATAAGTAAAGATCCATCATAATACCTCTGCTAGGGAAATAACCACTGTTAGTGATTTTGTATCCATTCCTCCATTGTTTTCATGCCTATTTAGTTCATCTTTCTAACAACTGTATAGTATTCTATGTCTGAATGCATCATATTATATTTAACCAGCTCCCTTACTGATGGACTTTGAGTTAGGGCCACTGTTATTGCACTGTAAACAGTGTTTGCAGTGTCCTAGTACATATGTTTCTGTGTACTTATGCAAATTTTTCTGTAAGGAAAACCCCTAGAAGTAAAATTGCAAGAATAGAGAGTATGAACATTTAAAATTTTAATAAAAATTGTTAAATTGATCTCCAAATATGTTGTAGCAATTTATACTCTTACCAACAGCGTATTAGACTGCCTGTTTCTCACTTGTTTTTAAAGGAACACAAAAATGATGAGAGAAAATTATTTAAAACTAGACACATATAGTCTTAAGCCATAGTACTTAATAGAAAAAAAATGTGTGTCCAAAGGGAGCAATATCACAGCTGTCAGTTGTCAGGGCAAGCGGATATCACAAATGTGCCTTATTGGACATTTAATTGATTTCTGAGATTCCTCACCATTATCAGAATGGAAAAATAGGACAATACTTATCTAGTTTCACATTAAAGGAGTGAGATAAAAGGAAAAAGTGAAAACATTTTTAGTGGAGACTTTTGGGTTCATCTTCAGTTCCAATATTTTGTCTCAAGAGCAAGATAGCACATTATTGAGAATAATGTAATATAAAAAATTAGGTTCCTAAAAGTGACATCCTATTTTCTTAATCAAATACCTGTGTTTAGAAAAACCCAAAATAAATTTGGGTGGAAAAAATATACATGCTTTTTAAAAATCACTTCTTGTTTAGTTTAAACACTTAACAACACTGCCTACTTTTATATGATATTTGTATTACTTAATACAAAAGGAACTGTGAGGGAGTGTAGATTAATGGATAATACATTAATTAATACATTAATTAATAGTGAATACTAGTAACTACTAGCATCTTTGAGTACTAACCAGGCACTATGTTAAGTGCTTTACAAGCATTATCTCATTTAATCCTTATTACCCTATGAGTTAAGTACTGTTATTATCCCCCAGATCCAATTCATAATTCTTTTTCCCCGATAAAACACTTTAAGCATAGTCACAAATATAGATGCTTTAGATCATGATTTGTAACGTTGGAAAGTGCCTTAAATCTCATCTTCCTCCTATGGCTCACTTTACCCTCGGAAGGGGATACTGATTGATTATACCTTCAGTTTTCCTACCTTGGGTATTGTGAGGATTAAACATTAGCACAAAAATAGGACATGTAATCTGTTCTGGATTTACTTGACAATGAAAGGGATAATTTTAAGCATAGTGATGGATCATCTCAGCTGGGGTGAGCTGAGTAGGCTGGAACCATGTCCGTACAGTGGCCCTGCTTCACTTCTTTGTTAAGGCCCAGGTGGGCAAAACATGGCTCTGCTCTTTTGAAGTTTTCTCAGCACAGAAGAAGGTCTCAACAAGCTCTAAACAAGCAACAAGAACGGATCCTTGGCACTCATGTATAAGCCATGAGGACAATTTACCTCATTGATGAATTATTGTTGGACAATTGAGGGCTGCATTATAATATAAGAGCAAAAAAGAAGAAAGCCCCAATGTACAGTAAAACCAAACTACATTTGGCAGGGAAGGGATCCAAATAGAAAAAGAAGCTTGCAAATCTTAGTAGGTACATGCTGGGCAGAGCATGGGCAATAACTTTTGACGTTTGTAGAAGAAAAATGGCATCACTGAGACAAGGAAAAAGAAGAGAGAAATTGATTGAATGTACAAAGGGGAATTAACATTCATTCCACTTCAGTACAAAAGTATATTGTGTTTGTACTGAAATATTAATTCTGAACAATACTTTATCTGAACCCTAGTCTATTTGCAAAAAAGGTGGTGTCCTTGGGGCATATTGAAGAAGTCTCAGAAAATGAGCAGTTAGAAGGAAGATGATAATGAAGAAGCCTTGATGCCATTTGATCAAAAGTAATGAAAGCGATGGAGAGATGGTGAGTCATCTATGCAACAAATCCTAAAGGAAAGAACATCAGGTATTACTGGCATAATCTTTGGTATTTAATGCATTCTCAAATTGGACTTCATCTACATCTGCCCTTCTTCCTTCATTTGAACATTAGTAGTTAATTAAACTCAGTTCCTGAACAAAATGTTAGGAGTGTCCAGTCATGCTTTTATCTGAGAAGATTCCCCAAGAAAGGAATATCTTAAAATGAATTTCTGGGCTTTAGGTTTCAAACTCCCCTCCCTTTCTGGGCCCTTAATTGCTTTCTGTCAAACTGGGAAGTTAATCTGGAATGTTTTCAGTGTGTTCAAGTTCTTGCAAGTTTTATACCTAAAGCAGATTCACAGCTGTACAGAGAACAACCTTTGAAGTTACCATGTTTTGCTAGTATCTCAAATGTTTTGCTTTGATCTGTAGGCACCATTTTTCCTAGGAAAATTTCTTGTGATTGTTATATTTCCTGTCACCAAGTATTTTTATTCTATAATGTCCGTATTTCTTATGAACCAAGGGTGACAAATACGGGCAAATATTTTGCCAGTTGTGTTGCCTTTGGTAATATAAATGTAAGAGAAACAATATCACTGAAGCTATGTGATTTAAGTTCTCATTATAATGGATTTTGATTAAATAGTAATTTTATATTTCCCTTTTATTTCTACCTTCTGTTATTTGAATAAGAAAAGGTGGAGTCATTTGCAAACATTGTGTAAAATGAGAAAGAGGCAGAAAAAAATCAATTTCTTCATAAGTTTTATTCTTTTATTTGTTACAGGACTGGATTTGGGGAAGTTTTTTATTAAAATATTTAATAACTAATATAAGTTTAAAATTTAATGAAATAGCTAATAATATTGCATATGAAACTATATTTACAAAATGTGATGGGGAAAGAGAAGAAAAGTCAAAGGGAAAAAAGAAAAAGGAAGAAAATTTAACAAGGAAGATGAAAGTAAAAGTGAAAAGGACCAAAATCAAGGAAGAACATGAAAGAAAAAGAAAAGAGGGAAGTAGGTAAAAGAAATAGAGGGAGGCAAAAAGGAAAAAGTGGGTAAACATGAAGAGATTATTCTCTGCAAATCTTCCTATAGTAGTTGCTATTACTTTAAAATATCTATACTTCACTAAATAAATGTCTTTATTTCCTGAGTACACACAATACTAAAAAAGAGTGGTTCTGAATGCTTTTCTTTCCTGTTATTGTTTTTTTTTTTTTTTTGCGGTACGCAGGCCTCTCACTGTTGCGGCCTCTCCCGTTGCGGAACACAGGCTCCGGACGCGCAGGCTCAGCGGCCACGCCTCACGGGCCCAGCCGCTCCGCGACATGTGGGATCTTCCTGTACCGGGGCACGAACCTGTGTCCCCTGCATTGGCAGGCGGACTCTCAACCACTGCGCCACCAGGGAAGGCCCCTGTTATTGTATTTTAAGGGAAAGAGGCTTTTTAAAGTGATCTTTATTTCTCCATGTTCTTGAATACAAGAATAATGCAGTGTGATGATTATTTCTGGTTTAAAAAAAGTACTGCTTGGGTAGATTTTCCTACACTGATGTTTGCTGTTAAGGTGTTCATATATTTGTTTATTCTAAAAGACAATTGAATAGCTTAGGGGATACTTCAGCTCCCACCACTGAAAGGTGCTAAAAGTGTTGAATAAGTGAATAGACTGTCTACAAAAGCCTTTCTGTATTAAAGTCAAATTACTCTGAAAAACGGGTATCTAACTCTTCCAGAGGGCAATGAATACATTTGAGGTTAGAATTTATAACACTGTGTTAAGAGAATGTATAATAATCGAGTCACTAATCTTGATGCAAACATTTTTAGCGTAGTTTTTGTGTTTTGAATTCAGCTTTACTACCAGGATCACCTGGTAATAGCAATTATAAATGCTATGCTATCAGTCAGAACTCAGCCTAATGCATTTGCTTCGTCTATCTGGGCAATAGCTTTTTGGTCTACTGCACACCTTGAGCATACACATCAGCTACAATGTGTACAGATAGATGAACAGTGTCTGGCACAGAATGTAGAATATCTTTAAAACAAGTATTAGCACTGGGATTTGGATCTGAATTTAAGTTTCCTTTTCAAGGTTTCCTCCTTGTAAGATGGTGGCCTTCTGAATACCGGCCAGCTACTTGCAACACTGGGCACTCAGGCTAACCTGTGTCAGGCTTATAAAGTTTTGTTCTTCTTGTTTGCTACCTGTGTGTTGGCACATTGTGTTATGTTGGAAAAACAGAAGTAACTAGTGATCAAGCCAACTGGCTACATGACTTTGAAAGTCAATTGCTGAGAAAGGTGAAACCAAGTATAGCCTTCTCTGTAGAGAAGAGCCAAGAAGATTCTAAATGTATTTGAGGATCTCAAGAGAAACAACTGCAGATAGGAGCCCTACTTAGTCTTAGAAAATGGCTGATACTTTATACATACTCAGTGCCTTTTCTCCATGGAGCAGAAAACAGGACATTTTGAAATGTGCAACGGCCCTGCTTCTGAATACAAGGGCACGTTTCATCTATTTCTGGTGACTTTTATTTTCTTTTGTTGTTGGATCCCCTACATAATTGCAAGCATATCGCAGGCAAGCACAATGGTAAACAGTGGGTGGACGCTTCCTCCTCAGATGCAGACAATATCTGCCTGGCTGGCACAGCTTAATTCAGCCATTAACCCACTTTTATATGCTCTTTTGAGCTAATGGTGCAGAAAAACTCTTAAGAACTTAAAGGAGAAGACGTTTTTCAAATTTCATTTTCTAGTCCAAGATGTTGATGAGTCAGTCTGAAAATACTAAGAAAAAAGCAGAAAGAAAAGCCTTCTAGAGAGTCATAAACAACCCTGGGGTCTCTTTCAGAGTAAGCAACATGTGTAATCTTTGTCAAAGTGAAATACTGCCACTCTTAAAGCAACCCAGTCAGATGAAGAAATATATTTCAAGCAATTTTTCTGATGGGGCTAGGGGATCCCTCTGGATTGCAGGTATTTTCAAACCACAAGCAAGCAGCCCTACTGTAGGGTCTGAGGGTGAGTGCAGATGCCCTAACCTACTGTCTTTACAGGTTCATTGTTTGCTGTCTGACCTCTCTGGGGCAGCTGCAATCATTTCCTCTCCGGTCTTCCTGCCTTCACTAGTTCCCCCATCCCATTCATTCTTTGCACAGATACAGCAGTCTCCTTAAGGCACCCATGATTGAACTGGGCACTCTCTGATTGAAAACTTCAGTGGTTGCCCATTCCCTGGAGAGCAAATGCACACAAGATCCTCTCCCACTGTTTTCTTTTTTTTTTTTTTTTGCGATACGCGGGCCTCTCACTGCTGTGGCCTCTCCCGCTGCGGAGCACAGGCTCCAGACGCGCAGGCTCAGCGGCCATGGCTCACGGGCCCAGCCGCTCCACGGCATGTGGGATCTTCCCGGACCGGGGGACGAACCCATGTCCCCTGCATCGGCAGGCGGACTCTCAACCACTGCACCACCAGGGAAGCCCTCCCACTGTTTTCTTACTTGCAACATGCTCTCGATAAACTGGACAAAGTACTTGATGTTTTCTGGACATGCCCTGCATTTCCTACTGACAAGTCTTTACCCATTTTATTCTCTTCTCCTAGGATATCCACTCTCTACCAACAGCCCCCTGTTCTCCCCTGTTGAGGAGAATGCCTGTGAATGTGACTTCATTTGGAAGTAGGGTCTTTGCAGGTGATCAAGTTAAATTAAGATGAGGTCATTAGGGAGGTCCTAGTCCAAAATGACTGCTGTCGTTATAAAAAGGAAATATGGACACAGACACAGATAGGTACAGGGGGAAGACAATGTGAAGATGGCAAGGTGACAACAGAGGCAGAGATTGGATTGTTGGAGCCATGAGTCAAGGGATGCCAAGGATTGCTGGCCACCACCAGAAGCTAGGAAGAGGCAAGGAAGGATTCTACCGCAGGTTTCAGAGACAGCATGGGCCTGCCAAGACCTTAATTTTGGGTGTCTAGCCTCCAGAACGGTGAGACAATACACTTCTGCTGTTTTATTTTTTAAATTTTTTGGCCATGTGGCTTTTGCAGGATCTTAGTTCCCTGACCAGGGATTGAACCCACGCCCTTGACAGTGTCCTAACCACTGGACAGCCAGGGAAGTCCCAAATTATTGCTGTTTTAAAGCACCCAATTTGCGGTACTTTATTACAGCAGCTGTAGGAAACCAATACATTTGTCCTTCAAAGCACAGTTCATATGACACCTACTCCATTAAACCTTCCTTGACTTCAATCTGTCAAAGTAATTTCTTGTGCTCTCCTACAGCCTCATAATATTATTTTTAGAGCATGTCTTTTGTTTACATTTTCTGTATTAAATTGTGAGTTCCCCGAGATAACCCTTTATCCATTTATCCACTTAACCTTTTTGTCTCCCCAGGGTCTACACCTCTGCATTTAGAAAGTTTCCCTTAGATGTTTATTGAACTAAGTGGAACCGAATCTATGTTTTTAAAGATACAAATGACAAACAACTTATAAGAAACTAATTTTAGATAATGTTTTATTATCATCTGTTAACTCATTAACTATTTCTGGAAGAAAAAGCTTAGAAAAAATACAATGGAAAAATGAGGAATGGACAGCAACAGGCAATTCTCAGAATAAAATATAAAAAATTTGGAAAGATATCACAGTACTCATAATTCAAACAACACAAATTAAAACAAGTTATCATTTCCCACCAATCAGATAAATAAAAGATCCAGGTTCGATACTATATCATGTTGGCATGGATTTAACAAAACTAGCATTCTCATACATGATTAGTGAGGATGTAAATCAGTACAATTTTTCTGAGAGTAATTTGAACAAATTATGGTTCATCCATAAAACAGAATATTATGCAGTCCAGAGTAAGAATGGAGTAGAATTACATGTGCTAATAGGAGATGATCTCTAATACATATTATCATGACAAAGTAAATAAAAATATACCATGCTATATATAGTATGCTTCTATTTCTCTATAAGAATGTATAAATACATACATATGCTTATATATCATCTGAAGATTTTTGTAATGGTATATAAGAAACCACTAATTGTATTTGTCTTTGGGAAAAAGACCAGAAGTCTCAGATAAGAGGAAGATTACTTTTTACTCTATACTCTTTTTGTACTATTGTAAATTTTACTGGAAGCATGTATAATTATTTTCAATTCTAAACATTTTCTTAGAAAGACTCTAGTATTAAATATGTACATAAAATACTATTTGGTGATATCAGACTCATTTTGCTTATTATAGTAAATAAATGATTCATCTAACATGATTTAATTAACTTTAATTTTGTACCTGCTAAAATATGTAATTTGGAAATTCACTTAAGTACCTGTTTTAGAATAAGACATTAAAAATGTGTCACCATTTTATTACGAAAGCAAAACATGATTATGAAAGAAAAATAGAAAATAAAGACAAAAATAAACATTATTATTTCTACCAACCAGAGATTATATCAATTTACATTGCCACCAACAGGGCAAGAGGGTTCCCTTTTCTCCACACCCTCTCCAGCATTTGTTGTTTGTAGATTTTCTGATGATGCCCATTCTAACTGGTGTGAGGTGATACCTCATTGTAGTTTTGATTTGCATTTCTCTAATAATTAGTGAAGTTGAGCAGCTTTTCATGTGCTTCTTGGCCATCTGTATGTCTTCTTTGGAGAAATGTCTATTTAGGTCTTCTGCCCATTTTTGAATTGGGTTGTTTGTTTCTTTAATGTTGAGCTGCATGAGCTGTTTATATATTTTGGAGATTAATCCTTTGTCTATTGATTCATTTGCAAATATTTTCTCCCATTCTGAGGGTTGCCTTTTCATCTTGTTTATGGTCTCCTTTGCTCTGCAAAAGCTTTTAAGTTTCATTAGGCCCCATTTGTTTATTTTTGTTTTTATTTCCATTACTCTAGCAAGTGGATCAAAAAAGATCTTGCTGTGATTTATGTCAAAGAGTGTTCTTCCTATGTTTTCCTCTAAGAGTTTTATAGTGTCCGGTCTTACATTTAGGTCTCTAATCCATTTTGAGTTTATTTTTGTGTATGGTGTTAGGGAGTGTTCTAATTTCATTCTTTTACATGTAGCTGTCCAGTTTTCCCAGCACCACTTATTGAAGAGACTGTCTTTTCTCCATTGTATATCTTTGCCTCCTTTGTCATAGATTAGTTGACCATAGGTGCATGGGTTTATCTCTGGGCTTTCTATCTTGTTCCATTGATCTACATTTCTGTTTTTGTGCAAGTACCATATTGTCTTGATTACTGTAGCTTTCTAGTATAGTCTGAAGTCAGGGAGTCTGATTCCTCCAGCACCGTTTTGTTCCCTCAAGACTGCTTTGGCTATTCGGGGTCTTTTGTATCTCTATACAAATTTTAAGATGATTTGTTCTAGCTCTGTAAAAAATGCCATTGGTAATTTGATAGGGATTGCATTGAATCTGTAGATTTCTTTGGGTAGTATAGTCATTTTCACAATACTGATTCTTCCAATCCAAGAACACAGTATATCTCTCCATCTGTTGGTATCATCTTTAATTTCTTTCATCAGTGTCTTATAGTTTTCTACATACAGGTCTTTTGTCTCCCTAGGTAGGTTTATTCCTAGGTATTTTATTCTTTTTGTTGCAGTGGTAAATGGGAGTGTTTCCTTAAATTCTCTTTCATATTCTTCATTAGTGTATAGGAATGCAAGAGATTTCAGTGCATTCATTTTGTGTCCTGCAACTTTACCAAATTCATTGATTAGCTCTAATAGTTTTCTGATGGCATATTTAGGATTCTCTATGTATAGCAAACAGTGACAGTTTTACTTCTTCTTTTCCAATTTGTATTCCTTTTATTTCTTTTTCTTCTCTCATTGCTGTGGCTAGGACTTCCAAAACTATGTTGAATAATAATGGTGAGAGTGGACATCCTTGTCTCTTTCCTGATCTTAGAGGAAATGCTTTCAGTTTTCCACCATTGAGAATGATGTTTGCTGTGGGTTTGTCATATATGACCTTTATTATATTGAGTTAGGTTCCCTCTATGTCCACTTTCTGAAGAGTTTTTTTTAATCATAAATGGGTGTTGAATATTGTCAAAAGGTTTTTCTGCATCTATTGAGATGATCATATGTTTTATTTTTGTTTTGTTTTGTTTTTTGCGGTACACAGGTCTCTCACTGTTGTGGCCTCTCCCTTTGCGGAGCACAGGTTCCGGACACGCAGGCTCAGTGGCCATGGCTCATGGACCCAGCTGCTCCACGGCATGTGGGATCTTCCCAGACTGGGGCACGAAACCGTGTCCCCTGCATCGGCAGGCGGACTCTCAACCACTGTGTCACCAGGGGAGCCCGATCATATGGTTTTTATTTTTCAATTTGTTAATATGGTGTATCACATTGATTGATTTGCGTATATTGAAGATTCCTTGCATCTCTGGGATAAATCCCACTTGATCATGGTGTATGATCCTTTTAATGTGTTGTTGGATTCTGTTTGCTAGTATTTTGTTGAGGATTTTTGCGTCTATACTCATCAGTGATATTGGTCTGTAATTTTCTTTTTTTGTACTATCTTTGTCTGGTTTTGGTATCAGGGTGATGGTGGACTCATAGAATGAGTTTGGGAGTGTTCCTTCCTCTGCAATTTTTTGGAAGAGTTTGAGAAGGATGGGTGTTAACTCTTCTCTAAATGTTTGATAGAATTCACCTGTGAAGCCATCTGGTCCTGGACTTTTGTTTGTTGGAAGATTTTTAATCACAGTTTCAATTGCATTACTTGTGATTGGTCTGTTCATATTTTCTGTTTCTTCCTGGTTCAGTCTTGGAAGGTTAAACCTTTCTAAGAATTTGTCCATTTCTTCTAGGTTGTCCATTTTATTGGCATAGAGCTGCTTGTAGTAGTCTCTTAGGATGCTTTGTATTTCTGCAGTGTCTGTTGTAACTTCTCCTTTTTCATTTCTAATTCTATTGATTTGAGTCCTCTCCCTCTTTTTCTTGATGAGTCTGGCTAATAGTTTATCAATTTTGTTTATCTTCTCAAAGAACCAGCTTTCAGTTTTATTGATCTTTGCTATTGTTTTCTTTGTTTCTACTTCATTTATTTCTGCTCTGATCTTTATGATTTCTTTCCTTCTGCTAACTTTGGGTTTTGTTTGTTCTTCTTTCTCTAGTTCCTCTAGGTGTAAGGTTAGATTGTTTACTTCAGAGTTTTCTTGTTTCTTGAGGTAGGCTTGTATAACTATAAACTTCCCTCTTAGAACTGCTTTTGCTGCATCTCATAGGTTTTGGATTGTCATGTTTTCATTGTCATTTGTCTCTAGGTATTTTTTGATTTCCTCTTTGATTTTTTCAGTGATCTCTTGGTTATTTAGTAACGTATTATTTAGCTTCCATGTGTTTGTGTTTTTTACATTTTTTCCCCTGTAATTCATTTCTAATCTCATGGCATTGTGGTCAGAAAAGATGCTTGATATGATTTCAATATTCATAAATTTACTGAGGCTTGATTTGTGACCCAAGATGTGATCTATCCTGGAGAATATTCCGTGCGCACTTGAGAAGAAAGTGTAATCTGCTGTTTTTGAATGGAATGTCCTATAAATATCAGTTAAATCTATCTGGTTCATTGTGTCATTTAAAGATTCTGTTTCCTTATTTATTTACATTTTGGATGATCTCTCCATTGGTGTAAGTGAGGTGTAAAAGTCCCCAACTATTACTGTGTTACTGTCAATTTCCTTTTATAGCTGTTAGCAGTTGCCTTATGTATTGAGGTGCTCCTATGTAGGGTGCATGTGTATTTATAATTATATCTTCTTCTTGGATTGATCCCTTGATCATTATGTAGTGTCCTTCCTTGTCTCTTGTAACAGTCTTTATTTTAAAGTCTATTTTATCTGATATGAGTATAGCTACTCCAGCTTTCTTTTGATTTCCATTTGCATGGAATATCTTTTTCCATCCCCTCACTTTCAGTCTGTATGTGTCCCTAGGTCTGAAGTGGGTCCCTTGTAGACAGCATATATTTGGGTCTTGTTTTTGTATCCATTCAGCAAGCCTGTATCATTTTGGTTGGAGCACTTAATCCATTCACGTTTAAGGTAATTATCGATATGTATGATCCTATGACCATTTTCTTAATTGTTTTGGGTTTGTTTTTGTAGGTCCTTTTCTTCTCTTGTGTTTCCCACTTAGCATTTGTTGTAGAGCTTGTCTGGTGGTGCTGAATTGTCTTAGTTTTTGCTTGTCTGTAAAGCTTTTGATTTCTCCATCGAATCTGAATGAGATCCTTGTGGGGTAAAGTAATCTTGGTTGTAGGTTCTTCCCTTTCATCACTTTAAATATATCATGTCACTCCCTTCTGGCTTGTAGAGTTTCTGCTGAGATATCAGCTGTTAACCTTATGGGAGTTCCCTTGTATGTTATTTGTTGTTTTTCTCTTGCTGCTTTCAATAATTTTTCTTTGTCTTTAATTTTTGCCAATTTGATTACTATGTGTCTCAGCATGTTTCTCCTTGGGTTTATCCTGTATGGGACTCGCTACTCTTCCTGGACTTGGGTGGCTATTTCCTTTCTCATGTGAGGGAAGTTTTCGACTATCATCTCTTCAAATATTTTCTCTGGTCCTTTCTCTCTCTCTTCTCCTTCTGGGACCCCTATAATGTGAATGTTGTTGCATTTAATGTTGTCCCAGAGGTCTCTTAGGCTGTCTTCATTTCTTTTCATTCTCTTTCTTTATTCTGTTCTGCAGCAGTGAATTCCACCATTCTGTCTTCCAGGTCACTTATCCGTTTTTCTGCCTCAGTTATTCTGCTATTGATTCTTTCTAGTGTAGTTTTTATTTTAGTTATTGTATTGTTCATCTCTGTTTGTTTGTTCTTTAATTCTTCTTGGTCTTTGTTAAACATTTCTTGCATCTTCTTGATCTTTGCCTACATTTTTTTTCCGAGGTCCTGGATCATCTTCACGATCATTATTCTGAATTCTTTTTCTGGAAGGTTGCCTATCTCCACTTCATTTAGTTGTTTTTCTGGGTTTTTATCGTATTCCTTCATCTGGTACATAGGCCTCTGCCTTTTCATCTTGTCTATCTTTCTGTGAATGTGGTTTTTTTTCCATAGGCTGCAGGATTGTAGTTCTTGCTTCTGCTCTCTGCCCTCTGGTGGATGAGGCTATCTAAGAGGCTTGATGGGAGGGACTGGTGGTGGGTAGAGCTCAAAATATTAAGTTTTAAACACTGAAATTTGAAGGATAAATGAAGTTTGGGGCAAAAGTATGAAATAATTAGGTACAGCTTAATTTCTATTTATTCTTTGTGTTTAACCTGCATTGACACATGTGGCAATTTTGCCTCTGCTGTAGCACACTGTCCTAGGAATACAATTGCTCCTCTACTCAATATTTTGAAAGACTGCTATAGATAATTCTAAAAGGTCCTTCAAAACTCTTGTTTATGAAAATCATCTAGGGTACTGAGATCCCTTGAAGCCCATGGTGTGCATTTTAGAATGTGATGCATAGGAATGTCACCTCTACCCTGAATTTGGGACCCTGGGAGAAGAAAACTATCTGTGCATGATTTATACTTTGGATTCCCGAATTTTTAAGGCACATAGTTGTCTGTGGCCTTAACCAAGTGGTGTGTAGTAGTGTCTTAGGCCAGGTTCACATATTGTATCAACAGTGTATTATAGCCTATAATGCACATCCTGGGACCATATTACACCAATTAACGATGACAAATACTCCCCAGTTGAATCAACAATACTCAACAAGCATTTATTGAGCACTTATTTTGTGCCAAGCACTGTGTTAGGTTCTGAGGCTACAAAGATTAGGCAGACACAGTTCCTGGCCTGAAATACCTTGCAGCAAAACAGCAAAACAGGAGAGCAGCAAAACAGGAGAGACAGAGGTAAACAATATCATTTTTTCTACTTTGGACTTTCCCATGGTTTGTACTTATCTCATGGATGAAAAAAAGAAGAGGCAATGTTTACAAATCAGATCTAAGTTATAATCTATTTTTCCTTAATATTTTAAGAAATAAATGAGTAAATGGGACCTAATTAAACTTAAAATTAAATGTTAACTTAATTAAAATTAAACAAACTAAACAGCAAAGGAAACCATTAACAAAATGAAAAGACAACCTACTGAATGGGAGAAAATATTTGCAAATGATATGATTGATAAGGGGTTCATAACCAACACATATAAACAGCTCATACAACTCAACATCAAAAAAAGAAACAACCCGATTAAAACATGGGCAGAAGAACTGAATAGACATTTTTCCAAAGAGGATATGCAGATGGCCAACAGGCATGTGAAAAGATGTTCAACATTGCTAATCATCAGGGAAATGCAAATCAAAATCACAATGAGATATCATCTCACACCTGTCAGAATTGCTGTCATCAAAAAGAACACAAATAACAAATGTTGACCAGGATGTGGAGAAAAGGGAACCCTTGTTCACTGTTGGTGGGTATGTAAATTGGTACAGCCACTGTGGAGAACAGTATGGAGGCTTCTCAAAAAACTAAAAATAGAACTGTCATATGACCCAGTAATTCCACTCCTGGGTATATATCCAAAAAAACCAAAAACACTAATTCCTACAGATACATGCACCCCAATGTTCATACCTGCATTATTTACAATTGCCAAGATATGAAAGCAATCTAAATGTCCATTAACAGATGAATGGATAAAGAAGATGTGGCATATATACAGAATGGAATACTACTCAGCCATAAAAAAGAATAAAATTTTGCTATTTGCAGCAACATGGATGGACTTGGAGGGCATTATGCTAAGTGAAATGTCAGACAGAGAAAGGCAAGTGCTGTATGAAATCACTTATATGTGGAATCTAAAAAATACAACAAACTAGTGACTATAACAAAAAAGAAGCAGACTTACAGATATAGAGAACAAACTAGTGGTTACCAGTGGGGAGAGAGACGGGGGGCGGGGGGAGGGCAACACAGGTGTAGGGGATTAAGAGGTACAAACTCTTAGGTATAAAGTAAGCTACAAGGATATATTGCACAACATGGGGAATACAACCAATATTTTATAATAACTATAAGTGCAATATAAACTTTAAAAATTGTGAATCACTATATTGTACACCTGTAACTTATATAATATTGTACAGCAACTATACTTCAATAAGAAAACATAAATAAAAGCTCCTATTAAAGTAAGAAAAAAATTATGAAACACCAAGTTGTAGAATAATGTCTTTTTGTTTATTTTATATTCATAGCATATATAATTTTATTTATTATGTTGTTTATTTATTTCATGTATATGTATTAGATATACCTGTAACACTGGTTATATCAGAGGAGACGTATTGTCTGCAATGGGGCAGAGTGGGAAACTTTCCTATTTGTTTTACATTTGCTTTTCTTGTTGGATTTTTATATGAAAATATATTATTTTATACTTCTAAATAATAAAAGATATTTGTAAATGATTTCCATTATTTCAAGAATAGTGGTATATTTTCTTATGATCCTTTTAAATCATAAAAGTAAGTTCTTTAAGAGATTTAACTAATTTTGAAATTCATGAAATCAATAAATCAAAACAGGTCTGCCCTGTTCCCAATGTGTAGCATAATAAGCATGTTTTATGGTGATTAAAATATTTCTACAAGACCAAGTAGGTGTTAGAAGAAGAAAAAGGCTTGGCATATGTTCCCGATAATTTTGTAAAAAGTGTTTTCTCGAACTGAAAGGACCATCTTCAGTCCTGCAGTTTCTTTGTGGACTTTATCCTATTCCAGGCTTTCTCTTGAGGTCAACCGGAGCCCATGTCCTTTCTAAGGAGCACAAACTAGATGCAAAGCTGCAATTCTGGGCTTCCCTGGTGGCGCAGTGGTTGAGAGTCCACCTGCCGATGCAGGGGACACGGGTTCGTGTCCCGGTCCGGGAAGATCCCACATGCCGCGGAGCGGCTAGGCCCGTGAGCCATGGCCACTGAGCCTGCGTGTCCGGAGCCTGTGCTCCGCAACGGGAGAGGCCACAACAGTGAGAGGGGCGCGTACTGCAAAAATAAAATAAAATAAAATAAAAAAGCTGCAATTCTACCTGATAGTGTTGACATACTAAGAAAGAAGGCTCAATAGAATCACACAAAATTACTATACTGTCATCAGCACTATCCTCTCATACTCTCCTTGTAATCCATGTTTTTACAGGTTAATGGTGAGTACATCAAGCCCTCAATATAAATGGGACACCAGAACAATGAATGCAATCCAAAAATTAATAATAATGATGATAATGATAACAACAGTATTGCTTACATGCAGAAAATACTGTGAGTGACAGAATAAAACAACTATAAGGTAGCTAATAGGCATGAGAAGATTGAGCGCTGAAAGAGAAAATTAAGAAAGGATTTTAAAAAATGTTTTAGCATTATAACAGAAAGCAGTACTTATATACAAGACATTAGGCATCCCATGGTGACAGTATCTGGACAGGTGACTATATTTTCCCTCCACCTTTCACACAGTCTCTGGTTTTGCTTTTTGTTTTTGTATTTTTTTTTATTATGGTAAGATACACATTACATAAAATTTACCATTAAGTGTACAAGTGGCATTAACTACATTCACAATGTCGTGCAATTATCAACTTTATCCATTTCCAGAACTTTTTCATCATCCCAAACAGAAACTCTGTACTCATTAAACACTATCCATTCTCCTCTCCCCTCAGCACCTGGTAACCTCTAGTCTACTTTCTCTATGAATTTGGCTATTCTAAGTACCTCATATGATTAGAATTATACAATATTTATCCGTTTGTGTCTGGCTTATTTCACTTAGCATAATGTCTTTGAGATTCATTCATGTTGTACCATGTGTCAGAACTTTTTTCCTTTTTGAGACTGAATAATATTTCTTTGTGTGTATATATACCATACTTTGTTTATCCATCCATCTGTTGATAGACATTTGGGTTGTTCCTACCTGTGGCTTTTGTGAATTCTGAATTCTGCTGCTATGAATTTTTATACCACAGCTGGGTGGCTATTTCCTGCTGCTTCAAAAGCACAGGAGTTTGATAAGAGCATATATTAACTTTGGAATGGTTTATTTTGTTTTTGCCTTGAGTGTTTGTACTGTGGCACTAAGGAAGCCACAAATTCAGAGACTCGGACCAATAACATTAGTACAGAGTGAAAGACAAGCCTCTGAGCCCGAAAGAGCTCCTTACTTTTATCTAACTTGATCTGTGATATTGCCATATTTAAAGAATGCGTCAACAATTGGAAATGGCTTGTATGAAAGTATAGGAAAAGCAGAAGGTGAAGATGCAATTTGAAGTTGGAGAACCTTGATAAGCAAACTGTAAATTACAAGTCTATGGAACAGATACATCCATTGTGGAGACAGACACAGCAAATTATTACAGTATGATAACATATATTTAACTAAATAAACAAAAGGCCAAATTGTAAACCTTAAAGTAAAGGGTCTTTCTTCATGAGCTGCTGGATGAGCATGCTCCGTCATGTGCTTTATAACTCTGAGGATTTTTTACTCTGAGTTTTAAATTTAATAATTAGTTGTATGTCTGTTTGTTTACTCTTTCTCTCCCTTAAGTTCAGTGAGGATGGAGATTGTGTTTATCTTTTGCACAGTGCTTGCTACATTTATACATCAGTCTCTTATAAATTTGGTTGGTCTGATCCACTCAGACCAGAACCTAGAAATTAAATGCTAGAACTTGGAAAATTAAAGCTGTAGATTTTAGGCAATTCACCAATTTACCTTAAAATAAAGTCAATCAGGCAGCCTTCCCTGCAAAATCTTTCCAGCACACCGGGAGCCTCTCAAACTCCAATAGTACTCAGAATTGTTCAAGCACCACAAGGATATGATAGAAATTTTCATTGATATTCCAAGATGATCTCTGTAGAAATGTGCACAAGCTCTTAAATTACTATAATTATTTCTTCCTACCAAGATATTGTAAGATTTTAACCACTCTATCTAAAGTGGAAACTAAAATATAGATGGAATAATGCAAAGCACAAGTATAATATTGTTAATAATTTTCTTAATGACTCATTTACCTTTCTACTCAGATTTTTCAAACAATTTAGAAACCATGATAATGGGGATGAGAAATTCACCTAAAGAACAAACAGAATCATGGAGAATCCCTTGCCTGTTTTCAGAACAGAGCAATGGCAGTGGTAAGAATAGAACTGGCATGTCTTGGGTTTCCAATTTCAGGGTTTTTCTTTTTTTTTTTCCCAAAGAAAGACTATTTTCTGAATATGAAAGTGACCCGAGTGAACTATCTTCCACTGCAAGTCATGTTGCATATGGCAGAAATAAGCTTTGCTAAAGCAACTCCTATAAGCTGCTATGTATCTCATTTGCCCTCTTGGAAAACCCATATCCTAACTCTATGGTTCAAATGATACTTATCAGTTCAGATCCTATCAATAACAGTACTAGACCCTGAGGACTCTTTAATAGAGAGGTTTATGAGCATTAAAGAAAAGTACTTTAGAATGACTCACCGTTCCTCATAGTGGGAGAAGAAGCAGGTATGGTTTTCTACATGGTTAACATGAGCAAAACTCTTGTACCATTCCGTAAGTTGCTGCTGCTAATTTTGGATTCCTTCTCCCTAGGAACTGTAGAAAACCCTTAGCCAGGTGTAGCTTTAGAAATGGTTATAATATGAATTTTTCTTCTTATTGGTCTTGAAGACCCTCTTTTGTATGTCCAACTGGGTTACTGCCTACATTTCATATTCTAATATCTGGGTTCTTACTTCCATTAGAGATTTTCCTAGGCTCCCTTGCATAACAGCAAATACTTATATAAAGTTTACTTTGTACCAGATACTGCTCTAAATATTTACATATTAAGTCTCACAACAAACCTCATGAGATGTGTACCATTACAACTGCATTATACAGATGGGGAAAATAAGGCACAGAGAGGTTAAGAACTTGCCCAAAGTCACACAGCTAATATGTGGCAGAAACTGAGGATTCAAATTCCATGTGATTAACTATTGTTATATTGCTTTTCTAAGTACCAGGTACTTGATCACAGAATTTTTAAGGCTTGCTCCCACCAGTACGTTCAGAAAAATACCTATTTCTATTCCTTTTTTATCCAGTTTGGCATTTTAAACTCTAAATTAGTTTGAGTGGAGAAGGGCCACAGGGGTATGGGAAGTAAGACCACACAGATACTATCTGTGTTTCCTTCGTAGATGAAATTAAGATCTTTCAGAATTTGCACTTGCAAAAGTACATGCAATTGTCTTAAACCTGTCATTTTCTCATGCCCTTAATTTTTAGGGCCCAGTGAGTTAACCGAAATTACAGTCCTATTTAAGTGTCAGAAAATTAAAGTACGTAAAAGATCATACGTGAATTTTGGGATCTAATCATTAGATCAGGCCCTGCCTTTAGCAATTCATTAATTTTTATTTTAAAAAAAATAGCCTTTTTTTGAGATTTAATGGATCACATATTCCTAATCAGAAAAAATAAAACAATTTCCATTTTGAGATATATATCTATGGTGAATCCAGGAGAAAAAAAAATACTTTTGGTGTCTCTTCTACAGCAGATCTACTTCCTTGCTTTCTTATCAACTGAAACCAGGCCATATGGTTCCAATAATGGAAAATAGATTCACTTCTTTCCAGGATTAAAAAATATAATTGAAATACATGCAAAATTTATTATATGTTTGTTGACACTAAATTTCTTTGCAAAGCCACACTTCTATTACTTAATAAAAATATAATATACTGATAAGACTTTAAATGTCTATTGAAAAAAAATCACAGTTGATTAAAAATGTTGAATTATTTTTTATCTTATGCAAAGATATTTTATTGTTGTGCAAGATTGCCCTCTTGTGTTTTCTCTAGCTAAATCATTATTATTATCAATTTAATATTCAGCTTGTAACTTTTCAATCTAAAATTAACTCAGTACTAAATGAACTTCAAAGCCTTATATTCAAAACCATATAAATCAGAAACTAACGTTAGTGCTATGGCTTGTGATACATTCTACTCCTTTAAATCTCTGAATTAATCTATAAAATACTATGAACTAAAGTTAACAAAAAGCAGAGTTAAGCAGAAATAATTACATAAAGAAAAATTTAGAATTATGTCAAGGAATACTAAAACCCTGATATTAACTACCCACTTTACCAAGTTATGGAAAATGCAGCCAATTAGCCTATTAATATAGGCCTGGCTTAATACCCTTGCAGTCAGTTTCTCCCTTTAGCTCACTTAGTTATTATGGGTACATAAAAGCACTGTTAACATTTTTAATTATTTTCTACGATTTTTTCCTTTTATATTAAATTAGCAGTTTTCTTTTAAAAGTTGCCTAATTAAAACAGGTACTCTCATATGTTGAAATGTAAATTTGATACACTCCTTATTTGGTGAGTCAAATTGACAGTATATGTTAAAAGCCTTAAAAAAGGATTATCAGGTTTGCTTCTAGGAATTTATCTCAAAAGCACAAACTTAAGTACCCCCAAAACTTAATGCTCATACTACTAATCATAGTGTTATTTGAAGTGCAAACGTTCGTAACAACCTAAATATGACTGTGTGTTGAATTAGATTGGAATAGAATGATACAATGGAATTTTTTGCAACAATTAAAATTTTAATTTAATATTTAAAATAATACAATTTTTGTTATGATGTTAAGTTTAAAAAATTCAGGATATAAACACGTGTGTGTGTATCACAATGATTTTCTAAAAGCAGTTCTCCCAAGACTAAAGAAAGTCTAAAAAAAAAATGCCTTAAAATATTAATAGTGGTTGTCATTTGGGGGTAGCACTATGGTAGCTTTTTCTGTATTTCACTTGTTGGTACTTTACCATGTTTTGTTGTTGAATAATGTATTACTGTTATAATGGGGGAAGTCCCCATGTTCCTAATATCAGCAGAATTGAGGTACTGCCTTCAGATCAGGAATTTTTCGGGCTTTCTGTACAAGCTCAGAAAGCTTTTGTAAAGGAAACTAAGACCTCAGAAACTAGCTCAGATGTAGCCAGTTGAGCCACTGAAGAAAAGTAGAGGGGTCCCTAGATCAGTGAAAAAGTGGGGAAAGTTCTTAGGATGGATACTTTCTCTCTTAACACTTCATCCTTTAGAAGAGAAAAAGAGTCAGGTGATGGATGATTCCTTCTCCAAACACATAAAAGAGCAAACAAAGCAACAACCATTTATTAAATGCTAAATATGTGCTAGGTTGGTTGAAAAGGGTCAGAAGCTAAATGTGATGAATGGCTGAGAGAAATGAAGGATGGCTATAGCATTTCACCTCCAGCCCTCAGCTGGATTGGAGCTAGATTGGAGCTAAGGAGCTGGTCTTTCTACATGCAGTCCTGCAACAATTTTCCAGACTGCAGCAAGAGTGATCTTTTCAAAGAGCAAACCTTCAACAGATTCCCAGTGCCCCTGGGGATAAACTCTA
Source organism: Monodon monoceros (assembly GCF_005190385.1). NCBI lineage: Eukaryota > Metazoa > Chordata > Mammalia > Artiodactyla > Monodontidae > Monodon > Monodon monoceros. The sequence goes on from NW_021703778.1 coordinate 131,020,258, forward strand.
AACTCCTTATGGTGGCTGACAAGGCCCTTTATCATCTGGCTTCGGCTTACATCTCTAGCCTCCTCTTCAGCTTCCACTGCACATTCCAGGCATTCTGACATTCACCAGGCTTTTCCTCAGGTGTTCTCTCAGGTTGGACTCATCTTGTCTCCTTTATCTAGCTAACTCCTGCTTACTTTTCAAGTCTCTGGTTAGATGTCACCTTCATCGGGAAGACTTAGCTGTACCCGCTGTGTGCTCCTATTATAATCACTGCTTCCCTTGTCAAAGCCCTTTCTGTATATAATTAAATTCTCTGGTTTAATTGTCCTTCTCATCTGGACTGCAGGCTCAGTGAGGGCCAGGGCTGAGTCTCCCCCGTTCACCTTGATACTACAATGTATGACCAGGGAGCAATAAATATTTACTGAATGAATGAATAAGTGCATGAATAAGAGAAATAGCCTAATTATATTCAACTTCTCCAGACTTTCTTTAAAGAGGTACTCTAATTGATGCAAGTGCATATCAAAATAAAGAGGACACATGTTGTGATGGTGGTGGTCCTGGGGATGCTGGGAGTTCTCCACTCAGCACTTTAGTCCTGCATCTTGTACTCACTTAACAGATATATGTGTACATGCACAAATGCTTCAAGAAATTTTTCAAATTAATTTTTCAAGCCTGTAGTGGAAAAAAAAACACTCTGATACACTGGCCAGTTTTTTTTGTTTTTGTTTTTGTTTTTTCGGTATGCGGGCCCCTCACTGCTGCGGCCTCTCCCGTTGCGGAGCACAGGCTCCAGACGTGCAGGCTCAGCGGCCATGGCTCACGGGCCCAGCCGCTCTGCGGCATGTGGGATCCCCCCGGACCGAGGCACAAACCCGTGTCCCCTGCATCGGCAGGCGGACTCTCAACCACTGCGCCACCAGGGAAGCCCTGGCCAGTTGTTTTTAATTCTTAAAAAAAAAAGGATACCTTCATTCAACAATAGGGGACTAAATAAATTACGATTCATAAAATAGTTATCTTTAAATGCATGGGAAAATAACAATATTATTAATAATATAATATTAAGTTTCTTTACAAAGTACACAAATTACATACATAGAATAAGCTAATCTCTCCCACATAAAAAGAAATTTCATAATATATACTGTATTTACATAATACAAAATTGAAAGGAAATGCATTGAAGAGTAAATTGTGATTATTTCTGAGGATCATCACATGTAAACTGCTTTTCTTCCTTACATTTTTCAGGATTTCTCTCAGAATGAGTGTGTATTACTTTCATTAAAACACCAAGGGTTATCAAAAAATTTCTGTAATAAAATGAATTCCTTTATGTGTAGGCAGTTGTTTCAAAATTTGTTTTAAGACTCAAGGATAGGCATGAATATTTTTCATGCAGCACAGATACACTTAAAAATATTTTATACTGAATAGATTTAATAATGCAATGACCTTTAATGCAGATGTTACGAGGAGACACTACAAAACTACAATCATCTTAAATTTAACTTAAAATCCTTATGTTCAAAGTTTTTCGTATTTCTCAAGGGGAAACAATTTTATTAAAGAATATTTTGTGGACTTCCCTGGTGGTCCAGTGGTTAAGACTCCAGGCTTCCACTGCAGGGGGCACAGGTTTGATCCCTGGTCGGGGAACTAAGATCCCACACGCTGCACAGCGTGGCAAAAAAAAAAAAGGATAGTCTGCGAAATGGCTTAGAAAGTAAATTAACGCACATATTATTATGCCAAGCACAAATAAAATGACATTTTAAAACAAGACTAAAGGAGAGGTTAGAGGCAATTAACTAACTGTATAGTTACTCGAAGTGGATTAGGGGAGAGGCTAACTTGGGCAGAATTACCTCTTGAAATAGGCCATAAGCAGCAGTTCAGACAGATAGTCTGGGAAAGTCCCTCACCTGCACCACCTATCTCAATAGATCTAGGAAGTTGCTTTTTCTTTTGCTTGAACAATAGGCCCAGTGATAAGCAAAACTGCCCTCCTCCAAAGCTCCCTGAAGTGCAAAAAGACTAAGGAGATCAAAGGGACCATTAGCCACTCCCTGAACTTCAAAGGTTTGTCCTATGGGAACTCTGAGAAGCAGCTGTGAGATTACTTGGAGACTTCCATTACAGTGTATAAATATAACATTACAAATATCTTGGTCACCATATTCTGTTTATTTCCTCACTGTGGTTGCATTTTAGGTTTTACAGTTTTGTACACATATTAAAAGGAGTAACAAATCAAAATATATTAGGACTAGAGACTTACCCACCCCAGTGAGTCCTGAGGCACTATTCTTAGCATTACATTCATATCGTGCTAAGTCTAGATTTTCAATGTCTTCATCGTTTCTATACTTCCTCATTCAGAAAAAAAGTAATAAAACAAGCATTTAATTTCACATAGTTTGTGTTTTAATGCAATATTCAAACAAAACAATTTAACTTTCCTGGACTAGTTTCACAGACTCAGTCCCTGTAATGATCAACGTGTCTGTTCTAAACCAGCTTTAGGATGGAGCTGACTCTATGAATGGCAGAAGAGAGGAAAAAACCTGGATTCTCAATAATATCATTGAACCAACTAACCCTGAACTTCACCCTGCTTCCGATCTCTTTTACATGATCTAATTCACTCACTTATTTAAAAACTAGATTGAGTTGTTTTTTCTGTTATCTGTGGCCAAAGTACCCCAACCAAAGTTTAGATTTGATTATTTGGCAATGGGGAGTCACTGAAGAGATTTAAACAGGAGACTGACATAATCAGTTCGCATTTTATGAGGACAGGAGTGGCAGAAGTGCTGAGGATGGAGGGTGGGATGGGAGACAGGCTAAAAGATACTGAGGCCTTACTATGTGCTTTGTGCTAGTCTAAAACACTTTACATATATTAACTCATTTAACACTTCCAAAATTCTATGAGGCATGTAATATATTACCCACGTTCAATAAGAGGAATCTGAAGTCCAGAAACATTAAGTTGTCCAAGACCACATAGCTAGTAAGTGGCAGAGCCAGGATTTGAAGCCACTTTTATTACAGACATTTCTTTATGCCTCCCTCCTACCCTCCAAGCCATAATCAGAAGAAGCTCATCTTACTCTCAGCCTCAAATAGACCTAATTGATATAAAAGTAAGCCCAGCCCCTTTCCAGTAATTGACACAGAAATAGGCTGGCAGCTCAATTCTGGTTTGGCTTCTAACCACCAATTCATACTGCATACTTCATAGGGTTATTGTGAGAACTGAATGGGCTACTGCTTATAACATACTTGGTATGGGGTAGGCCCACATAAACGCTAGCTACTACTATTATGATTGTAGACCACTATTATCAAGAAAAACAGAGGAGGAATGTTCAGAGAAGGAGGGCAAAGGATAGTGGTATGACAGAAGCCAAGCAAAGAGTTTTCAGTAGAGCACAGCAGGATCAAATGCCATGGAGGAATAAAGTGACACGAGAGTGGAAAAGAGTTTATTGGGTCTAGCCTTTATAAGGGGTGACTTTTTTTTTTCTTTTTTTTTTGGCCAACCTCTGCAGCTTGCAGGATCTAAGTTCCCCGACAAGGGATGGAACCCATGCCCCCTGCAGTGGAAGGGTGGAGTCCTAACCACTGGACCGCCTGGGAATTCCCATAAAGCATGACTTTTGCCAGAAAGGTGTTAGTGGAAGGGCTGAGGTGGAAGCCAACCAGTTGGCTGAAGAGCAAACTTACACCTGAGTGGAGACAGTGAGTGGCTACATATCTATTGCAGACTAGCAGTTTCACTGTGATGGAAAGAAGAGGAAGAAACCATGGTAGCAGGTCTCCAGATGGAGCACATTTATAAACTTAGAGGCAGTAGCTAGCAAAGGTACCATTGACAATTCAGGAGAGAGAAACAATGATGGGACAAGTCCCAAAGAAGACTGAAAGAGATGGCATCAAGCTCACAGGTGGAGGGAGGCATTAGTCTTGAAGAACTGGGCCGTCTCCCTCCCACTAAGACTAGGGGGAAGGAGGTTAAGAGTAAGTTCAGATATAGATGCATTTATAGGAGGGGAGAACATTGAGGGAGTGCACCTATGGAATACTTCATTTTTCTTAGTGAAACGGTGGCAGAATCATCTGCTGAGAAGGAGTGTGAAGCAAGCACTGTAGTGGTCAAGGATAGCTGCTGCTGGATGAAGCAAACCTGGAAGACAGGTAAGATAATTCTAGAGTGCTGTGCTGGGAGCATAGCTAAATTGAAAACCGAGAGTTTTCGATAGCTTTAATATGTAGGTAGGAATACATAATTCTCCCCAGTCCAGATGGAGATTTGTGAATCAGCCTGTCCATGTCTTTGGGCAGGTTATGAAAGTTAGAATGAGGTTGAAAGTACTAGAAATGGGGACCATTTGACCATAGCACTCTCTGGTTCCTCATACTCTCCTGGGGCCTCAGTTCTACAAGCAAAATCTGTGCCTACAATGGGGATTGCCAACCACTGTTCTCAAAGGGAAAGAGGGTCAAAGAGCAGGCTGTCAGCACTCACCCCTCCCCACCACAAGTTCAAGGGAAAGAATCAAATTGTTAACTAAAACACTTTACCTGGGAATCTCATAGTGTTCCAGGATTACAGGTGGTAAAACAATATACTAATATTCATACTTTGATTAAATTCTATAGCCCTCAAATTTGATGTATGCCTTTTCTTTCATTTAGGATAAAACAAAGCTAAGGACACTCATATTCATGGCTTTATGTATAACAGATAGGATTAGTAGGATTAAGAACCACATGGCATGTAAAATAAAACTACACAAATATTTAATTGTGGTTTGAAACAGACATATCTTTAAACGTTGTATGTACATTTGGAAATATAGCTTTGTTTTGTACTTTTTAAAAACCATAAATGGGATCACATTGTACTTATTATACATCTCATTTATTTACCCTTAAGGTATTTAGGAGGTCTTTCCATGTAAGCACCTGTGGCAACTTGTAATTTCCAAAGACGCCACAGCCAATACTTCTGGTCCCACATGCTCTTTAAGAACTTTGCCTCTCCCCAATCAAGAGATAGGGTCTATTCTCCCTCCTCTGGAACCTGGACAAATAGAGTGCAGCGGAAATGACACTGCATAATTTCTAAGGCTCAGTGATAAAAGGCAATATGCTTTTACCTGGCTCTCTCTCTCTGTTAGCATACCTGCCCTTGGAACCCAGCCACTAAGCTGTGACGAAGCCCAAACTAGCCCATACTAAAAGACAACATGGTCTACATGAGATCAAACTGCGGTCTCCCAAACTGCGGTCTCCAGCCAGCAACAACCATCAATAGGAGAGTGAAAAGTTTTTAGATGATTCCAGTCCTCAGCCTCCAGTCTTCCACCTGAAGCCCTATGCACGATGGAACAGAGAAAGTCATCCCTGTTGTGCTCTGTATGAATTCTTGACCCACAAGAATCTGTGAGCATAAGTAGTTGTTTTATACCACATGCTGTGGGGTAATCTGTAATGCAGCTATAGTAGCAGGAGGAGTGCCAATATATGTCTGTTTCAATCTTTTAAACAATTACATAATTAACAGTAATATTCTATAGTATTTATGTATCATAAGATCATTCCTGTATTGATAGATACTTAGGTGGTCTGGAATTATTTATTCCTACTATAGAAAAGGCTGAAATAAATAAGCTTCTACATGTCTATTTGTGCACAAATGTATTTCTATAAAAACCTATAAATGAGTTAATAAATACATGTAAGATATTTAGGACAGTGCCTGGCACATAGTAACACATTATATTATTTTTATCACTATAGGTTGACCTTCTAGATAGAAGGTGATAGTACTTGCTTAACATCTTTGGTGACAAGGACCTTAACGGCTATCCAACAGCTACGCTACAATGTATTCTTCTTTTTAGTTTAGATTACGGCAAAAATTGCAAACAGAGAATTATATCCCTGAAAACATTCATCTGCTGCAGACCTGCCCAGTTCTACATTCAGTTTAAAAAACTTAACTTCCTCAGTGTGCTGGTGAGTTAACACCACCTGTGTTCCTCTTATGAAAATCGTGGCTGTGGACCAGAGCGGAAAGAGCGGAACCTCCCGCTCAGGCGCGTGCGTCAGTTCTCTTCCCTCTGCATCCGCGCAGGGGGACCACTTGTTAAGTGAAGGCGGGGAGCAGGTTCAGGACACCTCTTGACTGGTGCTTCTCACCCTATCACAATTCGGGTCACAAGTTTAGGAATCTGCTTCTTAGCCATTGTCACTCTCTTTCAACATCTCTAACTCTTCCCCAGGCGTGCTTGCAGCTGCCCCCGCACCTGTTAATCCCATTTACTTCTAGTTTTCCTGGGCGGGGTGAAGGGGATAAGGAGAGAGGAAGAGGACTACCTGTCCACTTTCTCTTGCTTCGAAGCGGCAAAGACTAAACCTAATTCACATTGCAAACGACCAGGTTTCATCAGTCATTCCCATATTTTTCACAGTTCAAAGTTTTTAACTTCCTCTCCTTTTCAGGGATTTTTCTCTCCAGATTTGCTCCATTTTTAAGGGACGCGGGTAGCCCTCCCCCCGCCCCCGGTCAGAGCTAAGGTTAAACGTTGTACAGCTGAGGAAAAGCATTTTTAGGAGACTTGTCCAAGGCCGGGGCAGCAGGCCCGGAGCGGGCGGGCTTCGCGACAGCTCCGTGGGAGCGCCTGTCCCTCCCATCCTTCCCGGGCCTCGCGTTGCAAGATCCGCGGTTGAGCCCCAAGGCCGAGGACAGTGGGTTGGGAGCTGGTGACTCCAAAGCCCTCTGCAACTTCCCCGCCCTACAGCCCCACCCATTAGCACGCGGTCTCCCCCGGGGCCCGTAGGAGACACCTTCGTCCCCGCCCCTCCACAGGTCACCTCCCTCCACGCCCCTTTCCCTCGGCCCCGGCAGCCGGCAGGCAGGGAAGTGTCGTAAAGCCAGGCCCAGGAAACTTTACCCGGGGTAACAGCCGAGGCGCTTTACGGCGACGGCGGCTGAGTGTGAGCCTTGGCGGCGGTGGAGGCAGCCGCGGCGGTGCGGGAGGCGGCGGCGGCCGAGGAGGAAGAGGAGTGGCGGCAGTGGCGGCGGGGACCTGTGCGGGGTGAGCCTGCGGTGGGGACGGGGAGGGGCCGCGGGTGACAGGGCTGGCGGATGGGCGCGGGCGGACGGGGACGGTGGCCGGCTGAGCAGCTGGGCGGCGCTGAAGAGTTGGGGGGGGGCCGCGGAATTGGGGCGCCAGCTCTGTGAGGGACGGTTTCTGCCTTTGTTTCCCCCCCAACCCTGGCCGCCCCCCGCCCCCTCTACTCCGCGCTCGTCCGCCGGGTCTTATGGCTTCCCCTCTCGGTCTGTGTCTCCTCTAGGATGGCGGAGGTACCGCCTGGGCCTAGCAGCCTCCTCCCACCACCAGCACCTCCGGCCTTGGCGGCGGCCGAGCCCCGCTGTCCCTTCCCGGCGGGGGCCGCCCTCGCCTGCTGCAGCGAGGACGAGGAGGACGACGAGGAGCACGAAGCCGGCGGCGGCGGCGGCGGGAGCCCGGCGGGCGGCGAGGCGACGGCGGCGGCCAAGGGGCATCCGTGCCTCCGCTGCCCCCAGCCGCCGCAGGAGCAGCTGCAGCTCAACGGATTGATCAACCCCGAACTGCGGCACCTCCGGACGGCCGCCTCCCTCAAGAGCAAGGTTTTGAGCGCGGCCGAGGCGGCCACGGTCACGGCCACCCCCGCCGGGGGCCCCAGAGCGACTGCAACAAAAGGTGCCGGGGTACACTCGGGCGAGAGCCCCCCTCCCTGCCTCCCCAATAATGCAAGAACTGCGCTCCCCAGCCCCGCAGAGGCAGCGGCGGCGAGCGATCCCGCGGCGGCCCGCAATGGACTGGCGGAGGGCCCGGAGCAGGAGGAGGAGGAAGACGAGCAGGTGCGGCTGCTGTCTTCATCCCTGACCGCCGGCTGCAGTTTGAGAAGCCCTTCAGGCCGGGAGGTTGAGCCTGGGGAGGATCGGACTATACGTTATGTCCGATATGAATCCGAGCTGCAAATGCCCGATATCATGAGACTGATCACCAAAGATCTGTCTGAACCCTACTCCATTTATACCTATAGATATTTTATCCACAACTGGCCACAGCTGTGCTTCTTGGTAAGTGGGTGGAATGAAAATAGGGTGAACCCAGCAGAGAGATCCAGGCCGTGCGGGGCAGGGAGTGTGAGGGCTGGAGTGGCAGTGGATGTATCCTGCATTTCATAGTACGTTACGTGATGTAAAGTGCGTGTATGCACTTCTAATTATTTGATGAAACTGCTTTGAAGGTAAGGGTTCATGATCCGGGTTAACTTGATACTGATGTAAATGCAATAAACCTGTGTGATGCATGTTGGGGGCCTTGTATCCTGTTTACATTAGCTTATAATCATGTTTAACCGTCTTTAATTATCCTCCCTCATCCTCAAAGCACTTTGCAGTCATTTAATTTGAACATGGTTCTGTTCGGATACAGGCCTTATTAATCTCTCAATTACAGCCATAATCAGGGAAGAGTGTATGCATAAACATGTTTTGGTGTACATGATTGTCAGCAAACTTGCTGTGGCCACACTGGAGAATTAAATCTTAGAAGCGTATTCCATAATTATGGAGATTGTTTCCTTTTACTTCAGCAGGGCAGTTAGCAGTTGTAGCCAGCCTGCTTTCTGGTGCATGGTTGCAGAAGGCGCTAACTAACACTTCTGGTGGCTGAAAGACTCCAGAAACTTGAACAAAATACCCTTTTTGGGAGTGTAGGAAACTAAGTGTGAAATTGTTAACTAATCTAATTTTTTTTTCTTTTTTTAAAAGAAGCTGGTCATAGATATGCTTAAGTTCTAGTACTATTGCTGGCTTGTGTGTGATGTAGTTGACAGAAATTTTTTGCTTAATATATGAGTAAAAAAGACTTGGCTTAACCAAACAAGCTGAATTTTTTTTTTTTTTTGACTTACGTAGTACTGGTAGTACCAATAGTTTCCCAATAATATTGACCAATTTCAGTCTATGAAACCTTTCACTTAAATATTGATGGCAGGTATGTGCTTTATATCATGTACTCACAAGCATGTTGTTTCCATTGAATTTTATTGAAGAAAGACAACATGCTTTTAAGGAGTGCTTTACGATATGTGAAAGGAAAAGCCACTACCATTATTTGTTGTTTTAGAATTGACTTAATTGCATTTACTAATTCCCTGTAAGACGCTTTGGCAATACTTTAGAAATCTGTCTTTTTGATTCTATAGCTTGGTGGTGATCTGAAAATATAACCTCAGTATTGTTGATAATGGTAGCTGTGCTATTTTCTGCGTTCACTTTGCTAAACTTCAGTTTAGTATGTTTGTTTAAACTGGGACCTATTTTATATTCTACAAAACTGCTCTTACAGGATTCTAACCATTGCATCAAAATAGAAGTTCTAAGACACGTCTGTGTCAAATGAATATGGGAAGATGGTTTTCATAGCATTATTATAAATGTCATATCAAATGCTATTATAAATGCTGAAGATTGTAGATTGATTTAATTGTAAGTTAATTCACAAAAGCATACAATTTAGTTACAGTTTAAATTGAAATAGTTTATGTATTTCTGTTAATTCCAGAAAATAGTTGTGTATGTGTGATGATTAGTCAGCTTTTGAGTTCTGGTATTACCTACACCTCTCTCAACTTGTCTGCCATTTTAAACTCTGATAAACTGAATATTAGTAAACTTTACTTTGATTTTACATAGACTCCTCCCAATTCAACAGCTAATTTGAACTTTAACCCTTAAGAGCCAGTTTGTTTAACATTAAACTCTCAATATCTAGAAATTGTGATAATATGCAAGTGGTTGACCTGTAAGGTTTACTAATGCAAGTATGGATCTAGACGTATTGAACATAAAACAATAGTTAAACAATCAGAGGCCATTTGGAACTGGGGCCTTTATATTGGCGTTTAAAAAATTTGAATTTCTCATGAGAACTAATTTAAAACAAATATAAGTGTATGTTTATTTCAATTCATATTATTTTAGAACTGTAAAGGATCCTAGAGATAATCTAGTTCAGCTTAATTTTTTTTTTTAATGAAAAAAAATTAAAGACCAGAGTGACTTAAAATGTTCGCATCTCCAGATATTTAGGGTCCAGAGATGTAAAGCTAGAACCCAGGTCTCCTGGCCTGTCATTATGGAAACAACTAAGAAGCTGAAAAATGACATACCCTTGAGTCATTCAGCCAAGATCCTTGTGTCACCAAGTTACGCTTCACCAAGTAATAGTTGTCCTTGCAGACAACGATATTAAGAGAGTAGAAATGTTCAGAATGTTCCTGGTTTCCGTGAGTAACCTGCAGTGGATCAAATGGAATATATGTGGTTGAACCTTAGAAAATCGCCAATACTTGATCATATTTGACTAACAAAAGTGACAGTTTCTAATGATTCTTCCTAATAATTGTAACAGATGTGAAAGTATGGTACTGTACAAATGGGAGGCACTGTCATTTACTCTGTACTTAAATAATTTATCTCTGTCTCTTTTGAGTTCATGGTATTTTCAGTTGTTGATGCCTTTTTGAACTTCTTAAACTTATTACCAGTGATATACTATAGTACTTCTGTTATTTGTTCTAAATTTAAATTTCCAGATTCCTCTGTTTTCCTATTTGTGATATTCTGGAATTTGGGAATCCGTATTTCACACAGCTTGTATTTTTCAAGTTTTATAGATTGACAAGCATTTGGCCTTGTAGAGTTAAATTTTAATCTTGCCTGGAATTTTTCAGTTCCCATCCTTGAAAAAAAGAACACATTTTAATAGCATGAGTTCCAAATTTATGTGCAGAAGCTTTTATTTGTAAAAACTTAACATGCAGTTCAGTGATTCTTGTAAGTGTATATTCATCAGTAATTTATCAGGAAAAAATACAGAATTGGCCTTCCTCACTGAACATCTTACTAATAACAGTGAATCATATATTGGGCTTTTATTTATAAATGATGTGTACAACTTGATTTTTGTTCCTATAGATTCTTGATTAGTAAGAACTCAATCTAGTCTAAGTGAACTAATATAATACTTTGTTTGCTTATTACTTTCTTGGTCCGAGGACAAAGAAGATTTGTTTGAAATGCCTATCCAGTTTGAAAGTATTGTCCAGATATATTGTGTCTAGTGGTTTTAATTTTTTCCCCTTTTGGATGGTTTATTAACTGTGAAATGTAGCTGTCCTATAATTTTGTATCATAGATTGGTATAGATTTCCATTTCTCCTAGCTTATGAGGTCAGGTCAAAAATTTTTTAATGTACCTGTCATCTCTGATATATGCACACACACACACAACCACACACATCTATTTGAAATAAGTTATGTTCAAATCAGAAAATGCTGTTCAACCAGGCAACTTTTGTATATGTTTCAGGACTTAATACAGAAAGAAATTTTACTCTTCAAAAGAATTTTGAAAGAACCAGATTGATCTATCATGAATGAAAATGGAAATAACAATTATAGAGGTTTATTGACCCCAAATAATTTTGGATTGTGTTGATAAAACAGAAATGAATTAGTGTGGATTGTTGAATTTAATATCCCTTCAAAGTAAATCAACTATACTTCAATTAAAATAAGTAAATAAAATTAATATCCCTCCTGACCTAGTTTAGGCTTGCGTGAAATGGATTAGAATTATCTTGCCTAAAGATTTCTCCACAGTTGAAAAAAAGGCTTTTTAATCAATTTACAGAATGATGAACTAAAAAAAGTCATAACAGATTCAAGATAAGAGAGGTATTAAGTATAAATTGGGCTTTGCTTATTGATTTTTTTTAACCCATTCCTGGTTTTTGTTGTTGAAATAGTTTCTGAAAAGTTAATTTTATTAAGAGATGATTTGAAGCTTTCATATTTTTTTTATGAGGGCTCTTTACAGCAAACAGGTATTTCTGTCTGACACATTATTAAACAATTGGAACTATTGCCCTATTTATATTTACCAGAGTACAATATTTACTAGAACTTTTTGTTGGTGATGGAATTTTTGAAAAACATATTTTCAATGGTGATACTGGAAATTTTACTGAAAATGGAGGCTGATTAGCTTTTATTTAATAAGTAATCTTTGGAAGGCTGTACATTTTTATTAAAATAGAAAGCTCTGTAAAAATTACAGCTTTTGCTTTAATATGAAGCTTTGATTTTGAGATCTAGATATTCTGTGAGCTTTATGGCAATGACTCACACTGTCAGTAGAGCCCTAAAAATGAGACCATCGTATATCTAGTTTTTGTAGTCCTTCAATAACAAAAACCCCTTGGGTAGGATCTAAGGAATACCTTAAAAAATAATCCTTTTTCTTTTAGATTTTTTTTCCCTGATCAAAATCTAACTATTATTCAGGTGTAAATATTTTGTCTTATATCTGTCTTTCACTAAAACTTTATTATAATTAAATATAAATTTATAGTACTCTGTTGATAAGTTTCACAACATTTTGTGATATCTAATGAAAAGACTTTCTTAAAAAAATTATTTTCACGTTTCCCCTTTCTCAGATCTTAAACATGTAGCTCTTTATTGCAACTAATTATAAGCACCTCATAAAGTACTTGAATGTTTACCATGTGGAAATTTGCTTTTTTTTTCCCCCTAGGCTTTAATAATGAGCCTAAGAAATTCATGTCCTAAAGAATGTTGAAAGATTTTAAAACTAGAACATTTGAAGGAGTTCTGGGATTTAGATTTCTGACACTTCTGTGACTGCTCTCTTGCTAGAATTCTCATTATTTCTTCCTCCCTCAGAAACACTGACCAATGGTTGGCTGCTGTTTCTGTGGGTAATTATGCAATACCTGATGGCAATGTATTCTTTGTAACTGTTTGTTTATTTTTAAGGCCATGGTAGGGGAGGAGTGTGTAGGTGCCATCGTTTGCAAGTTGGATATGCACAAAAAGATGTTCCGCAGAGGTTATATAGCCATGTTAGCCGTGGATTCCAAATACAGGAGAAATGGCATTGGTAAGAAAAATATTATGTCACAAAAAAATGCCTAAGTTATTTTCATTTTTTTTTTTGAAGCAGAAGACTTAAATGTAAATAGTATGTAGAAATGAGCATGAAGCTGAGGGAAGAAAATTGATTGCTTTTATTTCAAAATATTTTCAAAATGTTTTAAAAATGAATTGTTTCCTTTATTACTGTTTAATTATTTGAGAGATTATCTTTCTAACAATTAGAAGGTGATCAGTTTTCATCTCCAGACATTTTTTTGATCATATCCAAACTGCTTTGCATTATACTAAGTTCTGCAGTTTTTAATAGCATTATTAGGGTGCTTGATCACAGCACTCAAGCAGCTGTGTGTACTTGGGTTAAATGGTCCTCAATCAAGGCAAAATTATGGAGAAATTGTTACCATTATTTAGTACTAGTCATCAAACATTATATTAGCAATTCGGGAAGGACCAGGAAAAAGGAGAATTGTTTCTTACTACTATTCCCAAACTTATCTCTTTCCTGGGCTACCTTTCCTGGCCTTTGCAGTTAATCTTATACTCATGGTTTATAATGGTCATTAGAATCATCTGGGTGGTTTAAAAACAAATGCTTAAGCCCCTCCCCTTGAGAATCTTATTTATCCTGTTAGAAGTAGGGCTGAAATTTCCCCAGGTGCCTGTGATGTAAGCCTGTTAAGAACAGCTGTCATAGTGTCTAAGACCTACTGGCTCTTTGTTCAAGATGGAGGATCAGGTAGATAAGCACTTGTCTGAGCATGGCACATTCTGAGAGGTACTGAAGCTAAGTAAGTATTCATGAAAAAAGAGTTTGATGCCTGTACCAGTATTTAATTACTAGCAGTTTTGTCACTTGTAGTTTTTTCTTTTTAAACTATGAGTGTCCAGTTTAAGACTGCTTCACACAATCTGAGACATCATGAGAAGTCATTATGAATAGGTTTACTTAGTACATTAGGTTCAGCCAACTTTTCTTATAGTGTTACAGTTTGCCACTAAGATGTTTAATGAATTGGGCTTGTTATACAAGCCAAGTTTGAGTCTTTGATTTATTAAAAAGAGCTGGTAAAGACTCATGGAAAATGATAGGCAAATTGCCTGGCTACTTCAGAGGATAGAAACCAGTGCCTTGAAGATTGCATCCTGGCCCTCAGACATATTTTGTATGGCCCATGTAACGTGTGCTTGCTTGTATTCATGGTTTGAAAATTGAGAGAGAAAATTTGGATTTCTTTTCTTAAGATCAGATTTAGCATTTGTTTTCCCTTTAATGTGCTAAGTATATCTGACCCTAAACTAGGATACAGACACACCACTGACGTCATTTGGTGTGCCCAGGCTTACTATAAGGTTTGTGGAAACTAACACAGTGTCTTGGGCCCACTCTGGGTCACAGCAGTTCTGGTGATCTTTGGTAAGATTGGCTCAAAGGTCATGGAGTGAGTTCTTACCAGCTGAAGAAGTTCCTGGGTTGCTCTGGCCATATCTTACCTTTTTCCTTGGAATTAAACAGCATTTACACCTGAGAAAAGGATATATATCAGGAGATAGGTCTTTCAAGAGGAAACTTGTGTTGCTATGCACAGGTCCTATTGGGCTCTCAGTTTTAAGTCTAAATTTTTTTCCCCACTTAATTTGAGATAATCTGTGTATCTCATTCAGGGTAGAACCCAGCATTTGACATTTCTTTGCTTCTTATGAATATTATAATTTAGGTATCTTTAAGAAATTAATTACATTTTTTACTTCATTAATACTCAGCTCTGTATTCTAGGTACTAACTTGGTTAAGAAAGCTATATATGCTATGGTTGAAGGAGACTGTGATGAGGTAAGTCTTCCTAAATGTTTAAGACCTTTTATCCTGGGCTGTATTCTACTGGGTATTTTTATAAATAGCCCATAATAAATTGTACTGCAGATTTCATTGCAAGCTATTATTGTACAAATGTAACTTGTGCTGAAAATTACATTCCGTTGAAAAACACATGAACTTTGACCTAGAACAAATTTTAAGATGATCATGGGAGCTAAAATTTGTGTCAGAATGTAAAGGTAAAATTTTAGATATTTTTAGTAAATAACTGGTATTCAGAACTCTGATTTGTTATCAGTTAAATCATTTAAGGTAGCTCTTATTATAAACCTTATTGTAATTTACTTGTGTATTGGCCTTGGTTTCTCTCTAAATAATACTTTTTTTTTTTTTTTTCCTGTGCGCCAACTGTCAGCCCTTACGAAGAACATTTCACATTTGAAAAAAATCTCAGCATTAAATAATAAGCCTGGAGGGGGGAAAGACAACCACTTTTTAAATGTAGATCTATCTGTAAATTAGCATAAAAGCGTCTTCTCTCTTCAGATTGTTTGTAAGGCCTGAAGGCAGGTAGTATCTTTGTATCCTGCAGCACTGTGCTTTACATACGGTAGGTGCTCAATAAATAATAGTGATGGTTGGGAATGTTAAGATTTACTATTATGTAATGTGGAAGGGGATAAGTATAAACTAGGGAAGTACAGATATCTTTAATATAACAGTGGTGACTAAGAAGGACCAGGGTTGTGCTAGTAATTTTATAAGCATTACTGCTAACACTTGTCTTTATTATTGGAGGGCAAATGTGCCTTAGAGAGTTCTCAAAATACTTGAAATTAGGTAAATTTTTTCTCAGACTGCAGTAAGTAACTTGTTTTGGTTACTTTTTTTTTTTTTAAGTGGGGTTTTTTTGGTACAAAATTTACTCAGTCACTAACCATCATCATTTGTGTGTATTTGGGGTGCAAAGTCCTTTCTTTCACCATCTTCGCGCTTTTCCACTCTTCATCTTTCTTTCCCCTTACAGCTGCTATTAACCTTGCGGTTTGCATCCTCCCGTTTTCTAAGCACATGTGGGTGCAGATGTTTACACATATTTTTTAGACAAATGAAACCACAGTTATTCTGCTATAACTGCTTTTTCCACTTAACAGTAACTCATGAACAGGACTCCATGTCAGTACAGATGTACAGCGGAGTATTCTCACGCTCCTTGTCCACATTCACAGTTCGTAGTTTGACAGATCACACTAAATCGTGGTTGTATGAGAAGGCCTACAGGCATACTGGGCAGCACAGGGAAGACATCCTGGGATTTACGGATATTTAATTTTTTTACCCCGAATAAGAAAATTCACACATGGCAAAGGATCTCATATTCACAGCTTTTAATTTCAAAATGTAAAAGGTACAGTGATTATCTGTAAAAAAAAGTAAAAGGTACCCTGATTATCTACATCATTGGTAACTAAAATTTGAGTATAAAATCGAATATAAATTTTTTCATCAGTGTAAGTCCAATATGGACCATGGCTATATTGGCTTAGACAGCTCATCAAGAATAGAAGTCAGGCTTCACAAAAGCTGCTTAACAGTTCGGAGAAATCTTTGGGATGATAAGACCATGTTTTGATCCTCTACTGAGTAGTGTGGTTCCCACTGAACAGGGATGTTATAAGGAGGGAGTATTATGTCCCTTATGAAAGCCTTTTCTGAGTTATCCTAGTTACTGCCTATGAGACAGGTAGTATGCTTTACCTTAACTGATCAAATGTTTAAATAGTATTGGTTTTTCTTTGAAAGTTCTGAGGAATGATGAGATTTTGGTTATATTGTTATAGTCTTAAGGTTAAGGCCTAAATTAGTGATACATTTTATGGTAAAACTATTCATTGTAGGCTTAAAATTCTGATTCATTTTTCTTACTTTTCAAGCAATGAGTTTTACTCAATCGTAGACTGAAATGGGTATAATTCCATGAACTTATTTCTGTTGTATGGTTTTAAGTGGATGGTTTTTGCAGTTTGAATAGCTCTGCCTCTGGATTAGGGAAGTCTTCCATGGTTTAAAAAAATTGGTTATCTGTGCCCCATATTGTTCAGATAAAGGATTTGCTGTAGAAAGGGACAGAACTCTTGCTTACTCTTTATTAGGCTTTCACTTTCCCTTTCATTGAGTTTTAAACCATATAAGCAACAAACTCTTCTGTCCTCTTTACCCTTCTACTTTTTGATGGTAGTGTGTTTGTTGGTTCTACTTCCTTATATTACCATCTCATCCTGTTTGGTTTGGTTTCTTTCCCCTCCACTCCAGTGTAACTACTTTGTATTTGCTAGACCCAGTAGCTTCTTGGTCTTCCTCTGCTTATTAAAATGCTTCTCAGTCTTTAAGACCCAATTCAGATATCAACAACTCCTTTTAAGTTTTCCTTGAAAACCACCTTCTGTGGTTTTCTTTACCTCCCTTTCTGTAATACTTACTATACTTAAATTCTTAAATTTACTTGTTCAGAGACTGTGCCTTAGCCACTGAGAGCAGAGATACCTTTTCTTGTTTACTGCTGTATTCTTAGTACTTAGTACAGCATTTGTGATAGAGTACATGGTTCATAAATATTGGTTGAATGATCAGTTTTGTGTTTCCAGTATCTTATCTATGCCTCTTTTTTTTGGGGGGGGGTGGACTATTGAATTTCGATATGTCTGTTTTTTTCATTAAAAAAATTGTTTTTTAGTTCTTTTCTTTTTTTTAGTTTTATTAATTTTTTTATACAGCAGGTTCTTATTAGTTATCTGTTTTATACATATTAGTGTATATATGTCAATCCCCATCTCCCAGTCTAATTAGTTTTTAACTTGTCTTTCTCTCTAAGCTTCTAAGAACAGCAATCGTCTTTTTTGTGTGTGTGTGTACATAAAAAAATATATCTGAAAAAAATATATATCTGCAGGGTTAACCAAGTTATTAAAGTACCCTTTGATAAAAGCAATTATATATAAAAATAGTTTTGTATATAATTCATTGTTCTGAGGAAAACTTTGAAATTATAATTCTCCAAGAATACAATGACCAAATTATAAAATAACTGACATGTGATGTTACTTTCATTAAGTTAGGTCAATCTTCCTTTCTTTTAAAGTGTTAAGAAATTTTGACAAATTATCAGAAAGACATTTGTGAAGGGTTTTAAATTACATCTTCTACTGCTTAGGTCGTGCTGCTGTTTTTTCAATCTTACAGAGAGAGATTTTTGAATCTATGAGCCTATTAAGAGAGATACATTTGGAAATCTCTATGAAGCTTTACTGTACACATCCAGTCAATTTTTACTTTCTGTTCCGTTTGCAGAATTTATTTATGACCTTGAGTCATGTTTATATTGCTTTTGGTTGCCACTTGTCGTTTTAAGATAAATTCAGAGTGAATTAAACCGAGGTTAGTTGAAATGTAGATCTGTACATTTCACAGAGTTGAAATGTAGATCTTGCTTTTGCCCAAGTAACAATGGTATTATTCTTCTGGTCTAATAGATCTTTTCATTTTGCCTTACTATGACTTTCCTAACTTTTTATATCAGAATTAGACATGTTTAAACAGCATAGCTAAAGATCTTTTCCATTTTCTGTATATTTGGATCTGACTAAAAAGTTATAGCATCAGAAAAAGAAACAGGTGGATTCATTACTTCATGAGGAAGAAATGCATTACCTATATTGCTAATCTAGCTTGAATTTGGTTACTCCTCTATGTGGTCTGGCTGCCAAACATTTAGTGGCTACTAGGAGAAGCTTCTTGAGCTTGGGTTTTACATTAGGGGAGACAGTAAGAAAAATATATACAAATAACATGAATGAGTTTTCATGTGTACCTAAAATAATGAACCCACATGGTGGCCATTTACTTTTATGTACTTTTTTTGGAAATAAATTAGAATGAATGGAGCAGCATGATGAGCAGTACTTTTTAAGCTGTAGATGTCCCTGAAATGTTCACCTCTGGAAATTTAAATTTTTTTTAGATTTATGGTATGGTTACTACGATATTAATACTCAGAACTAACTCATAAATGATGAAAATATACTGGAATCAGAATTTCTTAATGGAGGTTAAGTGTGCAGTATGTGACCTTAAAACATTTTTAGTTGACCAGCGTCTTCCTATTTTCGTCTATCCCCATCCCCTTGGAACAACCATTCTACGTTCGGCTTCTATTAAGTTGGACTGTTTTAGTTTCTGTATATAAGTGAGATCACGCAGTATTTGTTTCTCTATGTTTGATGCATTTCACTTAGGGTAATGCCCTCTAGGTTCACCCATGTTGTCACACTGGCAGCACGCACCACTTTATCCATCCATTTGTTGATGAACATTTAGGTTGTTTCCTTATCTTGGCTACTGTGATAATGCTGTAATGAACATGGGGACCTCTTTGAGGTCCTGATTTTACTTTCTTTGGTTGTATACCCAGAAGTGTGATTGCTGGATCATATGATAGTTCTATTTTTAATTTTGAGGAACCGTCACACTGTTTTCCATAATGTCTGTAGCAATTTACATTTCCACCAACAGTGGGAAATTTATTTAAATAAGCAATAATAAACCTGTTACATGTTAACAAAATAACATACATTTTATAGTAATGTACAAGATGACTTTTAAGCTTTTTGTGTTTAATAATTATATGTTTAACATTTTTAGTTTCATTGGAAACATATAGTTTGGCTGTGAGACAGGGCAGCTAGGTAAGGAACAGAGTAAAATGGAATTATTTAAACTGTAAGGATTTTTGGTTGAGTAGTTTGGCCTAGTTAAAGATCTGGATATGATAAGCCTGGGTTCTAGATCCATCTTCTGTCGATATAGTTGTGTGATTATAGGAAAGTCATTTAACTTTTTAAAATCTGTCTCTTTGTGCAGTGTGATGGTGATTCTGATCTTAAAGGGATGTTATGAAGAGCAGTAAAACTGTTCAGTCAGCATTGTCAGTGTAAGGCCTGTGAGGTGCCAGACAATAAAATGGTGCTTGCCGTCCCTCCAGGAGCTCCTAGCCTGTAATATTAAAGAAGGCTTTCTAAACTGTAATGGTTTGGCTCATCCTGACAATGGTGTGTTCCTGAGAGAATCCGTAGAACTTCACTGTAACCCTTATTTTCTGTTAAATAGAATTCAACTTAGCCAAGTTTCTTTAGGATTAAAATAACCTCATTATGCTTTGGCTTCCTATATAATATTCCCATGATGTGAACTAAAAGAATAATTTTATAGAGAGTTTCCAGTATAAACCCAGATTCTCTTTTAGTATGTTTATAAGAATTTTGTAATTAAAGTGTTAAAAAGTAGTTACTTCTTTTGTGGCGTTTTCTGTTGTGTCAAATAATACATGATCTCTTTGATTAGAGAATGTGAGTGTGCTGAGAGAATCTTTTCATTTTAACCAAGGTGTTAGCACTTTGTGTAATGTTTTTCTGTAAATTGGGCTTTATTTTATTAATCCGTTAGGCTGCCAGCAAACCTGAATTCAACTCTTAACTTACACGTCAAGTGTATATTTATGTAGCTATAGTTAGCCTCAGCTGTGTTTTGAATATTTTAGATTGCTGGATATTAATGAATATGGACTTGGATCCCCTTCATTATGTTAGATCTCCCATTCACTGCTTTGTTTTACTTTGGGGTGCAATCACAGGTACAGAAGAGTGGATACTATTAAGCTCTAGTTCACATTTGGAGTCTGGTTTATTCTTGTTCTACTGGTGGCCTTGAGTTTCATTCACTTGTAAGTTAGAGATATATCTGTTTCATAGGGTTCTTGTGAAAATAACATTATGACATATGCATGTAATATGAGATAATGCATGTGAAATGCTTTACGTAGCACTTAGTAAGCCTTCAAAAAGTATTTTTTTTACACTGTCGCTCTCCTTTTTATTTCTGTGAAATCAGTTCTAAGTTTTGAGTTGTTGCAGCTTTATTGCTTCTCATATTGTTTTGATTTAACATTATAGCTGTAATTAGGTGCTGGCATGAAACAGAATTCTAGGAATTACTCAAGAGAATAGTTCCAAACTGGTAAATTGCATTGACCAGACTGGGGTGTTCCAAACTGGAGGATGGCATACATTACTGAACATTAAATTCCATTTTTTTAAGAGCAGAGAGAAATTGTTGACTTTTTATTTTCATCTTGAACCAGTTTGCTTGCTGTATAACTTTTATAGGAACATTTTCCCTTGATCTTGAACTATTAATTACTTGGTTTTAGATCTTTTTAAAGTTTGGGTTAGTGTGTGATTTGCTCTCATGAGTTGTTTGCATAGGTAATTGCCGTAAGATGATACTTTCTGTTTAAGTACTCTGGTCATTTAAAAGCTTGGCAGTACTTTCGTTTGTTTCCTATTTATGTAATATATGTAATATAATGAAAGGTACTAAGGGCATATATAATTAACAAATGTTTAAGAGCCTGCTGTGTGTCAAGCAGTGTGTTAGGTGCAGAGGAAATGGCTGTGAACAAGGTACCCATGATCCCTGTCCTTGTTGGGCTCACCAGCTGGGAAAGATGTCATACTCATCAAACATTGAATGAAAGTACAGTTGAACAAGGAGCAGTGCCGAGTGCTGTGGGGTAGTATGAAGGGAAAGAGATACTCTACCCAGTCTGGAAGTGACATGCTAAGGCCAAAAACAAGAAGAGGAGGATGGGAAGAATGTTCTTCCAGACAGAGAAAACAGCTTATGTGAAAGGTCTAAGGTAGGAAAGATAATGGTGGGTTCCAGAAACTGAAAGTTTAGTGTTGATCGTGGCGAGTAACTGGGGGAGACCTAAAGCACAATTAGCAAGGTAGGTAGAGGCCATATCTTGATGGACCTTTTAGGTCTCTCTAGATTACTGTTAGATTGTGAACGTTTTCTTGAGGACAAAAGAGAGTCAATAAATGGTTGTAAGCAGGGAATTAACGAGCATCACTGTACCTAGAGTGGGAGACCTTTGGGTTAGGAGGTTCTTGTATTTATAATAAAAGTTGATGGCAGCTTAGACTAGAATGTTGTCATTGGGGATAGAAAGAAGAGGATCAGCTTAAGAGAGATTTAAGAGAGAAAATTGAAATACTCAATGCTTGGATGTATGTAGCCGGGTGGAGAGGAAGGAAGTACAGAGATGACTCTTAGGTTTTAGGTTTGAGGCATTGATGGGATGGAGATCTTGTTACTGATGGGCGGAATTGTAGAGGAGTTGATCATGAGTTTTTTGGATCCAATGAGTTGAAGTACAGTCTTTTCTCTATTATTTATATCTGTTGCTTGAATTCTTGTCAGATTTTTTTTTTATAGCTTGCGATAGAACAGGAAGAGACTCGTAGGCTTTACTTGGGCCTTTGTTTAATTATACTTTGCCCTGTTTTCCCACTCCAAACACCTCGGGGTTATAACATCCCGACAGTAACTGTGACTCACTGTGTTGATTCTCAGTGAGGTAGGTAGAGAATCAATAGAAAGGCAAATAGAGCTATGTATGTAAAAGTTGGGAGGATGGGATAGAGGATATTTTGGTAGGGGAAGGTAGAAGTAAAGTAGAAGAACATCACATAATAGTCAAAAGTATCAGTTCTTCATTGTCAGGGCCACTGGTTCAGTAATATTTTAAAAGATCCAGATAGAAGTTAATACCTCTGTTAAGTGTTGATATCCATAGTGTCTAGACATTCTCAGAATGTAGTTCTCAGAATGTCGTCCCCTTACCAGCAGCAATCCACATCACCTGGCAATTTTTAAAAAACGCAGATTCTTGGGCACCACCCCAAACCTACTCAGAAACTCTGGAGGGGAGGTGCAGTAATCTATTTTAATAAGCCCTCCAGGTACACTAAAGTTTTGGTACCTTTGATCTAGGTTTGGCAAACTTTCTCTACAAAGAGCCTGATAGTAAATATTTTAGGCTTTGCAGCCCACAGGTCTCTGGTGCGACTGCTCAGGTCTGCTTTTGTATTGAGAAAGCAGCAATAAACATCATGCAGACCAATGGACATGGCTGTGTCTCAATAAAACTTTATTTACAAAAACAGGCAGTAAGCATATTTGGTCTAAGGACGATAGTTTTCAGACTCTGGTCTTGACTGTAGACAAATATGGTAGTTGTCGCCAGGATAAAGGATGACATATTAATGAAAATATAGGAGTTGGAGGTCAATCTGAATAGTTTCAAGTACTGGTTTATTTTCTTAAATCTTTGATTGTTGATTTTTTTCTTCATTTTTTTGTCACACTATACAGGGAACGAATTCATCTTTGTTTTAGTATAAAACATATATTCTCATTGCCAGAAATTCCAAACATTTCACAAAAATCAATAGAAAAGGAAATGTCCCCAGTGTTCCCACCCCACCCTTGCCCTGAGAGAGAATGACTTTTATAATTCTGATGACTGTTTTTCTGGGTTCTTCCTGTATGTCATTAATATTTACTGTTTTCACCATCAACTTTAAGACAGTTAAATGTAGTTTCTTTTTCTTAAATATTTGATCTTATTGTTATTTGTCAAATTATGAAATTATAAATTAGTTTCAAATATTATAAAATTATAACTTAGTTTTCTCTTTCTTTTTTTGAAGGTTGTTTTGGAAACAGAAATAACGAATAAGTCTGCTTTGAAACTTTATGAAAATCTTGGTTTTGTTCGAGATAAGAGGCTGTTCAGATACTATTTAAATGGAGTTGATGCACTGCGACTTAAATTGTGGCTGCGTTGAGAAACTGACATCAAGGAACAACTTTCCAACGATGCAGAATCGACCTTTGCATGCAATGCAATTTGTACAGAATTGCTTTGCAGGTGGATTTAGTGATTTCCATGCAGCTCTTATCTGTCAGTGTCTCATTTGAGTGTCGCACAATATTTGTTGCACTTTGGCATGGCGCATTTGTTCTGAATTAAAAGAGATTGTTTTAAACTTAAAGAGTTCTTTTGGTACCAACAAGATGTGCCAGTTGATAGCCAAGATTTGTTTGTTCATTTGCAAAAATCTGCTGACATTGTTATTTACACAGTGATAATTTTATCACAGAACCAGGAAGTGGAACATGATTTTTGTTCCTTAAAAAAGCCAATGTAGATTGTAAAATTCTCTGAGTATACTAACATTTCACATGAAACCTGCCATAGTTTTCTGAGGGGGTGGGGGAAAAGCTTCAATTTTAGGTTTTATTTTTTCAATATTAAATTTCCATTCTTGAATATTGGTACCTCAGTGATTAGTGAATGAAAAAAAATGTTATGTAGGGTTGGGTGTGTCTTAACAATGAGTAAAGATAACAATTAAATTGCGTCTGCCAGTGCCTGTGTAGATAAGTATATTTGTCTTCATCTCTATAGTTTTTGAATGCATGCTACCTTTTCCTTTTCTTTAAGGCCTTTGCAAGCAAACTTTTGTTTTTATTTAAATTCTAAATTTGGTAATAAATTATTTCAGATTTTTATAATTTGGATACTTTTTCCAGGTGAGTGACAGAGTGGTTTACTGTAGAAGTCCCTTCTTTTCTTACAGTAAGAAGTTGAATCTACTTGGAAAATCTTTGAGAAATGACTCAAAAGGGATGAGAAAAGTTGATGAAGCCGGGAATTGCTGGGTTTTAGATGCACTTTTTTTTGAGAGTGAGGGAATTTTTGGAAAAGAGTAGAAAAATTAATGTAAATTGGTATGATTTTATTTAATCAAAATTGTTACTAAGCTGTGAGGAACAGCTTTTACAAAGTAGTTGGAACTTTTTTCCCACTTGGTTTGGATTCACATTGCTTCCATTTCTTAAAATGCTTCGCTTTTGGTTCTTGGTCTTGAAAATAAATTCCAAGGTGCACTGTATCTGTTTTAAACTGATTTTATTTTCTTTTCACTTGTGCAAATTCTTGGGGGAGCTTTACTTTATTAGTTCCCAGAAAAACAAAAGGGAGAAATGGAAAATTCTTGGAATGAGTTCTATAGGTTTTCTTAATAGCCATCACCATGTTCATTAGTTACATTGTGTTTTGGCCAATCTGTGCAATGTAATTAATTTTAAAGTTGATTGCTTTCAATGGAGTCAGGAAACCTGTGATGGATAATTTATTTGACTGGAAAACCTAGGTACCCATTAAAGAAAAGATTCATTCTCTGTGAAAAATGTTTTGTAGGAATGTATTGTTTTTTCATTAATTGGATATGCTTTACTTCTGCTCTAGGATTTGGTTTGAATTTTATTTTATGGCTATAATTACTGTATTTTTAAAAACCCTACCTCCATTAACAGTTGGTAAAAGCCCCCTTTCAGGAAAGTTTGTTGCCTTTTTGTTATGTTTTTTTGTTTTTTTGTTTTTTTTTAAGGGAAAGCTGCTCCTTGCTCAGTGTAGTGTCTTGAAAGTGAACATGGTGACAAGTATTTTTTAAATAAAGATACATAAATTTGGTGAAAATAAAATCTTCCTGTTGATGGGATCATTTATAGTTCCTTATTTTTAAAGAAAACTTTTTCTTTCCATTTTATATTGCCTTGAAAGTTTAATGGGCAGAATACTGGTTACATTAAAAATATGAAGACCACGCAATACTCAGCTTTCCAGGTGACCATTTTGAGTACGTTTTTGGTCAGACTTCATTTGGACTCTATCTAGCACTTAGAGGAATACCAATCATAATGATGCTTCTGTTATTTTTAATATGGAGGGAATTGAACTAATAAAATAGTTCAGTACTTTCATTATCAAATTTTATCTCACCACTTTATATTTGACTTGCTGGTTCATAGGTAATGATTGTTGATGAACGTACATTTGCTTGACTCACTAATGAGGACAGTTCTAAAGTAAATACATGCTAGATTTTTAGCTCAGCCATTAATTTTTTGGCAGATTGTCAATGAAACCATCACTACTGACCTTTTCACCCAGAATTGACCAAATTTTGCTGAATTGACTGGGTGTTTTAAACACAAACTTAACTGTGTGACTGAAAAGTCAAATGGTTGTCATATTGTTTAGCTGGTGTTTGTTGAATATCTGTGTCTACCTTATGTCTTTAATTGGGTGTGCAGAAATTGTTTACTTAAGTGGACTAAAATTTTATCCTCTAGCATGGTAACCCAGCACCAAAATTAAGTCTCCATTTCAGGTGAAGTAGCATCAAACATTAACTTAATTTTTGATATTGGGCTTTCATTTTTCTTATATAATCTTAAAACAGCTCCACTTAAAATTGATAGAGCGAGTTCACTTGGCTAAAACTGAGCAAAATTGGTGCAACTTTCTTTTAATGGGGTGCTGCCTCTTTAAGACTGACTGTACTATCCACTGACACTGGTTTGGCAGCTGCTACTGCTGAACATTTTTATACATGCTACCATGAAGCTATATATGTTAGTATTGAAGAAGCTAACGGGTATACTACCATTTTAATGTGTGGGCTGACTATAATTTCCCTTACATTAGGATGAAACTAGAGAATTCCACAGATCATAAACCAGACAGTAGTTTTGAAGCTGAAGCCAGCAAAAAAAAAAAAAAATTACTATTAAAAAATTGGTTTTAATATTTTCTGCCTCTTCCCTAAAGTACCCTCCCCATTTGCTTGACAAATCTATGTAAAGAAGTTTGTTTGTCACATGTTTTAACTTTACCTTGCCCTGTGTTATGGTATTGGCTGACATGTATAAGACTGGATGTGTATATTTATTATGGTGTCTAAAAATCATAAAGTTCATCACTTTCCAGGAGCATAGATAAAAGCAAATTGGTAGTGCATCAGAGTTACTTTTCAGTGCACCATGACATCACTAAAATGAGTGCTATATTGTTATAGGGCTTTCAGGTTTGTAAAAATATAACCATAAATTATATTGACGTCAGATATGAGTTGAGTATCTATAAAATATCATGTGTATCTCAAAATATTGGACTGCTGTTTGATGACTGGATATTGCTGCATAATTTTCTTCTATTGTCCCATATCCTTTTGGAGAGAGAGTTTTAATGGGATTTGAAATGTGCAAGCTGTCTAAATAAGATGCAGTCAAATAAAGTATGGTTAAGTTGTGTTTGCATTTTTCTTTTAGATACAGCTGTGTGCATTTTATGTTCGAGTTGTTTTACTTTCACCTACTAAGAAGAAAAAAGAAAAAAATAGGCAATCTATTTTGTTCCCCACTTCCTGCCTTGCATCTAAGTTATTTGGAAGAAGTGATACACAATTGTTATCTCTCTCACCTTGTGTTCTGACAAATTTGAAAATAACAACATGAACTTGATTTTACTAAAAGTATTCAGAGTTATTAGCTCATATATCAGCTATCAATACAAATGAGAGCATTTTCTCATGCATTAAACCAACACTTGTTTTTCTGTCCTTGTCCCATAGCAATTTATTTGTAAGACAGTTTTTATTTACTCTTTTTTGTTTATACTTAAGTAATGTTTTGTTTTGTTTTGTTTCCACCTTGCTAAGACCAAAGGAAAATAGAGCAATATCTAAAGGGCTTTTTGTCCCATTCTTGTGAGAAGATTTAAATGGCAGTTATGTATTCTTTCATATTTCAGGATTTATGGATATTAGTGGAAGAAGAGATCTGTTTTAATTGGGACTGCTAAATTACTCTCATCATGCCTGTCAAATCTTCACTTTGTTCTTTTATAGTCAAGTAGTGAAAATATGAGTTCATGTTTTACTTGGGCCCTATATGGAATTCTAAATACTTCATAAATTGTCTTAATAAAGACCAGAAAGTTGATACCGTTCTTTCACACCTATGAACAGAGATCAATAATAACCTGTAGCCTAGAGATGTAGTGATACTTTTAAGCAACTTTTTAAAAATGAGTTTGAAAAATTTCATGAGCAGATAGCACAATGCACTTTCTTCAGGTTCAGAGCCGTCCCATAGCACTTTTTTTTGATAGAAATGTTAATCTGTGCTCTCCAATATGATAAGTCACTAGTCACGTAGCTACTGAACCCCTGAAGAAAGGCTAGTATGATTGAAGAACTGAATTTTTAATTTTAATTAATTGAAATGTACACAGCCACATGTGGTTTAGTGGCTCCTGCACTGGATAGCATAGCTTTAGATAATATTTAGACAGCAATAACCGAGGAAAACAGCTTTTGAAAAGGATTTTTTAAAGACTACTATCTAATTCATTGAAGAATGAAATAGGATCATGATTAAAAATTACCTCTGAGCAATATACTCTATACAAAAGAGTATGCCTACAGTATTTATGACGAAAACCTATTTCATTAAAACAGTATTTGTCCCCACCCCTCTCCCTGCTTTTGCCGTGAATTAGCCATTCTGAGAAAAGCAGCCCTTTCAGTTTTCGTTATTTGGTAGTTCTCTGGGTTGCAGAGGTTCCGAGGTTCAAGTGCCAAAAATTGGTTTCTGATGAGACTCCTGTCTTTTTAGCATTAAAATATTTTACATCATTAAGCCTAATAACTTCTCATTTTAGATGAATTTGAAATAATTTTACCTGTAAATGAGATTGGTCATTTCTCGTTTTATGAGTGGTCAAACTGAAACATGGAGGTGTATCATGTTTACACTTTTTTTTGTTCCTAAATTCTAGAAGATTGTGTATGTTGATACAAGGGCAAGTGTTTTTGTTTCTGAGAGAACCAGATTTATTTTCCTGTGTTCTCTGGCCACGATGTGTCAATCTTGATTCTAGCTGGACATCTCGTAAGTGTAATTCATCAAAAGAGCAGGCGTGGAGATGGGAAACACCTGGCAAAAGGGAGTGCCAGACTTGGTATAGCCTGTTAACACTGCTGGGGAAAGAGCTCAAGGCACACGTTCTATTGATACGAATCAGTGTTTAATCTTCATGTGAAAAAGACCTAGGAATAATAAAGATCACCAAAGTGCCGAAATCTACCTTCTACTACTTAGAAAAATGTAAACAATGCAGGGGTTAAAAATGTAAGGTTTTTATAATGCTAGAAATAAGCTCATTTTTAGTTGATGATGGATTTTTATGACTACCTCTTTGCTGTATGAATATATCTCAATTTTTTAATACCTCAATTTCCTGAGAATCTGTATGTATGTTTTTGTAAATAAAATAATTTACCATATGCTAGAGAAAGGACATGGCTTTTAAAGAAATTGTATAAAGACATTTGTGACTGAATTTGTTACACAGTGAATCTATTTGAAATTTCTTAAAAACAGCCTTTTCTGGCCCCCTTGACTGAGGTTTTCTTTTTTGGTTTTTTTTTTTTTTGGTTTGTTTTTTTGTATTTTTCAGTAAACATATTCTTATTTAGCGAGATCTGTGTTCCAGGATGCGTGTACCCTCATTTGTTCATTTATAACTGCAAAGATTTGTATGTCTCCTGTGTTTTCCTTTCATGCCAAAGAAATTCACCCTTTTAAAAAAAGTCAGCAGGTTGCACGAACTGAAAAAAATTTTTTGCCCCTTAGATAGGGGTTCTTAAGAAGCTTTATTTCCTAAGATTTAAATATTTTCCAAAGGAAAATATCTTCAATTTTTTAGTTAAAACCAGTAGTAAAAATTTGTAAAAATACGTGTGTTTTTAGGAATGCACTAGTTCTGTAGGAAACAATATTGGCAATTTTAAGGAACTGTGGTGCTTTAAAATCCACAATTGTATGAAGCTGATACAAGATATAAAGTAATTGCTAAATTTTATGTATGTTTGTGAACTGCTCAGGGTTCAATGCCCTAACATAGGTGATTGATCACTAACATCTGTAGGGCCATATATCCTGTGATTGTACATGTTTATTGATCATTTTAAGGGAGCTGAAGTTGCTGCCTTAAAGCTAAACCTGCTGCCTTAAACTTTGCTACCTCCCTCCCTACAATCATGGCTGTAAACAGTGACTCAACAGTCAGCTAGCATTATATTTCATTTTATTGTAAATGCTAATAAAATAAAATTTGTAAGTCCACCAAGTATTGACTTAACTAGGTAAATGTAAATTGATTTCAACCTTGTCTTTGGCCAAGTCTACTTGATAGCTTATGATAATATGAAATGAAGTACACCAATATGGATGTGAGCATTGTGTTTGAGTTATTGTGAGAATAATTATTTTCTTCATATTTGGAACTGATAATGAGCATTCAAGGTGTTTATTTCCATCAGATGATACTGAGCAAGTTTCTTAACCTCTGTAAACCTTTAGTGATAAATACTTGATAAGCTTAGTGTGAAGAATAAATGAAATAATGTATGTAAATTCACCTTAACAGTACCTAGTAGCCTAGTATATAGTAAATAATAAACGATAGCTATTATTAATATATATACCATAGTAGTATATAGTAATTTTGTATTTCGGTACTGGATTTTATAGCACCATTTAAATGGTAAAAGTCATCTAAATATTAGATCTTATGAGAATAGCCCAGACTGTAGCAAGTGAAGAGAAAAACTGTGTGTACAAATACACACACACAAATCCTTAATCATATAACCAGTATTAAAACTCCAATTTCTAGGAAATTGTTTTTAGTAGCAGTATGGAGATGCATAAGAAGTAAATATATAGAATACAGAGGAGGTTACTCTTTCAAAGAGGAAAGATTTCTGTTACAAGGACATTAGACACCTTAGTAGACAAGTTTGGAGGTACAGACAAATGATTATAGGAAAGAAAATTAGTGGAACGTAGAGGTAAGTTTGAAAGTAGGGGGCTGTGTCTTGCATATCCCAAATACCTAGTGTTTTTCTATGAGCATAATAAGACACAAATGTTTATTGGGGGAAAAATGGAGTAGATAAATATGGTGCACTTGCCAACAGCAACAAAGGAATGACTTTTAGAAAGGGTTGGGTTTTTGAAATGTAATCAGCAAAGCATAGGAAGAAAAAAATAGGTGCTAATAGAGGCACAAAGTTTTAGTAGAGATTGTTAAGCAAGTGAAGACAGTTTTGTTTTTCCTTTTGAAAGAAGACAAGATAGGGAAGGGTAAGGACGACCCTATGTTCTAACACCCCAATGTTGCATTCAAAAAGGAATGAATAGAGAAATAATTCAGGATAAATTTATCACAGCCGTTATCCGAATTTATAAAGAAACCTTAAACCGCATGGCGTGACTAGGGTTGCCATTAATGCATAAAATCAGGAGATGGTTTGATATAGAATATGAGCTACAGAATTGTGGTTCTCATACTAGGGAGTCCAATTTTGCACCTGACTACAGATACAGAAGAACACCTGGACATCTTTGCCCAGCCTACTGAGTAGAGGATCACTGTATTCTGGCTTGATTGTGGGATGCTTGGCATTATTGGGATGTGATCCCCTCAGCTTGGGGTGGAGAGACGTATGATTAATGTTCTTCATTGCCAGGAAGGCAGTAGAGTAATGATAATAAATAGCATGCAGTGAGCTTGCCTTCTTACAGTTTTCAAAGCAGTTTCACCTACTTTTACTCAATCTTTAGAAAGATCTTTTGAGATGGAAAGATTAATACTCAAAGTGCTTAAACGACGCCTCTAAGGTCACAAAGCAGTGATAAGACCTCAACCCAGGCCTGAGTCTCCTAGATCTGGTTTTCTTCCCATCGCACTCCGTGCTTGATGAAACCCAAAGAGGATAGAGTCCAATGTATTTAATTCTGTTGTGTAAAATTAAAACTTTAACGACTCCTACTAAATTATTTAAATTCAGCTGTTTGATTCAGCATAAAATTTAAACGCTCTCTTAAAATGTTTAATAGGTCTAATTTGTAAAATCCATGAAAGGATTTAGGATTAAGTAGTTTTAACATCTAATTGGTTTCTAATAATTAGGTATATAATATATTTAAGGGGACTGAAATTGATTTCTTCTTTAAAAATGAACTTTTAAAATATATTGCCCTATGAAAGTTGAACTGAATCCGCTTATTTATATAATTCATTTATGTTTAAAATTTTCTAAATATTATGCTCCAGCATGTAACTCTTGCCATATTTCCAGTAAACTTTTACTCAGTCAAATTTCTTTTCTAATGGAAAGGAGTTCATAGAAAAAAAAACCTATACTGATTATTAATCAAGTTCGAAGTCTAATTAAAATATGTAGAAGTACTTAAAAACACTAAAAAATCAGGTCATATTAGTATTCTCTATATAGTGCTAAGCCTACAAAAACGCAAACATTAGGAAATTATTTTTGTGTATATATGTATATATATGTGTGTGTATGTGTGTGTATATAATGTGTGTGTATATGTACAAATGTATATACATTTATACATGTACATAGACCCCTTTCCTGGTGGTAAAAACTTGTTTTAATTACAATATCAGCTGCTGGTGATACAATGTTAAATAAGTAGGTTGGTCCGTATTTGCCTTCAAATAGAGTAGGATGCTAATATGCAAAATCCATGCCTCCTCAAACACTGGACAGGTCAGGAAGGTCAATCATACTATCTCTACTCATAAAAATGGGGCTATAACTACTTGCCTTTTAAGATAGTGATGTGGGTTCCACTGGGGTGTAATTCCGTAACAGTAGGGAATTTGTTCATGGCTGTATTTATTCACTACCTAGAATAGTACCTAGAGCATATTAAGCATAACATAAGTGCTTATTACATAAATGCATTAATTGATGTGGAATGCTTTTTAAGGTGCACAACAGAAAGTTTTCAGGCTTAAAATCATCAGAGTTATCAAAGGTGTTAACTGGCACACAATCTCTATGAATTTCCCTCCCTTCCTTTCTCCCTCCTTCCCTACATTTTCGTGAAAGTATACATCCTCTGCTAATGTTCTTAACCTTTACATCATAAGTGGTTATTTTTTGCCATGAGGCAATAGCTCTATTCAGTTAGCCATTAAACAATTACTGAGAACCTGTTCTGGGCCAGGCATCGTGCAAGGCACTAAAAAGACAAAGCCAGGTAAATGGCTCTCTTGGGGCTCACGGACCTACCTGAAGCTCTTTATGATATACAGAGATGGTCGGTATATTACTTTTTATGGTGCCAGAGATGTTAACAAGGCAAAAACTCTGGAGAATCAGTGAGTTCCTAAATATTTTTCTTTCTGTATTATTTTCCTGCATTTTTCAAAAAGAAGCAAAGGCCTACTGTATTTGTTGTGAATATAAAGGAGATTTTTCTTTTTATTATGTCAAACATTTAATTGCTCAGACGCATAAATCCAAATACAATCAATCCTGAATTGTAAATTAGACCCAGGAATCTGAACAGGAAAATTTTATGGAAATTGAGATGTCTAATTTATATATTTTATCCAAATGAAACCATTTTTTATTAACCTAATGTGGTTGGACACTTATTTTGTTTTAATGTTATTTATACATACACTCAGTTATGAGGAATAACCTTAGTGCTTTACAACCAGCAGTGCTTTTAAAATGTGCAGTGTACATTTTGAAGTTTTTCTAATCTGTAACCTAAATTTTCACATTCCTTGACCACCTGATATGCCACTTCTGGCTTCCCCACCCACAGAGCCTTGCCAATTCAGCTATAAAATCAATTTACTGGTAAAGCCAAGAACATGAACACACCTTTTCAGTAAAAGCAGCCTACTGACAGCAAGGAGAATCAAGGCCAGGAAACAGGGTCATTTTTATACATAGAAAAACAGACAGAGGCAAAGGGGATCCAGCTAAGGCCAAGAGTCTGCTTATTTAAACAGACAAAAGAAGGGGAAAGAATATCAGCAGAGATTTTGTGGATTGAAATAGAAGCTTCTGAGTCTTAATCCAGAATGATTTTGTTTTTACAAAATTTTTAAAAAATATTATAAGGATATAATTTTTTCCAAGTGCAATGTCAGCAAAAAACCATTACATCTACTTTGAAAAACAGGTAACTTTTTGGACTAAATTTAGTTTGCCTTTACCAAGGAAAAGTGGTTGACTTGTGTGTATGTGTGAGTCAACCATTTTTTTGACTTAATTGCAAATTACTGAATTCTGTTTTGAATGGTTACTTTACTATGTGTGAGCCTCACTTTGTTTGTTTGTTTCAAATCTCAGGGGTTTAACTAAAATAACTACTAGTGTATGTATTTGGATACCTGGGTAGAGGGCTGCCTGGGGGGTAATCTTAATCCTTTTGGTCGCAAGTCTGAGAGCATAGCTCCTGGAAAATGGATCTATGCCTTGTGTAGCCAGTGGGAGACCATGTGGCACAAACATGGAGGGAGTGGTGAGATGCTGCTAGC
This sequence comes from Monodon monoceros, assembly GCF_005190385.1. NCBI lineage: Eukaryota > Metazoa > Chordata > Mammalia > Artiodactyla > Monodontidae > Monodon > Monodon monoceros. Next base: position 131,054,286 of record NW_021703778.1, read on the forward strand.
ATTAGAAGAAATGTTTTAAGTTTCCAACTAGAACATACCATTTAGTCATCTGATCAATCTTTATTGAGCACCTACTATGTGCCAGACACTGCACCTGACACTGTGGAAGAAAACCTCCACTCCTTTAGCATCAAATAGCCTGTGAGGTCTAAGACAGCAGAAGTCTAGGGAAGGGAAAACAAAGTGCTAATTGAAAGCCTTCTGGCTCTGGAGTTATCTGTATTCTTGGAGCAGACAGCAGTCCCCAAATTTGAATGGGAAGCTTGGAAACAAATAAGCATTCAGATGTACGGTGAGTCAGAGTTATGGAAGGCAAATTTTGAAGGATTAATTAGGCAGCAAGGGAGAAGTCCTCTTTGTAAGCAGTTTAAAACTGGGCCATAAAGGAGTTCCCTGGTGGCCTATGGTTAGGATCCCCGGCTTTCACTGCTGTGGCCCAGGTTTAGTTCCTGGTCTGGGAACTGAGATCCTGCAAGCCGTGGGGCATGGCCAAAAACAAACAAAAAAACTGGGCAATACAAGTAATGCAAATGTGGCTGGATCTTTTCAGCAGTCTAATTCTCTCTTTTCAGTTCATAATCAGTCTTTTGTAGCATCTGTCTGTTCCTTAAAAAAAAATCTAAAAGGCATTGGTGAGTGCCGTGGATTTTATGTGTGTGTGGTGGGGGGAGGTAGCAAAAACAAAAATCCCTCTGAAATAATCCTGTCCCCCTTCAGGAATGAAGACCTCACTCTCTCCCAGGGCTGGGAGTGCTGCTGGCAGACTGTCCTCAGCTGTCAGTCCCCTTCAGGAAGTACCTCAACCAAAAAGAGCTGCTTTGCCCAGTGTTACACCCCTTTCCCGAACAGTCTGTATTCAAAGCCTAGCTCTTGTGGGCATGTAAAGGTCCAGCTACTTCGCCCCAGTTCTGATGGGCCACCTCAGTGCCTAAATTCCCCCTGGGAATTGAGGGAATTCCCCTCAATTTTCTCATCTGGAAAATAGGAATAATAAAAGTTACTTCATATACTTGTGATTATTAAATAGCCCATGCTGTGACATGATGTACTTAAATTTACTGCTACTACTACTACTACTACTGCTATTATTTAATGCTAAAGTTTTCAGAGCCTATTTCACACAGGGGCACCAAAGGCAGACCCTGGAGGTGGCACTTGTGCCATCAACCTGTCCAGCTCTCTGGGTTCTGGGAATACAAGGGTAGAAACGAAATATTTTTTAAAAATATTTATTTATTTATTTTGGCTGCACTGGGTCTTAGTTGCAGCACGTGGGATCTTCGTTGTGGCATGCATGCGACACCTAGTTCCCCGACCAAGGATTGAACCCCAGCCCCCTGCATTGGGAGCATGGAGTCGTACGCACTGGACCACCAGGGAAGTCCTGCAGAACCCAAATGCTGATATAAGAATACACAAGTAGTGGCTGCCATCTGGTCTGAGGAACCCATTCTCTGATCCTTTTGGACCTTGACCCTATCCTGTCAACTTTGAGTCAAATGCGCCTACCAAAGTCAGGCCACCAGGGCCTGGATGATAACATTCTACAACCAGAGGAGTCCTGTACGTGGGAATGACATAGCGAGACAAATACTGCATGATCTCACTTATATGTGGAAACTAAAATAGTCAAACTCATAAAAGCAGAGAGAAGAATGGTGGTTGCCAGAGGCTGGGGGTGGAGGTGGGGAATGAGAAGATATTGGTCAAGGGGTACAAAGTTTCAGCTGTGCAAGATGAATGAGTTTTGGAGAAATAACATACAGCAAAGTGACTGTAGTTAACGATACTGTATTGTAGACTTGAAGTTTGCTAAGAGGGTAGATCTTAAGTGCTCACCACACACACACACAAAAAAAAAGAACGAAAAGAAAATAGTAACTCTATGAGGCGATGGAGATGCTAAATATCTTGCTTACACTGTTCATTTCACAATGTATATGTATATCAAAACGTCAAGTTGTGCAGCTTAATTATACACAATTTTATTTGTCAGTTTTACCTCAGTAAAGGTGTGTGTGTGTGCGTGTGCGTGTGTGTGAGTGTGCGTGTGCGTGTGTGTGTGTGTGTGAGTGAGAGAGAGAGAGAGATTTCAAGTCCTGCTCTCCACATCACAGTCCTTACCACCCTATCTCCCAGCTGATGATGGAGAAGTCCAGACTTGATCAGTACAAATTCTTGGGCTTCTTTCTGATCTGCTGTGGTAGGGATCTAGATAAAATAAAATAATTTGCAAAAGAGGGGAAAAATGCAATAGTCCTGAAAGAAGCAACAATCGAATTTAACCTAGAATACGTATAATAATATATATCATATCAATAATAATACGTATCATATCCATAGCTATTTGTGACTTATTACCAATAATAGTTGGCATTTAAAAGTTTACAAAAGGTATTCTTTTTTGTAAGTTAGAATCGATGGCTTCTGTATAATAATGTCACTTGAGCTCACTTGATTCTGATTTCTTTTTCTAAAAAACTTTTTTTGGATTATACTTGATTTACAATGTTGTGGTTGTTTCAGGCATACAGCAAAGTGAATCTGTTATACATATACACATACATATATCCATTCTTTTTTTAGATTCTTTTCCTAAGTAGGTCATTACGGAGTTGAATGAAAGAGAATTGAGTAGGGTTTCAGTTAATCCTGCAGGAAATGTGCAAGGGGGTGTGTCACACATTTGACTATCATCCCTTGTGTACTGAAGCAGAAAAGAGTTCGAGCATTCCTAGGACTGAATTAAGAGTTGGGGATGATGATTTTCTTCTAGTTTGGTCCTGGCTCTTCGATGCTCCCATTTTATTTTAGTAGCTACTGTGTAGGAGCAGCTATTTGACATACTTAACAGTTGTGTGTGAGAGAGAGTCGAGGGACTGAGTCGAGTCCCTTGAAAAGAGAAATTAATTAAATAAATAAAAAAAAATTAATTAAAGCTGGAGATGGGTATTTTTCAGTATCATTTCCAAACAACCTCTCCCTCCTGACCTTTAACCAAAACAACAAAAGAGAGCTGAACGCTTATCAGTTTGCCACAGCAGTGAGGCACCAAAGGCATTAAACAGTATGATGTGAGTCAACTATGACCTAGGGTAGCTCTTATTTGCAGAGCAGTTCCCTTTTTTCTTGGGTTTATATTGAGATGGTTACCTTAAATTGGTTTCCTTTTGGGCACCTCAGGGTTTTTTTTTAATTGAAGTATAGTTGATTTACAAAGTTGTGTTAATTTCTGCTATTACAGCAAAGTGACTCAGTTATACATATGTATATATATATATATATATATATATATATATATATATACATTGTTATTTATATTCTTTTCCATTATGGTTTATCCCAGGACATTGAGTATAGTTCCCTGTGCTATACAGTAGGACCTTGTTGTCCATCCATTCCATATGTAATAGTTTGCATCTACTAACCCCAAACTCTCAGTCCATCCCTTCCCCCCCCAACCCCTTGGCAACCACAAGTCTGTTCCTTATGTCCCTTAGGATCTTTTTTTTTTTTGGCTGAGATGGTATATCTGTTACATGATTGGACCCTAAGTTATTACTATAAATTGGAGTCTAGAGGGAGCCACAGAATGATGAGGAATAGCATAGCATGCTATATAGCAGTTAATTACCTGGACTTTGATATTAGAAAGCCTGGGTTCAAACTCTGATACAGCCACGTAAGATCTTGGTGATCCTGGAGACTTGAATCGCTCAGAGCATCTTGTTTCCTTATTTGTAAAATAAAGAGAACAATAGTGATTCATACTTCATAGGGAAATGGACATGAGTAAATAAAACAATGCACATAACACACTGAGGAGAGGTTCTGACCCCAAGTAAGTCCTTAATACATGTGGGTTGCTTATATTATTATTATTTGGAAAATATCAGAACTTTCATTTTGCAAAACAGAAAAACAAGGACCTTTTATTTTTTATTGTGATTATTATTTTAAGTTTATTTTACTGAAGTATAGTTGATTTACAATGTTGTGCTAATTCCTGCTGTACAGCAAAGTGATTTAGTTATACATGTATATACATTCTTTTTCATATTCTTTTCCATTATGATTTATCACAGAGTATTGAATATAGTTCCCTGTGCTACATGGTAGGACCTCGTTGTTTATCCATCCTATATATACTATTTGCATCTGCTAATCCCAAACTCCCAGTCCACCCCTCCCCCACCCACCCCTCTCCCTTGGCAACCACAAGTCTGTTCTCTCTGTCTGTGAGTCTGTTTCTGTTTCGTAGATAAGTTCTTTTTTTAAAAAATATTTATTTATTTATTTTTGGCTGCATTGGGTCTTCATTGCTGTGCGCGGGCTTTCTCTAGTTGTGGCGAGCGGGGGTTACTCTTCGTTGTGGTGCGTGGGCTTCTCATTTCGGTAGCTTCTCTTGTTGCAGAGCACGGGCTCTAGGCACGCGGGCTTCAGTAGTTGTGGTGCTCAGGCTCAGTAGTTGTGGCGCACGGGTTTAGCCGCTCCGTGGCACGTGGGATCTTCCTGGATCAGGGCTTGAACCCATGTCCCCTGCATTGGCAGGCAGATTCTTAGCCACCGCACCACCAGGGAAGTCCTGATAAGTTCATTTTTGAAAGATCTTTTATTTTAACTTTGAAGATCTGAACATTATGTTACTTTCTTAAGATAAGAATTTAGGCAAGAAAATCAAACTGTGGACACAAGGTCATCTTTGCAATAGGTTATAGCCCAGAAAGCTGTCAGCAGAGCCTTCTGTTGAGTGGTTATCCTACACTCAGCCTGAGATCTGTTGTCTGACAGATAAGGCTGCATTTCTTACTGAAGAGCTCTGAGGATGCTCTAAATACCCTGTTCTACCGGGATTAAGTTACTAATGTTCCTTATACGGCCCTCTTCCTCAAGGATACATGCTTACTACTCACTTATTTATGGAAATTAAATCTTTCCTTTTACATTCAATCCATCCTTCAGAGTTCACTTCTTTAATAAACCAATGAGCTGGCAATATTTTTAAAATTAAATTTCCAATTTGTGAGGATGGGGTGTACATACCTTTGAAACTTTTTGTTTCGAAATAATTTCAAATTTATAGAAAATTTGCAAAATAGAGTACAAGGAAAGCCTATATATCTTTCATCAAGATTTCTCACTTGTTAATGTAAGGACTCACTCAGAACCCCAGATTTGGTGTAAAGATTATTTTAAGCTCAAGATATTTGAGAATCAACAGATGCAGAAGTATTCTTGGAGCTTCCCATATCTTGCTAAAAGCAGCAATGTCTGGGAAATGAGGCTGCCATAAATTCCTTATTTGGAGTGGATTTACTCCTAGGTGGAAGAATGTGAATAAAATCTATCCCAAATTTCTTCTCCAGAGGAGTTTTATGGCCCTGAAGGAGACAGAAAGAGCACTCATACCTGTACAGACAAACATTATCACTAACTTTCTTATCTCTTGATTGGTCTCCTAAAAACCCATTTGTCTTTCCTAAAGAAACCTATTTATTTTGCCCAGAAAAACCTTTTCTCCCCTCTCCTTTTTCCCTAAGTTAGGGTTATAAACCTTTAACTTAAACTACTTAACTACTAAGCCAGCTACTTCTTCTGCTGGGTCCCCTGTGTACATGAATAAACCTTTTTCTCCTGTTAAGCTGTCTTTTTTCAGTTTAATTTGCAGGCCTCAGGGAGGAACATAAGCAAATAAAGGACAATTTTTTTTCTCCCCTACATGAACATTTTACCACTTTTCCTTTATTATTCCTTCTCTCTCTATATTTTTATTAATTTTTTCTGAACCATTTGTAGGCTATAGACATGACATTCCATTGTCCCTTAATGTTTAAATTCCCTAAAAATAGACTCTTTCTTATATAGCAGCAAGAAATTAATGTTGAACAATACTGTCATCTAATCCATAGACTTCACTAAAAATTTGACAGTTATCCAATAATGACCCCCAAATATCCTTTGTAAGTCTGGGATCTGGTCTAAGATCACGTGTTACAGTTAGTTGTCCTTTATTTTAGTCTCTCTCAGTCTAGAAGAGTTCCCCAGTCCTTCCTTATCTTTTATAACATTGACAGTTTTAAAAATTTACTCTGTAAAATGTTCCTTAATTTGGTTTTGTCTGGCATTTCCTCATGACTAGATTCAGATTACACATTTCTGGCAGGAATACTACAGAAGTGATGTGTTCTCAGTGTATAAATATAAGGGGGCACATGATATTTATTTGTCCTATTGCTAATGTTCATTTTAATCACTGGGTTAAGATGGTATCTGTCTGGTTAGTCTATTATAAAGTTAGTAACTATTATGTACTTATTTATTAATAAGCATTGAATAAGTATTTTATGGAGAGGTGCTTTGAGATATGTAAATATCATGCTTCTCATCAAATTTTCACCTATTACTTTTAGCATCTGTTGATAATCCATGATTAAATCAGTTAGTACCATGCCATTTGCCAAATGGTGATTTTCTAATTTCATTGTTTCCTTTATATTTATTATTTGAAATTTTCTTATAAGGTAGAGCTTTTCATTTCCCCTCATTAATTTATATATTCATTCATTTATTTATATAAATATGGACTTGCAGACTTCTATTTTATTCAATGTGTTCTTACCTGTTACAATTATTATTTATTAGACCCCCTCAAGCTTGTTCCTATGTCCTTTTGACATGTTCCCATCATTTTTTGAGCACTTCCTTACTTTCTGGCACAACAACGTTCTAGGCTTATCTGCTATTCCTCTGCCACAGCCCTGGACTTAGTCACTTCTTTAAAGAGTCCTCATTCCTTTAGGGGAGAATGTAATTTAGAAACTGTGATCTTAGTACTCATTGGTATTGGGTGTCATTGCTTTTAGTTCTTCTTAGCAGAAGAACACATTCATATATATACACACATGCACCTATATCTATTTATCATCTATCAATTATCTGTCTATCTATCTATCTATCTACCTATCATCTCACTATGTTAAAAAACCGTGAATTCACATTGACCCCTCTAATTCCAATCCAACACCACAGGGTTTATCCTTGCTTCTTTTACCTATTTGTAACTCCCTTCAGCACTGAAACACCTGGGTCTCATTAGCCTCAATATATTTACTTACTTAGTCAATTCTCCCAAGTGTAACCAATCTCCTAACCACAAGGCTGCCTCTTTGGCCCCAGCCCCATTTACCATGCTAGCTACATTAGCTAAATTCTTGGTCTGGAGTAAAGGAAATGGAAGGGGAAGACATGGTATATTTTTTTCTTTAATAAAGCCTGAAGTGGAAGTTCTACTACTCAGTGTAACGTAAAGTGTTTTTCTTACTTGAATTCAATTCTAAGTTCAAAACAGACATGTTAAAAACCCAAAGTGAAGGTTCATATTCAATTATCACAGCTAGTAATTGAGTTGTCAAGTGACTATCTACTGTGCTATTCTTATTATCAGAGACTGATGTAACACCCAACTGAAACCATTGAAGTCATTTTATTGCATAGTGGACAGATCTGCCCATTTGAGCGCAACCAACGTGCTTGATTCATGTAGGTACAATTCCCCAAATCCGATTTCCCATCAGTTTATGCTTCTCACATTGCACTCATTTATAAAAAAAATCATAACCAAATATTTTGGAATTCAGCATTTCAATATATTTAAACGTTCTGGTTTGAAGTATTATCTATTACATATAGCCCTTGAAGCCTTCGTAGTTTGAATGATAATTATGAGTTTGCTTAACCAGTCCTCAAACTGGTACCAACCCTCCAGAGTCCGGCCCCAAAAAGGGTTCTTCTACTGGATGTTACTCACACCAATAGAATGAGACCAAGTTCTTGGGTTCAGAAGGAAAGGAAAGCTTTATTCTTTGATCAAAGAATGGAGAGGTATGAGCTCCAGCTGTAGAGCAGGCGCTCTCCCTGCAGGCTGTGGGCGGGGCTGATTTATAGGAATATATATTACCAGGGAGGGGGCGGGGTTCTTCCCAGGCGAACGCAGCTGTGCTGCTCAGGCCCCAGATCACAGTGCTGGGTGCAGCGTCTCTGTAGAAGGTTCCTCCAGCTGAACTGTTGGTGCTGCCTTTTCGCACTAGGGACTCTGGTTCCTAGTGCTGGGTGCAAGGCCTCTATACGCGACACCCCAAGAGCAAGAGAAACTGGACGAAGCACAAAGGAAAAAAAAAGGTTAGACTTTATTTTATTACCTAAATTGTATTTTTATTCCTTTGGAATTGTTTACGGGCTCTACTGGTGACAAAACTTTAATAAGCATGCAAACTCCTGTGGTGCCGTTGCTGATCCCTGGGTTCACACCCAGAGATCCTGATTCAGTAGCTCTGGGGAACGTCTGCATTTTGTTGTTGTTGTTTTTGCGGTACGCAGGACTCTCACTGTTGTGGCCTCTCCCGTTGCGGAGTACAGGCTCCGGACGCGCAGGCTCAGCGGCCATGGCTCACGGGCCCAGCCGCTCCGCGGCATGTGCGACCCTCCCGGACCGGGGCACGAACCCGTATCCCCTGCATCGGCAGGCGGACTCTCAACCACTGCGCCACCAGGGAAGCCCGGAACGTCTGCATTTTAATGAGATCCCCAGCAGGTTCTGGAGCAGGGAACCACACCTTGAGAAACACTGGATTAGCATGTTTTTACTCCGGTTTAGGAAAGTTCTAGCTTAGAAGTTGTGGTCAGTCATTCCTGGTCATATGTGAGGTTGAACTTGTCATTAGTATCCATCAGAGCTTTCATAATTGACAAGCAAATTAGTGTGTTGAAACTTGGCTTGCCAACACCTGCAATTACAGGACAAATGTGTCAACTTGTTCATCAACTTTCGTGTGTCAAGGCTGTACTAGTGTGTCTGAAAGGGGTGGCATCAAAGCCAGAGCCCTGGCCTGCCTGGCAGAGTTGCAATGAGCTATCCCCTAGGATGCCACCCCAACAGGCCAGGCCTTCAGGCCTTCAGGTTTGGCTGGCTGGCGTTCTTATTAATTAAGACTGAGAAGGGACTAGAGACAGACGGAGTCCACGTGCTCCACAATCCCTGGTTCAAGTTTGTTTCCTTTCTCCAGTTTTTCTCATGGATCAAGGAGAGATGACTGGAAAAATTATACTCTTCAGCAGAAAGAAAGCAAACTGTCCATCAGCACTTATTTAATCATTTATGCTGAGTGCTTTCACAGAGAATGTTGTATTCAATCATCATAAATCACCTGGTGGGTAGATGATTTATTATCACTGTTCCACAGATGAAGAAAGGGAGATAGAGTGTCTGAAGTATGCACATAATCACACAGCTAGCAAGTGACCATGAAGAGTTTTGACCCTTGTCTTTTGTCTTTAAAGCCAGCGCTTTATGCAGCAAACACTATGTGGACCAGCCTCTTGTATTTTGACTTTGTTTTCCCTTTCCAAGGGATGCTCTTCAGGAAGACAGAGACACTGTCTTGGATGAATTTAAGCCTAACAGTAGGATTCATGTATATTGGGTGCTTCCATACTAGCAGACTTATTCTTAAAGCAGAATAAAGAAATAAGGGTCAGTGATGAATGTGAAGACAATTTTTAAGACAATTAACGTCTCTATGCTTAATTGGCTGTGGGGGAAAAATGAGAGTGATTTGACTGGCTTGTTTCACCTGAGGGTAGGAATCTTTCACAGGCAGGTAGTCTTTTAGAACGAGGATATAAGTGGTGACCAGAGTATGGTTTCCCTGTATTCTGGGTGTAGGGTCTTGCTGCTGCCCAGTTTCTGGTTTTATTGATCATTTACATGAGATACATATTTTGTTAAGTGGTTTTACTCCTCTTTTGTGATCTATCAAATGTCAAATATTACTGAGGGATTAAATATACTGCTGCCAGGTTTTGGTCATGCAGATTTAAAGCAAAGACCCTCTTCTCAAATGGAAATATTTCATAGAGGTTCTTTTCTCTATATTTGTACCAAAAAAAAGACCATTTGGATGATTTCGCGAGGAGAAAGGACCAGCCTGCCTTCAAAGGATTACTGTAGGGCTCATCACTTCCAGATCTAAACTGCTACTTTTGATGCCTCCCAACACCATCAGCTTCCTCCCGTCAAGATTTCAGCCAGGTGCTCTTAACAGGAGGCAAGGGCCCCTTGACCCATAGACCTCAGTGGCAGCACTTGAGTTCATGACCCAGAAGCTCGAATTGACCAATGTCTCTCAGCTTGTGAGAGCCAGAACCGAAGCTGAAACCAGACCTCCTGACTCGGGCGATTCCTCTTTCCTCAGAGCCTGGGCAGTAGGCGTGAATGTATGTGAGTGCAGTGGGTCAGGGAGTTGAGGCTAGACGGCAGCCCTTTGTCTGCACCATCTTTTCCAGGATGTTTGTATGGTGAACAGTCTTGGAAGAAAGAGCTAGTATCTTCCGCTAGAGCAAAAGACAAGCAAGCTGATTGTATAGGATAAAATATTAGAATTCCCTAAGTTTGGAGTTCCTTTCCTCTAATGCAGTCCACTACATGTAAGGGTCATCTGACCCTCTTTGTGTCAGTCTGTTAGAATTGAGGCTCGAGGAACCAGTGTGAAAATGATGATAACTCTGACTACTGCAGTTGCTGTAATAGACTATCCTTGGTTTCTGTATTAGTGTGGGTTCTCCAGATCCACCAAGATCTGCAGTCAGCAACCTAGAGACCCAGGAGAACAAAATGTGTAAGTTCCAGTCCAAGTCCAAAGGTCTGAGAGGCAAATATGCTGATAGCGCTACAAGTTTTGGTCTAAGTCTGAAGGTAGGAGAAGACCGATGTCCCAGCTCAAAGACAGAATCCTTTTATTTTATTCAGGCCTTTGATAGATTGGATGAGGCCCACCAACATTGCGGAGGCCAGTCTGCTTTACTTAGTCTGATTCAAATGTTAATCTCATCCAGGAATACCCTCACAGACACGCCCAGAAATAATGTTTAATGCCCCCCTGGCCCAGTCAAGTTGACAGACCAAATTAACCATTAGCTTCCATGAAATTGTGGCAGGTTAATTTGTTAGCTTGCAAATAGAATAAAATCTTAGCCCCTTCACAGTTCTTGATACATACTTTAAAAAAATAGTAAAAAGATTCATCAGTAGGTTCAAGTGGTGTCAGCCTGACCTGATTACAAAGTTCCTAACAGCTTTTCACCTAGGTTTAGTAGCTGTTGGTGTTTACTGCTTAGATCCATTATTTTATTAGGGGTTGTGACATGGACATGGTGTCATTCTAATGCTAACACTCTGTTTGTATATATTAGTGGGAATGTTTCTATAAAGAATTTTCTTTCATCAACTCTTTGATTATGCTGAAATCCAATTTGTATAAGAAAGGCAGGATCAATTGCTATTCCTTTCCTGTTACTTACCAATTTTAAGAATAATGAGTTAGCGTGCTAGAAATCTCCAAGGTGATCAGTGTATGCATTTTTTGAGTGTGATTATGAACTACTGGATTTTTATATCTTTCATATTTTAATCCACTGCAGATTTTTTCATGTTCAAATTGACCAGGTGAAACCCCTTCACGTGGCTACTGTAACCTTTAAGCATAATATCAATAGTATTTGATAATTTTCTTGCTTTCATGCACAATAAAATGGTCCAGGATCATCTTGCACTTTCCTACTGTTTACTGGAATCAGTCATTTCT
>NW_021703778.1:131065934-131177357 GCF_005190385.1 Monodon monoceros
CTCCAAGCAGCCCTGATTCTTTCTAGTAGGAAATGGTCTTTAGAGAGCACAATTTGGGTGGCGGTAGTACTCACAGCTACTGGACTGTTATTGCTTTCAGGGCTTTTTAGTGGCTAGAGCTAGGAAATATATACATATATATATTTAAAGGAAAAAAATTATGTGTTCATATTGAAATTTCCAATTCAAATTTTAGAGTATAGAGCTTTACTGAACTTTGATTTTACATTTATCTGTCTTTTATGCTGAAAATCTTGGTTCATAATTAACTATTTTTTTCTTTTACAACGTACATATAGTTTCAGGTATTACCACTATCAGTAAAGGTATCTGATACAATTGTTTTCTTCATGGTTCTTTTATCCTTTAGGTTTTCATCTTATATCCCGCTCAAGATGTGGAGTCAAAATGCTATTTTGAACAGTAACTTGAAATAATTATTCTCTGTGTGGTTATGCCACCAATTTTATATTCCTTTGTTTTCAATATTTAGGGATTGCATTTTTATTTTTGATTGAAGTTTATTTTTAATTATGAAAAATATTTATATAATTCCAAATCCTCTTCCTATTATGTTAAGCTGCATTAAAACCTGAAGTGGTTTTTTTGGACCACATATTCATTCATTCATTCATTCATTCAATAGATATTTGTGAAACCGTTGTGTTGGGCTAGTGCTGGGTCTCTAGTACGGAACAAACCAGACAGAAATCTTTACCCTCATGGAGCTTGCATGTTAGCATCACGTTCGGAGAAACAACTCTCTTGATAGTCTCTGCAGTTCTCCTTCTCTTCCTGTACCCCTTTGCTTCTTTTCTCTTCTTCAGGGGTTCTGTGTGAAGCAGAAGTTACGATTGGTCTTGGGTAGTTAAGGAAAAGGAAAACTTCTTCAGTCCTTTTTTCTTATTTCTCTACATTATATTAGTCAAGATACTTAATATTTCCAAGGATGAGTTTACACATATGAAAATTAGGGGAAAATTTTAAAAGTGGAAAAACTGATTAGCACTTCATAGTGTTTTGAAGTTAAAAGACATATACGTCATTTGTATATATTTATACATATAATATATAAAATTTTATGTAATATTATATAAAGATTCAAAAGGATGGGGAAACACACCTACCTCTCAGTGGAGAGAGTAACAAAGAGTTTGTAGGCATAGCAGCTCACCCTCTTGAATCTGGGTTAGGCCTCTGATGGTTTTGATCAACTGAATGTGGCAAAAGTGACACTGTGCCAGTTTCAAACCCAGTCTTTAAGAAACTGGCAGTTTCCATTTCCTTCTTGGAATCAGTTGCCATGCCATAAGGAAGCCCAAGCAGCCACATGGAGAGATTCATATTGAAGAGAAATGAAGCTCTGGCCTGTCAGTTCCCAGTTGACAGCCAACAACAATTTGCCAACCATGTGAGTGAACCATCTTGGAATGGATTCTCTAGGACCAGTAGAAGTGCCCCAGACTGATGTCATTTGGCCCAGAGATAAGCTGTCCTACCAAGTCCCACCCAAACTGCCAAATTTGAGCAAATAAATGATTATTTGAAACTACTGGATTGTGGAGTGGTTTGATAGGTAGCAATAGAGAAGCAGCATAATAGGTATTCACCGAGAGGTAGTTTTATTCTGGAATATTTTAAAGCATTTAAAAGATTAGGTTAAATTTAAATCTCTGACCAGAAACAGTTTCTGCTCAGAGTTTGATGTAGCCATGTCTTATCAAAGATTTCTCTTAACATCTTAGCATTTAGATTGAGAAATTGTGGCAGTGACTGTCACCCAAAATTCAAAGATTTCTGGCTCTGGTAATACATTTTCTAGTCTGTATCTGTTACAGTCTCTCTATTTCTAGTTTTTGAATTTCTATGCTCTTTTGCTAATGGTCAGTTTTATTATGGTTATAATCATATCCCTTCACAAGTCATAGTTTCTATAGGCCAATTCTTATCAACTAGTTTTCATTTATCTAAAAAAACTTTCAGTTCATTTATATCTGTGTTAATATGTTGTAAGTCAGCTCTGCAGTGGATTGATTTATCACCACAGAATCAGATGTCCATAAGGGATTTCAAAAATCCTCTGGTCATCCTACCCCTAAACAAATAAATACATATTTTATTTTCCAATATCGACAAGGATGATCCTAGCATGCAGGGTAAAGGAAAGAGATGGCAGGGAAGCCCAATAGATTCTTAAGAGGAAACAAGGATGGGGAAAAATTGAAAATGGGATTGGGGAAGGGAGGATAAATAGTGGGACAGACTCTGCCCTCAGAATTTGGTGGGTGATACGTCTTGTCCTGACACGTTCACAACCTGGCCTGCAGGGGATCACTGTGTAGTAACTGAGGATGGTATAATGCGTCTGCCTTTATGAGCTCCCAGTCTGTTAGTAATTAGATAGTATTTTAAAGACTTGGTATGTCCATTATAGCCTATTTTTAGGACCACCTCTGAAACACTAAGTCAGGAAAGAAGCCAAAAGCTAGATAACAGGAGCTTTGCAAAGAATAATGGAAAAATTGAAGCCAGCTCAGAGCAAGACAGAAGGTCAGGGTCAGATCTTTAGACCTGTTTTCCAGAAATGGGTAATAAGGAATTCCTGGCAGCTGTCTCAGACTCCAGTGAGGAGCGTGAGCAATAAAAAGAAATGCTTCATGTTGGAAAATATCTTCACTGTCCCTCAATTTTTGTGATTAATTTCACTTCTTTTTCTTTTTACATTAAAGAATACATATAATGAGAATGGCCAGCAGAGGGCCTTCAGACAAACATGAACACTTTAATATTCAAGTGGGATCTTTGAGCTTTAATTCTTCTTCCTATTGGATTATTTTTTAAGAAAATGAAAAAAAAAAACCCTTCACATTTTATTGGGAAATAGTTGCACAATGCTACAGCCCCAGTGTATGTTGCTGACATTGTTGTTAGCAATCTCCATTTCATGGAGGACAAAGTACTTCAGTGAAAGGTCAGTAGGTGGCAAACTTCTACAACCCTTAGACTGAAGAAGGCCCATAATGGGTAGATCCCCTCCTAGAGAAATACTGGGGATTTGTGCCTCTTTTTTGGGGGGATGGGTGGTGTTAGTGGGCTGTGTGTGTGTTACATTTTAAAACGTACTAAAGGAAAAATAAGTTTCTTTTCAAATAGTTATGAAGACATTTGCCAGTTAAACTAAATCAGTATGTATCAAAATCAATTGGTCAACCAACCTGTCCTGAAGGTCATCTATGAGTGCTGTGGTTACCTCTGTCCCTGTGGGAGAGAGGGTGGAATAGAAAGTTCCTAAATTCCCCTTCAGTTCCAGTAATCTGTGGTTTGAGATGCTCTACCTTGACCTAAATCTTACCTGCTCTCCGTAAGTCTCCGGTGTTTTATGATCTGGAAGCAGATGTAGAGAGTTCCCAAGTATACATGGTGGGATAAGATTTCGATTATAGTTTTGGAGGAAAATTTTTGGGGAAACGTTGAAGGATAACAGGAACATTTGAGTAAGTCCAGTGGAGTACAAAACGTAGGAGACTGTAAAATCACCTTTTGTTTCTTTACTGAAAACTTGGATTCAATGTTAACATTTTCTGTCATTCCTGAGATTCTCAAAGTTTTAACTTTATGCTGATAAATTCTGGGGAAAAATTATTTCTTCATTCATTCTCTTGGACAGTCATTTTCTGGTTAAAAGGCAATACAGTAGTCCCTCCTTATCCAAGGTTTTTGTTTTCCATGGTTTCATTTACCTGTAATCAACTGTGGTTTCAAAATAGTAAGTGGAAAATTCCAGAAATAAGCAACTTATAAGCTTTAAATTGTGTGCCATTCTAAGTAGTGTGATAGTCCTGCTCCTTCCTGCCCAGGATGTGAATCATCCCTTTGTCCAGTATATTCCACCTGTTAGTCATTTAGTAACTGTGTCGATTGACTGTTGAGGTATCACAGTGCTTGTGTTCAAGTAACCCTTACTGTACTTGATAACGGCCCCAAAGCACAACAGTAGTGATGCTAGCAATTCGGATATGCCAAAGTGAAGCTGTAAAGTGCTTCCTTTATACAAAAAGGTGGAAGTTCTTGACTTAGTAAAAAAAAAAAAAAAAAAAGTTGTATA
Source organism: Monodon monoceros (assembly GCF_005190385.1). Lineage (NCBI taxonomy): Eukaryota > Metazoa > Chordata > Mammalia > Artiodactyla > Monodontidae > Monodon > Monodon monoceros. The sequence continues at coordinate 131,070,040 of NW_021703778.1, forward strand.
ATGAGATTGCTGAGATCAATGGTAAGAACAAATTATCTATCCACGAAATTGTGAAGACGAAAGAAGAAATTTGTGCTAGTTTTGCTGTCGTACCTCAGATATGTATGTATAAGGGAATATGTATGTATAGGGTTTTGAGATTACAAATAATACTGATATGTAGGGTTTGGTATTATCCACAGTTTTAGGCATCCACTGGGGGTCTTGGAACTATGCCCCATGGATAAGGAGAGACTAGTGTGCATTGTCTTAAGAACTAATAAGCACCTAAAAACTCCTCTCATTCTCCTCTACCACTGTCAAGTTATTCTTGGATAGGACGATGGTATTGCTATGCTTTATACCTGTGTGATGTGTTAGGAAAGTAGACAGTCCCTAAACATTTTTAAAATTATTATTATTTTTAATAGCTCTTTATTGGAGTATAATTGCTTCACATCTGCTGCTTTTCTTCAGTGTCTTTGGATCTATTCTTTGGGAAACTACCCTTCTCAAGTTCATGTGACTCTGTGAGGCTCTCAATCATCTGGACCTGCTTTCCCAAAGAGTGGGGGTGTGATTCAGCATGGCGGTCAGATTCCTTTCGGGGATTTGAGTTTCATGCAGGTGGGAAGGGTGGGAGGGATTCAATACAATCTTTTATTTCTGTCCTTGCTAAACTGGATGGATATATAACTTTGGCTGCTAATGGTGATGATGCTTGTTACATGCTCTGAAGTCTACTTTGTTCAACGCTAATATGGCTACTCTGTATCGTATAATGTTGGAATGGTACACCTTGTTCCATCCTTTTACTTTTAAACTATCTGTGTCTTTATATTTAAAGTTTGTTTCTTGAAGATAGCATAGAGTTGATTCCTGCTCTTTTATCAAATCTGACCATCTTTGCACTTAAATTGTGCTGTTGGCCATTTATATTTAATACAATTATTGACAATCTGGGTTTAATTAGGACACCTTGGCTTTTGGATCTAGTTTTTGCATTTTCTCTTTTGTGCAACTTTTCCTCTTTCTTCTGCTTTTCTTAGATTATTTTTTATGATTTGATTTTATCTCCCCTTACTGGGGTATTAGCCATTCCTCCTCTTTCTTTTTTTTTTTTAAGTGGTTGCTGTAGTATAGTTATTTATATATCACAGTCTGCCTTTTAGTAATATTAAGTCACTCATGTATAGTGGAAAAGCCTTACAACAGTATACTTCCATATCCTCTTTCCTGGCCTTTATTGTTGTTGATGTCAACACACGTCAATACATGCGTTTTACATATATATGTAAAAAAGATATATATAAATAAAATGTAATATATAATAATGTATACTAATATTATTAAAATATATAACTATATAAATATATATGAAATCTCATAATACATTGTTGTTTTTCTTTAAACAGTCAATTAACTTTTATAGAGGTTCTGAAAATTTTTTTAAAGTATTTTATATTTACCTACATATATTTACCATTTCTAGTGCTCTTCATTCATTTGGGTGATTCATAATTCCTTCTGATAGCATTTTCCTTCTGCCTAAAGAACTTTCTTTGACATTTTTTTCAATGCCGGTCAGCTGGTGATGAATTGTTACAGCTTTGAATGTCTAAAATAGTCTTCAATTTGTCTTCATTTATGAAATATATTTTCTCTGGGTATAAAATTCTAGGTTGACAGGTTTTTTTTTTTCCTTTTAGTACTTTAAAGATGTTATTGTTTTCTGGATTGTATAGTTTTTGATGAAAAGTCTACTGCCATCTTTGTTCTGCTGTATGTCCTGTCTTTTTTCTAAGGAAGGGGAATTATTAGATCCATCTTTCATGGTTTACCCCTTTCTTCTACATTGTTGGAGATTTCCTTGAACAAATGTTTTAGCTCACTAAATTATCTTCAATGTCAATTATGCAATTCTGCTCATTTATTGAGCAGCTATTTTTTAAATTGTATTTTACATTTTCAAGATTTCACATTGTCTTCTTCACCTGTTTATATTTATAGACACTTGTTTTTGTCAGCCTATTTTATCTCTGTGAAATTAATATATTTATTTTAAAGTTCTTTGCTTTTGTAATGTTGCATTGAATGTCTTTTTATTCAAAAAATTGTTTACATGTTCATATCCTTAAGAATTTATCCTATACATAGAATACTGGGTCAAAAAGAACAAATAATTTTGAAGACTTTCTTGGAAGCTTCTAGATTGCTTCCTGAAAAAGTAAAATTGCCACAATCATCCATCTATCCACTACTTCAAAATAACAGTAATTGAGTGTATATGATATATCTGGCATATGGCAGGAATGTCTGTTTTGCTACACTTTGCACTGATTCAAACTATGTAAAATATATAGTTGCACTGGATCATCTCCCCCTTCTACTCCATGGCATATACTGTTGCTACTCCAGATCCTCTTGAATACATTTTACCATTTGGTGTGCCCTTCCTTTGGGGCAAATTGCTTTCGCTTTCAATGACTGTCACCTGAGACTCATCTTCAGCAAACTGCTTTGGGCTAGTGGAGCTCACTACCCCCATGAACAGAGGGCTGGAGGGCCAGGCAGTTACTCTCCACCAGTCATCCCTAGCCAATGACTAGAGGTTACAGGATTATGAAGAGCTTCCTGGTGTCGGTCTCAACAACTCTGTTATCTCAATCATACTCCAGGGTCTCCTGTGAGATAAATTACCTTCCTCAGAATTTTGCCTGAAATTGCACCTTTATTTGGGTTCTTCCCCTTCATTGTCCTGATTCCCCCCTCCCTTAACTGATTTTTCCTGACATCTCTTCTTTAAAAAATAACTTGTGCTCAAGTCACCTCAAGGTCTGCTTTGGGGAACCTGACCTAAGAAATGCTCCAATTCCACCCTACCATAAATACTGTTAATTTAGAGTAGTTTGTCTTATACTTTTCTCTTCTACGACATGCATAAACAGGAAAAAAAGTTATACATTATACACATTACCCTGTAATTTGCCTTAGTTTTTTCATTTAGTAATATATCATGGACGCCTAAGACAATCCTTTAAAAAAATTCTCTATAGTGTTACATTGATTTTATTGAGGTTCCATACTATAATTTTTCAATTACCACTATAGATAGACATTAATATTGTTTCAAATTTTATGCTGCTGCAATAACCTTGAGATCTTTGTCTTCAATAACGAGGTCAGGTTCTTGAGAAGGGGGCTTTTGCACTTTAAAAAGTTCCCCTTAGATGTTAAGAGCCAGATCCCATAAGTCTTAGAACAGAGAGAACGAAGCATTTGTGTTCTGGACATGGGGTAAGAAGTTGAAAGGTGATGACTCAGGAACAGGTTGCCAACCACATAAAGAAGAAAGAAAATTCCTCCTTGGCTTAGAGGCAAGTATTTTGGAAGAAACTGAGAGGAGAAAGTAAAAGAGCTGAGAAGCTTATGTGGGGCTTTCTCCCTGGCCTGTCCTTTGGTGTGAAAACCTGGGAGGTGGGATCATGTAGAGACTCCGGGCAGATTCTCATTCAGTGCGTCCTGTTTAGAGGACCCTGCCGGAGCCATTCTGACTACTGCCCATGCTCTGTGCATAGTTAAATGTTTTGACTGTCCCCTGCCGTCTTCAGGAAAATTTGTTGACTTAAAAGCGGAAAGCTACATCTCTATCTGCAGGGTGGATAGGAACATATATTTTGGGGTGTGCCCTTTATGAAAAAGAATGAAAATTATGAACCTGCCTTAAAGCAACATCTGGGGGCTGCAGCAGAGTAATAATGGCAACAAGATATATTTCAGTAGAAAGGGCCTGCACCTCCAAGCCTCGACTCCTGCAGGTATTGCAAGGAAGTTTCCACGGCCTCCAAAGAAGCACGCGAGGGAGCTGAGAACTGAGAGCCTTGGGGACTCCTTTGCACAGTATGTGGGATGGACAGCCCACCCCAGGGACTGTATAGAAAATATAGTTGATTCTTGGAGGATGAGTAGCACCCTCCAAATTGAGGTGGGGCCCAACAGCAGGAGAAAACTGCAGGGCTTCCTTGTAAGCAGTCACTACACAAGGCTAGTGCCGAGAGTATGGCAGGAAGTAACATAGCTGGGGATGGGGCTGGGCCTCTTGCTAAGGAGAGGGAGGTAGATGCCCAAGATCATCAAGATGAATATCTTTCAGTCAAGGCCAGAGAGGACAGAGGACAACACTGATGAGTTATTCCTCACACCCCACAAGGACAGGGCCGTAAGCAGGCCTGAGCTTCTTCCCCCAAACTTGGACCCTGGCTGGGGAGAGAGAAACAGGAGTGGAGGAGAATCTTAAGCGAATGCATTTTAAGCCATAGTGGTTGAAGTACTTTGAACTGGTGAGAGGACAGTGTTGGGAATGGGAGCTTGAGAGCTAGAGTTACAGAGAGAGGAACAGCATTTCAAGATAGTATACCCTGAGACATTTCCCTTGTGATTAGTGAACCCACTGTTCATCCGTGAACTTCTAAAAAATTATATTTGGAGCTTTTTGTCAGTCGTCTTTTTTTTTCTACAGTTATTATGGTTTATTTTATTTTATGTTATTTATTTATTTTGGCTGCATTGGGTCTTTGGTGCTGCACGCGGGCTTTCTCTAGTTGCAGTGAGCAGGGGCTACTCTTCCTTGTGGTGCGCCGGCTTCTCATTGCGGTGGCTTCTCTTGTTGCGGAACACAGGCTCTAGATGTGCAGGCTTCAGTAGTTGTGGCATGGGCTCAGTAGTTGTGGCTCACAGGCTCTAGAGTGCAGGCTCAGTAGTTGTGGCGCACAGGCTTGGTTGCTCCGCGGCATGTGGGATCTTCCCCGACCAGGGCTAGAACCCATGTCCCCTGCATTGGCAGGCGGATTCTTAACCATTGCACTACCAGGGAAGCCCCAGTCATCCTTGAACTTTTGTCTTTGCATACTGATATTTTTATTTCTGTTGGCTAACTTCTGAGAAATGGTTTGCGAAAGCTGCTGATTTTTAAATATATCTTTTATCCAGACACCTATTTTTAATTCCATTATGCATTCTAAAAGTTTTTCAGCTGATTCTTTTGGGTAGTCTAGGCATATAATCAAATTGTCTGTGAATCATGGTAAATCTCTTTTTAATTCCATAGTTATGTACTTCTGGCTTTTGTTTCATGTCTCATTGAACAGACCAGACTCCTAGAACCACAAAATTTTTTCTTCTTATTTTATTCCTAATTTCAACAGGAATAAAGCTACTAGTTAACAAACATGTATAGAGCAGTTATTAGGCATTGAGTGCTGTTTATTTTATTAGTTATCTATTTTATACATATTAGTGTATACGTGTCAATCCCACTCTCCCAATTCATCCCCCCACCACTCCCCCCCACCACCCCACTTTCCCCCCTTGGTGTCCATATGTTTGTTCTCTACATCTGTGTCTCTATTTCTGCCTTGCAAACCAGTTCATCTGTACAATGTTTCTAGATTCCACATGTATGCGTTAACATGTGATATTTGTTTTTCTCTTTCTGACTTACTCTGTATGGCAGTCTCTGGGTCCATCCATGTTTCTTCAAATGACCCAATTTCCTTCCTTTTTATGGCTGAGTAATATTCCATTGTATATATGTACCACATCTTCTTTATCCATTCGTCTGTCGATGGGCATTTAGGTTGCTTCCATGACTTGGCTATTGTAAATAGTGCTGCAATGAACATTGGGGTGCATGTGTCTTTTTGAATTATGGTTTTCTCTGGCTATATGCCCCATAGTGGGATTGCTGGGTCATATGGTAATTCTATTTTTAATTTTTTAAGGAACCTCCATATTGTTCTCCATAGTGGCTGTATCAATTTACATTGCCACCAACAGGGCAAGAGGGTTCCCTTTTCTCCACACCCTCTCCAGCATTTGTTGTTTGTAGATTTTCTGATGATGCCCATTCTAATTGGTGTGAGGTGATACCTCATTGTGGTTTTGATTTGCATTTCTCTAATGATTAGTGATGTTGAGCAGCTTTTTATGTGCCTCTTGGCCTTCTGTATGTCTTCTTTGGAGAAATGTCTATTTAGGTCTTCTGCCCATTTTTTTGATTGTGTTGTTTGATTTTTTTTTTAATATTGACCTGCATGAGCTGTTTATATATTTTGGAGACTAATCCTTTGTTGATTCATTTGCAAATATTTTCTCCCATTCTGAGGGGTGTCATTTCATCTTGTATAGTTTCCTTTGCTGTGCAAAAGTTTTGAAGTTTCATTAGGTCCCATTTGTTTATTTCTGTTTTTATTTCCATTACTCTAGCAGGTGGATCAAAAAAGATCTTGTTGTGATTTATGTCAAAGAGTGTTATTATGTTTTCCTCTAAGAGTTTTATAGTGTCCAGACTTACACTTAGGTCTTTAATCCATTTTGAGTTTATTTTTGTGTATGGTATTAGGGAGTGTTCTAATTTCATTCTTTTACATGTAGCTGCCCAGTTTTCCCAGCACCACTTGTTGAAGAGACTGTCTTTTCTCCATTGTATATCCTTGCCTCCTTTGTCATAGATTAGTTGACCATAGGTGCATGGGTTTATCTCTGGGCTTTCTATCCTGTTCCATTGATCTGTATTTCTGTTTTTGTGCCAGTAACATATTGTCTTGGTTGCTGTAGCTTTGTAGTATAGTCTGAAGTTAGGGAGTCTGATTCCCCCAGCTCTGTTTTATTCCCCTCCAGATACCTTTGGCTATTTGGGGTCTTTTGTGTCTCCATACAAAATTTAAGATTTTTTGTTCTAGTTCTGTAAAAAATGCCATTGGTAATTTGATAGGGATTGCATTGAACCTGTAGATTGCTTTGGGTAGTATAGTCATTTTCACAATATTGATTCTTCCAATCCACAAACATGGTATATTTCTCCATCTGTTTGTGTCATCTTTAATTTCTTTCATCAGTGTCTTATAGTTTTCTGAGTACAGGTCTTTTCCTCCTTATGCAGGCTTATTCCTAGGTATTTTATTCTTTTTGTTGCAATGGTGAATGGGATTGTTTCTTTAATTTCTCTTTCTGATCTTTTGTTGTTAGTGTATAGGAATGCAAGAGATTTGTGTGCATTGATTTTGTATCCTGCAACTTTACAAAGTTCATTGATTAGCTCTAGTAGTGTCCTGGTGGCATCTTTAGGGTTATCTATGTATAGTACCATGTCATCTGCAAACAGTGACAGTTTTACTTCTTCTTTTCCAATTTGTATTCCTTTTATTTCTTTTTCTTCTCTGATTTCAATGGCTAAGACTTCCAAAACTACGTTGAATAATAGTGGCAAGAGTGGACATCCTTGTCTTTTTCCTGATCTTAGTGGAAATGGTTTCAGTTTTTCACCATTGAGAATGATGTTTGCTGCAGGTTTGTTGTATATGGCCTTTATGATGTTGAGGTAGGTTCCCTCTATGCCCACTTTCTGGAGAGTTTTTACCATAAATCGGTGTTGAATTTTGTCAAAAGCTTTTTCTGCATCTATTGAGATGATATATGGTTTTTATCCTTCAATTTGTTAACATGGTGTATCACATTGATTGATTTGCATATATTGAAGAATCCTTCCATCCCTAGGATAAATCCCACTCGATCACAGTGTATGATCCTTTTAATGTGTTGTTGGATTTTGTTTGCTAGTATTTTGTTGAGGATTTTTGCATCTATATTCATCTGATATTGGCCTGTAATTTTCTTTTATTGTAGTATCTTTGTCTGGTTTTGGTATCAGGGTGATGGTGGACTCATAGAATGAGTTTGGGAGTGTTCCTTCCTCTGAAGTTCTTTGGAAGAGTTTGAGAAGGATGGGTGTTAGCTCTTCTCTAAATGTTTGATAGAATTCACCTGTGAAGCCATCTGGTCCTGGACTTTTGTTTGTTGGAAGATTTTTAATCACAGTTTCAATTGCATTACTTGTGATTGATCTGTTCATATTTTCTGTTTCTTCCTGGTTCAGTCTTGGAAGGTTAAACCTTTCTAAGAATTTGTCCATTTCTTCTAGGTTGTCCATTTTATTGGCATAGAGTTGCTTGTAGTAGTCTCTTAGGATGCTTTGTATTTCTGCAGTGTCTGTTGTAACTTCTCCTTTTTCATTCCTAATCTTGTTGATTTGAGTCCTCTCCCTCTTTTTCTTGATGAGTCTGGCTAACGGTTTATCAATTTTGCTTATCTTCTCAAAGAACCAGCTTTTAGTTTTATTGATCTTTGCTATTGTTTTCTTTGTTTCTATTTCATTTATTTCTGCTCTGATCTTTATGATTTCTTTCCTTCTACTAACTTTGGATTTTGTTTTTTCTTCTTTCTCTAGTTCCTTTAGGTGTAAGGTTAGATTGTTTATTTGAGATTTTTCTTGTTTCTTAAGGTAGGATTGTATTGTTATAACGTTCACTCTTAGAACTGCTTTTGCTGCATCCCATAGGTTTTGGATCGTCATGTTTTCATTGTCATTTGCCTCTAGGTATTTTTTGATTTCCTCTTTGATTTCTTCAGTGATCTCTTGGTTAGTTAGTAACGTATTGTTTAGCCTCCACGTTTTTCTGTTTTTCACGGTTTTTTTTTTTTTTTCTTGCGGTACGTGGGCCTCTCACTGTTGTGGCCTCTCCCGTTGTGGAGCAAGGCTCCGGACACGCAGGCCCAGCAGCCGTGGCTCATGGGCCCAGCCGCTCTGCGGCATGTGGGACCCTCCCGGACCGGGGCACGAACCCGTGTCCCCTGCATCGGCAGGCGGACTCTCAACCACTGAGCCACCAGGGAAGCCCTGTAATTGATTTCTAATCTCATAGCATTGTGGTTGGAAAAGATGCTTGATATGATTTCAGTTTTGGTAAATTTACCGAGGCTTGATTTGTGACCCAAGATGTGATCTATCCTGGAGAATGTTCCTTGTGCACTTGAGAAGAAAGTGTTATCTGCTGTTTTTGGATGGAATGTCTTATAAATATCAATTAAATCTATCTGGTCTATTGTGTCATTTAAAGCTTGTGTTTCCTTATTTATTTTCCATCTGGATGATCTGTCCATTGGTATAAGTGAGGTGTTAAAGTCCCCCACTATTATTGTGTTACTGTCGATTTCTCCTTTTATAGCTGTAGCAGTTGCCTTATGTATTGAGGTGCTCCTATGTTGGGTGCATATATATTTATAATTGTTATATCTTCTTTTTGGATTGATCCCTTGATCATTATGTAGTGTCCTTCCTTGTCTCTTGTAACATTCTTTTTTTTAAAGTCTATTTTATCTGATATGAGTATTGCTACTCCAGCTTTCTTTTGATTTTCATTTGCATGGAATATCTTTTTCCATCCCCTCACTTTCAGTCTGTATGTGTGTTGGGTGCTGTTTTAAGTACTTTAATGTATGATCTTATTTCTGTCACTGTGAGGTAGGCACTATTATAATTTCCATTTTACAGTGAGGAGGTTTTGAAGACAGGCAAACTTCAAATGAAATTGCAGTTTTTCCAATTAAATGTGTGGGCATTGACATTTCATACACTTTATTAACATCGGTTTTCCCTTTTCAGAATCGAGAATGATAATGTCTATCATGGAATCAGGATCAGGAATTCTGTGCACATAGAAGACTCATTAAAAAATACACAGCTTTTATTAACTATTGATACCTGATTCAGAATTTCTTTCAGTTATTTAACCTCTATGTGGCCATGAGGAAGTTGCAGAGCCGGGCTGTGAATTCTGAGCCTAGAGCCTATTGTTCTTTACCTTTAGACAGGTGTGCTGGTAAATGTTTAATATCCAGCTCTCTGAGAAAAAAAAAGTCCCGATTGGCAACATTTGCCAATTTTTGTGGTGTAACTACTTTCACCATGGTTGATGTGGTATCACTGAATATGGATTTGGGAAGAGGTCCTCATAATTCCTCTTGGGAACCGGAACTGGCCACACTAGGCAATTCCAGCACTCCTCAGCCTCCAGCATTACATCATAAGGCAAGGAGGTGGTTGCTGTGTAAGGTACCTGTTGGTTGAGGTTCTTTGGCTTCAAGAAATAGAAATCAGGTGGAGCTGGTCCAAGTCAAAGGTGAATTCGCTGTAAAGATACAGTCTTAGAAGGAAGGGCAAGGAGGCAGCAGGGCTTAGGAGGGCTGGGAATGAGGGATAGATGTGCTGTGGGGTCTCAGTGCATCCCTTGTCTCTGACTCTGTTTACTGCAGGTCTGTGTTCCTGCATCTCTGGCTCACAGAGCAGAATGCTACTATCCATCAATCCTGAATGTACCCACTGAGGTTCTTGCCACCAGCAGAGACTGAGGTCCTCTCTGACTGGCTCAGTTGGGTCAAGGGTCAGTCCTAGACAGTCAGCTATGACCATGTGACGTTAGTGTTGGCCATAGTCTGTTTGCTTCTGTTCATGATCACATTGGAGATGTCATTCTAGACTAGGACCAGCCCCTTCTGTCTCTGAAATTCTGTTACACTTAAAACTCGTCACACCACGATCCTCTGGACTCCTCACCATCTGTGTCTTGATGACCTTTCTGAGGTCGTCCCTGTCAGTGTCCCCTTTGCTCACTTCACTTTTCCAGCCTTCTTGTTGGTCCTTGAATATTACAAGTTCATCTCAACTCAGGGCCTTTGTACTTGCTCTCATAGGTGTTCTCATGGCTTCCATCATCACTTCATTCAAGTCTCTTCCTCAGAGATTCTAAAACCATGGGTCAAATCCATTTCACCTTGCTTTACTAATCAAGGTCATTTTCATTGTTGCTACAAAAGATTTGCCTGTTCTCCAACCAGCACATAGCCCAAGTTGTTTTCCGGGAACTTGCAGTCAGCTGTGTCTAGTTCAAGCCGAGCCAGTTAAGACTGGATGGGACCACTGACCCTCCAGCTGGGCATGCCTGAGTATTCTTTAGCTGTCAGAGGGCTGAAAACTCCACCCTCAGATTGTGTTAAGCACTTACATATTTGAATGTGCCAAGGCCTGTAGCTTAGTTACACCTGCGCAGAAGGACAATTACTGCACCTTTTTCCAATCACCTTTCCCCACACTCCCCACGCCCCCCATGCCTCAGACCACCCTGCTGCTTTATTCTTTATCTCATAAATACCCAAGCCCCTTGGCTTCAGGGAGGCAGATTTGAAACTTGTTCTCCTGTCTTGTCTGTCCTGAGAATAAACCCTCTCTTTGCTGCAAACCTGGTCACCGCAGTGTTTTTGCTTGTTGTGTGTCAGGCAAAACAAACCTGGTTCCCTAACAAGCCCCTCCCTGAGCATCCTGCCTGAAACAGTCCATTCCACTGTGCGTGTCCTCATACCTGCTTTATTCTCTTCAATATTACCTGAAATTGTATCATGTATTTGACTCTCTGCTCCAGGTCTCACCGCTGGAATATGACCCATGGGTCCAGGGACTTTGTCTTGTATGGCTGTATTTTCAGCATCTGGAACAGTGCTTGGCATCTAGTAGACACTTAAAACCTATTGGCTGCATGCTTGATTAAGTAAATGAATGAGAGTGAGCTGCAGACTTATTATGAAGTACACATTTGAAAATAAACCTTAACTCTTCACTTTGTTTTAAAATGTTTTTGTTTATTTTGCACATAAATAGTATAATAGTATGCCTTTAAAAGTGAGATGTAATTTGGATTTTTCATGGTCTAAACTTCCCTAATCTACCCCTTAGTATATTTTCTCTCAAGCTTTCCCCACAGTATTCTAAATTAGGTTTTGCAGTAATATGTGGAAATAGGCTTTTGTTTTTCATTTGAGGCAGGAAATATTTGAATTTAATTATGATTTGATGATCCTGGTAAGAAGGGAAGTGGCATGAAGAGCTGGTATTTGTTTTCTGTCTTTAAAGGCTCTGTGTGAGCGGAAAAGATTATCTTCTTGTTTACAAAGCTATTTCATGGGTGACTCCTGCAAGAATCATGTTCAGTTAACTCCCAGTACAGTAACTCAGAATTATCGTCAAAATAGATAGATGAAGAAGAATGGCCCTTTGCTGGAAAAAAATAATCGAGAAAAGCATATTTCCAAAAGTATGCCAGAAAAAAGACTTCTTTTTCTCATGAAAAATTCAGAGCAAGAAAGAAAATGCTGCTTCCACAAGAGAAAGCATGTATTTGGTCATAGACAAGCCTCCCCCCACTCTCCCCCCCCCCACCATCCCCAAAGCTGAGGAGATTTTCAGTTAGAGAAAATTGACAACTTTGCCTTGAGGCTTAATTTTATAGCTTTTACCAGCGGCAGCAGCTGTGTTTACTGACGGCCCTGCGTTGCCTCTGAACAAATTCAAGATTAAGTAAAGGATTGGTGTTCTCAGATGATTACCAGCCAAACGCACAGTCTCTTACTGTGTGTGGAGCTCTAGGCCTCATGTCCTTACCTTTAAAAATTACCTCAGAAGCTGTTGCTTTTAAAGATAGAAGTTGGTATATCTGCTATAATAGAATGTTTGTAGCCCTGAAGCTGTGGTTTTCAACCCCAGCTGCACGTTGGATTCACCTGGGAGCTAAAAGCAGGAAAACACCAACCCAGTGCCAGAACTCTAGCCTGACCCAAATAAATCAAAAGGCGGGAACACAAATCCTACTTGTTATTAGGTGTTTGATCACTCGCTGGCTGATTCCAACATGTGGCTCTGAGAACCACAGCCCTCTGGCCCAGGATACGGTGTGCACCTGAGTTCCATCCTGGATGGGGTGTCTGGTGGGGTTGCTCACTGATCCTGCTCGCAGGCCAAATCGTGAAGACAGTTAAATGTATCTTCAGTCTCTCATCTGCCTTTCTGTACCCCTCACCCCACCCCTGGAAACTCCCCTCCTGACATATTTCTCAGGTGCTCTTATCCTGCCCTGTGCCCCCATTTAAGCACTCAGGCTCCACGGCAATTCTTTCTTGCTCAAAGAAAGCTCTCACCATTTCCAGTGTAATAGTATTCCGCTCCCCAAACAAAAAACGTAACAGAAATGTGAGAATGCAACTGGTGAGCTAAGGTTAAATTAGGGAGAGGAGGCGTGTGCTTCTGGCTCCCATCAGGCCCCTTCTGGTAAGCAGCGGTCTACTCAAAAACACCCAGTTCTGCTGGGTGACCCTGGCAAGTTAGTTGACCTCTCTGTGCCTCAGATTCCTCATCTGTCAAACAGGGGTGACCCACAAAATTGTTGCGTGGATTATATACGTGAAGCATTTGGAGAGTGCTTGACACACCATAAGCAGTCAGTGCACATTAGCAGTTATTACTATCACCGTTATTGTTATTATCGTAATTTCAAATTCTTGAGTTTAAGATTGGGTGAAGGAGAGTTCCACATGGAGCAGGAAAATAGAGAAGGCATTATGATTGACTTTCTTTTGCAGCTGACACACTCCGATTGAATTTCAAGAAATATTTTGAGCTATGGCATCTTCATTGGTACACATACGTGTCTAGCTCCTCTATCCCAAGACAATGTCTAATTTGTGCCATCCATTTAGATGTATAAATTCCAAGATCTAGGGGGAAAAAAACCCCCCATCTTTTTTTTTTGTGGTACGCGGATCTCTCACTGTTGTGGCCTCTCCCGTTGTGGAGCACAAGCTCCGTACGCGCAGGCTCAGCGGACATGCCTCACGAACCCAGCCGCTCCGCGCCATATGGGGTCTTCCTAGACCGGGACACGAACCCATGTACCCCTGCATCGGCAGGCGGACTCTCAACCACTGCGCCACCAGGGAAGCCCTTCTTTTTAAACTGTATAATCAACCTTGTACAACTAAGACTCTTGGGAAATGAAAGTGAGAGTGAGCAATTGACGCTAATTGACTAGTTAACACATAAATTAATGAATTCCACAAACATTAAATAATAAACTCGGTGCCAGATGTCATGCTAGGAAGCAGGGGGGTGGGTGTAGGGTGTGGATACTACAGGGAGGAGACGCCGAGCCCTCATGTAGCTCAGAGACCAGTGAACGTGTAGAAGGAAGTGTCGTCCAAGTTCAAGTCACAGACCAGAGCCATGAACACCTTCATTGGCCCTGCTGTCTTCAGTGCTGGGAGTTGCCCACCCCACTTTGTTTTTTTGTTTTCTTTTTTGCAGTACGCGGGCCTGCACTGCGCCACCAGGGAAGCCCCTCCCACTTTGTTTTAAACCTTCCAGGTCAACCATAATATGAGGATGTTGAGAATAGGTTGAACTCATTTCTCCTCTCAAGGATCTTACTTTTCCTTTTTTTGTTGGATTCCATATATAAGTGATATCATATGATATCAATATTTGTCTTTCTCTGTCTGACTTCAGTCAGTATGATAATCCCTAGGTCTATCCATGTTGCTGCAAATGGCAAAATTTCATTCATTTTTATGGCTGAGTAGTATTCCATTGTATATATACCACATCTTCTTTACCCATTTATCTGTCGATGGGCATTTAATATTCCATTGTGTATATATTCCATTGTGTATATATACCACAACTTCTTTATCCATTCATCTGTTGATGGGCATTTAGGTTGCTTCCATGTCTTGGCTGTTGTAAATAGTGCTGCAATGCACATTGGGGTGCATGTGTCTTTTAAAAATATATTTTCTCAGGATATATGCCCAGCAGTGGAATTGCAGGATCATATGGCAACTCTATTTTAGTTTTTAAGGAACCTCCATACTGTTCTCCATAGTGACTGCACCAATTTACATTCCCTCCAGCGGCGTAGAAAGTTTCCTTTTTCTCCGCACCCTCTTCAGCATTTATTGTTTGTAGATTTTGATTTGCCTTTCTCTGGTCAGAATGGCCATAATCTCTCATAATTAGTGATGTTGAGCATTTTTTTCATGTGCCTATTGGCCATCTGTTTGTCTTCTTTACCAAAATGTCTATTTAGATCTTCTGCCCATTTTTGATTGGGTTGTTTTTTTGAATTAATCCCTTCTCAGTTACCAAGGGGGAAAGGGCTGGGGAAGGGATAGATTAGGAGGCTGGGATTAACCTATACATACTACTATATATACAAAAGATAACCAACAAGGACCTACTGTCTAGCACAGGAAACTATATTCAATATTTTGTAATAACCTATAAGGGAAAAAAATCAGAAAAAGAATATATATATATATATATATATACATACACATACATATGTATACACATACATGTATATATATATATATATATATGCACACACATATATATAACTGAATCATTGTGCTGTACACCTGAAACTAACACAACATTGTAAATCAACTGTACTTCAATTAAAAAAAAAGAAGGATCTTACTTTTCCAAACAGGCTGACTGGTCAAACAATCTATGCATTCCTTTGTAAGAAATACGCTTTTTACCTACCAAAGAAAAAGTAAGAATGCTGCTTGCAAAGAACTGGGAGTAAAAATGCCCAGGGATGACCTAATTAATTGTCTCTGTCCTTGGAAGAAACATGAATGTTCATCCCTTGACACAGCAGTCTTTTTATCTTCTTAGTGACTGATCTGAATGCACTGAATGTCAAATTCAGGGGGTGTTTCTATTGTTTTCTTTTTGGAAGTTTCCTAGAGAAGGCTTAAAAGGTATTTTTGTTTTACTTTGTTTTAAAGTTCACTAAATTCTTAGAAGCTTCTGGATGGCTTAAAAATATTTTTAGGTTATGCTAAAAGTGGAGTCAAATTTTATACAAAAGAAGTTCTTAAAATTGCCTAAAAATCTACTTTGGGGGCCCCTATAGATAGCACAAGGGATTCTTGTGATTGAACTTCTCTGTATCTGATTGTGGGGTTGCTCACATGAATCTACGCATGTGACAAAACTACACAGAACTAAATACACACACAAACGAGTACATGTAACTGGTAAAATCTGAATAAAGTAGATTGCTTGAAGGGTAAAAAAAATTTAATTTTGTAAATATAATCACTTTTGGACTGAACATTTCTAAGTTTCCTTTTAAAGAGTTCTAAGATCTACACCATAATCTAAGGGATCTTCATTTAATTTTGAGTTTCAACTCACAGTGACGTTCCACACTTGACATTATTTTACCTTTTTCCTATAGCCTCTCTGTTATGAGGTAACAAGTTTCTAACTCACAGGAAAGTGACTTAAGTGAGCTTACTGTCTACTGTAGCATCACTGTGACTTTTCTTTAAAAAGTCATTTTTATTTCTATCAAATTTACTCTCTCATCTATTTGTTTTATAAGAAATAATTTGCTTTTAAAACAGTGGGGTGCCATGTCTCAGAGATGGACCCCAATAGACCACACTTTGGAATTGATGCCTTGTGTAGCCCCTTTTTCATTACCTGTGGCCTGGCCTATGACTTGTAGTAACCAATCGAGTGTGTGTTGTTGGGGCAGTGATTTGGGGCCCGTTCCATGAATTAGACTTAAGAGGATAGGCAGCTTTTCCTCCTCTGGAAACGTTTGCTTTGGGGAGCCCTGGGCTGATATAAAAGCAAATTCACTACCCTGCAGGAGAGAGCACTTGGGGAATCCACATGAGGAGGTTCTGGGATGATACAGAGAGGGGGCGAGGTCCAGCTGTCTCAGTGTCCTGGTCGGCCTCCAGAGGACTCCAGTCCTAGCTGCCATCTGGCTTCAACAGCATGAGAAACTTCAAAAGACACCAGCAGAAGAACCACCCAACTGAGCCCAGCAACCCACAGAAAAGTTGGACAATAAGTGGCTGTTATTTAAGCCCCTAAGTTTTGAGGCAGTCAGTTATGTAGTATAATTAACAATATATCTCACATGTTTAATCTTAGGATTTCAAAATGAAAAGAAAGTGAATTGGTGTCCTCAAAATAGTTCATATACTACCTTGGAGAATTTTTAAAGGAAAGTAAGCTTTCAATGCACTCAGTATCTAGGTTAGTGAATAGTATTATTATTCTCAATCAAAAAACTCGTCAGAAAGTGGAATTCTCTCTGTCCTGGTTCTCACCAGTGCTCGTGGTTTCTTCTCGTCTTTCCCCAACTCATCTGAGTCAGAGCTGGAACTGTCCCAGAGAAGCTGTCCACGAGCCTCTCGTTCACGGAACCATGTTTCCAATTTGCCAATTTTCTGGGGACAATAGTCATTACTTGCTTGATGTTCCAGAAATTCTGCACTCTGTGTATTTTCTACAAAGAATTAGAAGTTCATTTAATTTATTTTTTCCCCTGACAATGATGTATTTGTTTAAGTGCTTAGGTTTTTAGGAACACAAAATAATCTACTTGGTGTTCTTTAAAAAATATATATATATACACACACACACACACATACACACATATAAAGGATTTCAACTGGTGTTTCTGTGAGCATTAAAAATGCTTTCCTTGCTATTTAAAAAACTTCTTAATTTTCTGAAAGTCACAAGAATGGCACAGTATACACTTGTATATCCTAACTTATCAACAACATTTTGTCACAATATTTTATACATATATGTACACACACACACACACACACACTTTTCTTCAGCTGAACCGTTTGAGAATTAGTTGCAGAGTCACTTCCTCCCAAAATACATCACCACAAGTCTCCTAAGAACAAGGGCAATTTTCCTATGTAACCACAATACAATTATTACACTTAAGATATATGACATTGAGACAACATTGTTTTCTAATATACGGTCTGTATTCAGATATCCATGGTTGTCGCAGTAATACCCTTTATAATGGCTTTTTGTTTGTCTGTTTGTGTTTTATTTTTTAGATCCAGGATCCAATCTAGGAATATGTGTTGCATTTTATTTTCTTGTCTCTTAGTCTTCTTTAATTCAAGAACACCCTCCTATCTTTTTCTTCTTTCTTCTCTTCTCCTTCCTTCCTTCCTTCCTTCCTTCTCTCCCGCTCTTCTTTGCCTTCCCCTCCCCTTCCCTCCTATCCCCCTCCCATCTCCCCCTTCTTCTTCTCCTTCGTCTCTCTTTCTCTCCCCATCCCCAACTCTCTCATTGGCTCTTTTCCTCCTCCACCTTCATTATCTTCTTTTTTCCCTAACACTGACATTTTAAAGCATCCAGGTCAATTGTTTGGTAGAATGGCCCTAAATTCGGGCTTCTCTGATTGTTTCCTTGTGATTAAATTAAGATTAAGTGGTTTTGGCAAGAATATTGCACAGGTGATGTTGCCTGGAACTACTTATTGAACTTCTACTACATGCTAGGCACATACTATACACTTTTCTTAACCTTCACATCAGCTCTGCCTTTCGTAGCAGAATCACCTATGGAGCTTTTCAGAGACACAGATGCCAGATCTACAGAACTAGGGAGCTCAAAGGGTCAGGCACTTATTTTACCTTCTTTTTTTTTTTGGAAGAGATTTAATTTATTTTTTGGTGTGGGATTTTGTGCATGTATGTCTTTACTTTAGCTTTTTATTTAAGTAGTACTCAGTGCCCTTTTAGAATGCGCTTCAGAACAACAGGCTTTATGCAAGGAAGGTGGCTTTTAAGAAAACAAAATCTTAACGATCATTTTCAAGCTTGGAAAATCATCCTGGGTCAAAGTCCAGATTTTCCCCTCGGTCTGGCGGAATCAGCTGTAACTTTATAGAAGTTGTTTTCA
Organism: Monodon monoceros; assembly: GCF_005190385.1. Lineage (NCBI taxonomy): Eukaryota > Metazoa > Chordata > Mammalia > Artiodactyla > Monodontidae > Monodon > Monodon monoceros. The sequence continues at coordinate 131,088,488 of NW_021703778.1, forward strand.
TGATTGTTGTTTATCAAATCTTAAGGCATATTTTATTTAAGCCCTTGATATCTGAAGTTGCATACGGTTACAAAAGAATATTAAACATTTCAACGTGAGGATTCATGCCTTGTGACTCGCGAGTTCCCTTTCTGCCTCACTGAGGGGCTACCCTGCTCTCCCCTTGCATGTTACTCTACTTACTAGCATTGTCTATTTACACAGCCCCGACAGAATACTATAGTTAATTTATTCTGCAGCCCTAATCTGTCTCCTGAGCTCTGATACATTTTTTGTACAACTGGACACCTCCTCTTTGATGTCTCCTGACAATATGTCAGCTCCACCTTCTTTTTCTGTCTTAAACCTGCCTCTTCTCCCAGTTACCCTAGTCCAGCACTTGGTTGTAACTTTGTTCCATCTGCCTAGTTCTTCAGGAGAAACCCAAGAATCCTCCTGGCCACCTCACTCTCTCCACGTACCCACGTGTAATTCATCACCAGGTTCTGCCGATTCTCTCTCCTAAATATCTTATATCTGGCTCCTTCTCTCCCTCCTCTGTGTCACCCTTCTCTGCTGGTCCAGACACCACCTCTCTCTTGCACTACTGCTATGTACTTCTCACCTGTCTCCCCACATCCTCTTGCATTCCTCTCCCATCCATGCTCCACAGTTCAGACAGAGTAATATTTAAAATATAAACCCAATAGTTCACTTACTTGCCCTTTCAGTGGCTTCCCATTGATCTTAAGATAGAGTTCAAAGTCTTTATTTGATTTATGAGACCCTGTGTGCCCTGGGCCCTGACTGTGCCTCCAGAGCCATCTCCAGTCATTCTCTATCTCAATGTCTCTTCTCCATCTGGTGTCTGGAATCTGTCAGGCTCCTTCCCACTCAAGGGCTTTTGCACACTTATCAATCACAGTTTAGGATGTCCCAGGACTCTGTTCCTTATGCTCACGTGCTCACCTGCTCCCTTCATGCAGCTACTTCCTGTCTCAACTTAAATATCACTTCCTCACAGAAACTGTCCAACTCCTCAGATTATTAGGTCTCTCAGTTATACTCTCATTGGACTTTCCTTTGTTCATTGTGTGTGCTATTGTGTAAGAACCACATCTACTCAGTTCAGTATCTGTTGAAAGAGTAAATAAGTAAAGGAATGAACAAGTGAGCCATCAGAGAATTTTGGCAGGCGGGAAGTATTGGTAACTTGGACCTGGGAAGGGCTTCATTCATTGGGGCCAGGGCGTGTCAATCATCTCTGCTCTACACATGAGCCCAGAACTATTAGAAGCTTCACTCAGATTGAGAACAGGGATTTTCTGCAGACTAGAGGCAGGAGCTTTGAAACAGGAAGAGACCATTTGTTAATGGTGGGATCTAATGTAATATTAGCAATAGCTTGACTCTCACTACGCTCTTGGTGTTATGATATTTCAACTCTAAAGTTATATGTGAGGCAAAAGTCACATGTTCAGTTTTATCCTTGAAAATCCCTTAAGTCACTCACAAAGCACTATATACAAAGTTTTGTATACTAAGCATTAAAGTCTGAGAACTTCTGAGCTAGACGTCTTATTACTTGTTACATTTTGATAAATCTCTGTTTGATTCTTTATGGTTGCTAGACTTAAAGAAAAAGTAAAAAAAGAAAAACACAGCCTTTAAAACCTAAATGTGTTTTGGGTGAGCAGAGTAGAGGAAAGTGTATCCTACTTCACAATTAATTTGGGGAGAGAGGAAAGAAACAGAAGCCAGTGTGGGAAAAATAGGGAGTGATTTTAGGTAGTACAAGGATCATACCAACCATTAAAAATGTTTGATGGTTATGTATTTTATAATATGTGTTTTAGAAAAATGTATTACCACTATATCGAACCCATAATGTCACAGTTAATTCACAGACAAGGCTAAATTATAAAAATAAAACAAAGCAAGATACCTTAAAGGAAAATACTAAGTAATAGTACAAGTGGCCAGATAAGACCAGAGTTGTGAAGGTGACATTCAAATGATGTATGTGGAGTGACACTTCCCCTGAAGCAGGTAGTTATTTTCACTATAAGACATCAGTTCCATATTTCTTCAGTTTTGTCCCTATCCATATGATACTTTACATTTTATATGTGCTTTTACACACATCGTTTGAATTTTATGTAAACTCTACATGGTAGACACAATGCTTTATTCCCATTTTATAGATGTGGAAACTGAGGTTCAAAGAGGTTAGACAACTGGAAGTTAGCTATAATCTCTCTGTAGAATAAAGCTATATGAACAAATATATAGCTCATATTTATTGTGCGGCTGCTCTTAGCGGTACTATTCGGGCTTCTATTATTCTAATTCTATTCTAATAGTGGTGCTATTGAGCGGCTATGTACCAGGCACTGTTATAGGAACAAGAAAAGATCCTAGCTCCCATGGAGCTTACAATTAGTGAATGTACCATCAGGGCTCAAATAAAGGACTTTGATTCCAAGTCCAGTGCTTTTTCTACTCACTAGACTCATATGGCTTCTGGAAAGTGTAGGAGCCACATTAACATGTTAAAACTCATAGAATTGTATACCTAAAAGAGCAATGTTCACTTTGTGTAAGTTATATATTATCATGTATTACACAGATATATGTAATTTACTATGTAACTATCTATAAAATATAGGTAAAGCATGTGTGATTTCATTTTAAAGAAGCAGCAAGAAGCAAAGACTGATTTTTATCTCACAAGAGAGCTGAAACTCTCATCCTACCTTCCAAAAGAGGGAATAACAATGGACAAATAGAGCCTTAAATAAGAGGAGCCGGGTACAGAGGAACCTTAATTACCAGAACCCGACTAGCAGAATGCTCATGGAAGTCTATGATCTTAGCGACGTTTCATTTTTAGGAGAAAGAAAAGTGAACTGCTTTTAGAAGACAAAGAAGGTAATCAAAGATGCTACTTCGGAATATGTAAAAAGGAACCATTGCTTGAGCATATGCCTACAGAGTGGCGAGGTCTATAAGGCTTTGCAGTGGGAAGCCTTCTCTTGAGACAGAAATTGGAGGAGTCATAACCTCTACATTTGCTGACTTTCCCAAGGTTGTCCTGGACCCAGCTCTGAGTCGCTGGAGTCCTGATGAGGCTATATGAGGGGATGGGTGGGAGTGCACCCTTTGGAATCAGAAAGACCCGGCCTTGAATCCTGGCTTGTCACATGGGGGCTAATAGTAACTCCTGTCTTATAGGTGTGAAGCTTAAACGTGATAATTCATGTTAAGGGTGGACCACGGTGCCTGGCTTAGAGTAAGCACTCAAGAAACCTTAGCTGGAACTAAATGAAACAGCTTTAAAAAGTATCAGGAGAGCAGAGGCGAACCCCCTTCTCCATGTGCCTCTGTCTCCCCTGGCCTCTCCAGATCTGGAGCATCTTCCAAATGTTGGGGTTTTTTTTGGCCTGATCTCAAGCAATGACTCTAAGTGTCTAATTTTAACTGAGGCGCCTTTCTTGGTGGTTTTGTCAATATTTTTTAAATGGTAAAAGTTGTTTTTCTATGTGACTACACAGCATATTTCATTCTGGGACGTGGACTGTAGGTTAAATAGATGTTCCAAGTAGATTTTTCATTTATTCAGCCTTTTCTTATTTAATTAACTTATTGATTAAGCATCTCATTCCTCTGAGCAGGGGCAGTGTCTCTTTCAGCTGGTAACTTTGCATCTTAGAAGCTCAAGACCTCCAGAGAGGAGGCCAGCATTTCTGTAGGTCTCTAAGCGGTCAGTCTTGCTAATGGGCGATTGGCCCACAGCGCAGTAAGCTCTGTATGTGAACAATACCATGCATTTGCAGTGGTGGGTTTGCTCTGGGGGAGTACAGACAGGGAAAACTTAATGGGACGCTAATTGATGGGGCAACACAACACAGAGTTTATGAGCAAAATGTCTGTTGGAAATCACAGAGCCATCTGAGGCCCCTGAGCAACTGGCCTGACTGCAGTGTGTGGGCTGGGAGTGATCATAGCAGGAGATGAAGCCAGGAAGGTAGGCAGAGGCTAGATCCTGAAGGCTTAGAGTATCAGGGCAAGGAGTTATATACCTTGTCCTCAGGCTCAAGGAGACTCACTGAAGGATTTTTTTTTTTTTTTCAGCAGGAGAGTGATATGGTCAGATTTGCATTTCACCTTCCCCACTCCACATCAGAAGTTTATCTGATGAAGTTTTTAAAATGCTTGAAATATTTTACTAAAAAAATTGTGTGCCTCACCTGGACTTCTGTTCAAGGTTTCATCAGGCAACAAGGTTAGAAAGTCATCGTCATCATTTCTTGGGATGCTTTGAAGGATTTTCTTGACTTTATGGTCCCTCTGTTTCTGCTTATTAGTTCTTGCCTCCTTGTGAAGACTTGTCTTCAATTCCACTTGGGCCTGAAATTGATCAGCTATAAACAGTTAGTATTCTCCCCTCAAGCTACTTTCACCAGAGAAGGTCAACAGATCAGCTACTTTGCAAATTGTGTGCTTATCTGTAGACATCTGTCATACCCTAAATAGAACACAGTTCTCTTTTTTCCTGTTAGAAGGTATGGAAACTTTCTTCAGGTGCAGGTTTGTTAGGAGAAAGGGGAGCATGCCTATAATCTCAAAACAGTGAGGACCTTTGTAAAACCATTTCACCATAGGCTAGCTGATATATTTGGAATTGCAGAAGACAGGGACTTCAGGCTTATTCACTAGAGTGAGGAATTTGGGTTATGACATTTACAGGAGACATTACTGTAAAGGGGTTTGTTACAAGAGATCTTGCTTATAAAATGATTCTATGGCTTAAATTATAGAGAGATGCCTAGGTATCAATACACAGACCAATTCACCACCCTCTTCCTTTTTACTAAACCAAGAAAAATTAACCTCATTTTCCTGCTGGAGCCAGAATGTCATAGAAGCAACAGTTAAAAAAAGGGAGACTTGAGACATGGATACATCCTTGAGAGGATGGAAAACAGAGGAAAGACTCAACAGAGTTGGTAGCAGAAGGGATCTTCCTGCTTCTTCTCAACCCCAGTAGTTGAAACTTCGGCTCCAATGACTAAATTTAAAATGCTAGGTAAAGACTAGAGATGAATGCTTAACTATATTCGTGTGCCAGGGCAGTGATTATGTAGAGTACATTTGGTAAATATGACCCTCTTCTTCTCATGTTTACCTCTTGTCTTTTACGGTTCATTTCCAGCATTTGCATCTTATGTAAATACTGTCTTTTCCCAGAAGGATACATTAGAGTTTGCATCTTCTTTTCCAGTTCCTGCTATGAAAGATGACGCACTCGTTAGCATGGGGTAATTAGTTACTGACTCTGCAATCACAACTTGAAATCCTTTTTGGAACAGAGTGAGATCTTAGTCATCAGTCATAATCCATAGAGATCTCTTGTGACGTCAGAGGTGGACCGTTGCAGCTTCCCGACCAGTTCTTAGTGAAGCTATCAGTGAATGAAGTGGCGATTTGCCATGTGTATCATATCATTTTTAAGGTTCCTGTAGCGTTTTGCAAACGTTGCATGGAAATATGTTTCCATATCTCATTTTGACAAGATATCACTTTCCATGTCAACAGCTGCTTTAACTATCTTTCCAGAAATGTGTTCCGGTTTGATGAGACCTGCTTCTCTCTCCCTGCTTCTTCTGTCATTGAGTAATTGTCTGGCTATGAAACTAGAGGGGGGCCAACCTATTTCTGTAGGGTTTACTCCCATATTCCACTATAAGCCCTGGTACACTGCAGTTTAGGAAGGATTTAAAATTGATTATTTGTGACTTGGGTGATCTCCCCCGGTGTATCATAAACTCCAGTGAGACAATGTGAACAGTTAATGAGGGCAGCCAGGGGTGAATATACCCTCATTCATCACTTGCTGTGGCCAGGAAGGGGAAGGGACATGCAGCCAAATGTGTTCAGTAATCCCCTGTTCTGTTTCCTTGTGGACATGAACTGTGGTGGCTATGTGAGCCTAAGGGAGGGGCCCATCTCTATGGGCACTGTCAGTATCACAAACATGGCCTTGGGGATCTAAAAGTACCTGGACATCTTTTATCAACTCAGTCATCTGTGGATGGCAGCATCTAGATAACTCTGAAATGAATCAGGGGAGGAAAGTGTTCACAAATTTGAACGCTTCTAGAATCACCAATCTCCAAGTAAAATTCCTCTCTCTCATCTACATCTCCCTGTTTTCACCAGGCAGCAGAGAAGGGCTCAGAGTTCATGTGAGAGGCAAGAGTAATCACCAGTTGGAAGCAGGCCCAGAAGAGAATGGATAGCTTTGGAAAGTTCTAGCTCTGAATGACTTAATAGCTCTCTTTGCCTTTGAGGTCTTCTGTGTGGGGAGTACAGGAAAAGGATGGCCAGCCCCCCAGTTCCCCACCCCCTCCAGGTTTTGCTGCCACTCACCTTGGCTTTGTGAGTCCTCCCAGCTTCTTCCTGGCTCAGGAGCCTTTCAGAAGTAATTACTTGTGGCAGGTCAATGGGTTCAAGCTTCTGGAAGTCCAACATTTAGAGTATTCAGCATTCCTCACGCCATGAGATGATGAAACATAAAAGCCAGATATTAAACTATCTTAACACTCTGCACGTATTCATGAGAGCACACAGGGAAGGCAGTTTCTCCAGGAGTACAGCTGTATCTGTGTGAAAGGCTTTTTTACCTATCTGGGTTCTTCAGTGTTCTCTTGCACTGTTGCCAGTGACTCATTGATCTAAGTATTGGTCAGAGAGTTAAAGGATTAAGAATCATTTTCTGTCTGCATTGAGGGACTATGTCCACAGTTATCAAGCAACAAGGGTCTTAGAATATTAGAGATGAAAGAGGCGCCAGGAAGCTCCTTTACTTTATTTATCCCTTAACCACCCAGCTAAACTATTCTGGTCCTTAGGGAAGTAACCTATTTTAAGCTCTCCAGAGAAGCTCCCTCAGCCTCCTCAGTAATAATCACTGGTGCTTGTGAGGCATATTGACAATGAAAGTGCACTGTGCTAACAAATCTCAGACATGGATTTTTCCAGCAGGGCCTTGGCTTTATCAGGGGGGTGATGCTGAAGTTTCAAGCGGTCACTGAGACTAGGCAGCAGTTGATGAACTAGTGATTGGCCGCCAGCTCTACCTGTCTTAGATGACTTAATTTGGAGCACTAGGAAGTGACTGAGCAGGCTTGGGAGACAAGGGCTGGTCTCTTCACATTGACATGCAATCAGGGACCTGAATTTATTTGTTCACTCAGTGATGACTTATTGAATGACTGCTACCGGCCAGGCATTGGGTTGCAATGCTCAACAAAAATGGGCATGGTCCCTCTTGGGGCTTACGATCTATGGGGAGACAAGTACACTTTTGCTTGTGTGATTATTTGATGAATAATTACAAACTGCGATTGGGGCTTTGAAGAAAAAGTCTGCAGGGTAGGACTATGACAAGATATAACTGGAGGACTCCGCCTTGGGAATGAGGGGTTTTATGAATTGGATTATGTTCCCCCCAAATTCATATGTTGAAGCCCTAAACCACCTCCCCCCAGTACCTCAGAGTGCAACCTTATTGGGAAATAGGGTCCTTGCAGATATAATTAGTTAAGATGAGGTCGTACTGGAATAGGGTGGACCCTCAATCCAATATGTCTGGTATCGTTATAAAAAGGAGAAGTTTGGATGCAGACATGCACACAGGGAGAATACCACATGAAGATAAAGGTAGCAATTGGGGTGATGCTTTCACATGTTCAGGAATGCCAAAGATTGTCAACAAACCACCAGAAGCTAAGAGACAGGAATGGGACAGATTCTTCTACGTAGCCCCCAGAAGGAACCACCCCTGCCAACACCTTGATTTTGGACTTGTAGCTTCTAGAACTGTGAGACTATACATTTCTATTGTTTTAAGCCACACAGTTGTTATTCTCTGTTACCACAGCCCTAGAAAACTAATTCAAGGGATGGAGGGGTCAGGAGGCAGTCCAAGAAAGTTTCCTGAGGAAGTAATTTTTTAGCAGCAGTTGGAAGGTTGGGAGTTTTCAGGGGATTGAGGAGTTCCAGGCAGAGGGAATCACATGGGCAGTAGCCCCAAGGCAGGAGAGAGCATGATCTCTGGAAGGAACTGTAAGAAGTCAGTTGGCTACAGTTGAGAGTGAGAGGAAGAGTGGCTCACATGGGACTGGAGAGGTAGGCAGGGGCCAGCTCATGAAGGGCCTGATGGGGCATCATGAAGACGTTGTCTTCTTAAGAGGAGCAGGCAGCCATCGACACATGTTAAGCTGAGTAGGGACATGCTACATTTGCTTAAAAAAATGATCACTCGAGCTGCAGTGTGGGAACTATACTGAAGAAGAGCAATTATGGATGTGGGTGAGCACTTAGGAAGACAAAGATGATGGGCTGGGGGCTCATGGGGGGGAAAATTGATGGGCTCTACAAATGTTTAGAACAGACCAAGCAAGATTTGTGATGGTTATTGAAGGAGAGTGACATGTCCAAATGACACCCAGATACAAGGGATGGATAGTGCTGTCATTTGCTGAGATGGGGAATCCTGGAAGAGGGCCACGTTTGGGTGGAATGTAGAGGGGAGGTCTGTGCTGAAGATGCATGCTTGGGAATCATCCCTGGGTAGAGAATAACTGAAACCATAGGATGAATGAGGTCCAGAGTGAGGAGAGCAGAGTCAAGGATGCCCCAGCACTGAGAGCTGGTGGATGGGGATGGGCTGGCCAAGGAGATGGAGGAACGATTGCTTCAGAAGTGGGAGGAAAACCAGGAGGACACCATGCCACAGAAACCTGTGTCAGCACCACGCCCACCTTAGTCCAGCACTACAAGCAAATCCTAACATATTTTGAAAGTATTTTCCATTGTAGTCTGATTGGTTGCCTTATCAAGGGGTAGGCCTGGAAGCCAGTTTGTTCTTCAAGGTGACCAGAGTGAAAAGAGAGGGAGAGACCATGGAAAATGGCAGCCGAGCATCCAGCACTCATAAGGGGGAGCATGACTGGGGCCTCCTGCTCCTTCCCTGTAGAACAATTTCCTGGTCCCTGGGCTGGGCCTGAGCTGTTCTAGGGAGAACAGCCAGCAGCCCTTTCTGGTAGAGCAGCCCAAAGCTGAGCTGGCAAGGAAGGAAAGAAAGGCAAAGGATGTAGAGATGGGAAGGAGAGACAAAGGGGGAAGAACTCATCTCTGTGTTAGATGTGCCAGGCCATTTGCATTTGTGGAAGGAAGTGGTTCTCTGTCCCGGTCTCACCTCAGGTGAGGAAGTGAGGGATTTTTTTTTTTAACATAATAACTTAGCAATGAGGTAATGAGAGGTAATTAATACTAGCTAGAAAGAGGTTTGTTTGTTGTCCTGTCTCTCAACTCTGCAGAACCTAAAGATGCAGGATAAATGACACCTGCTGGCACAGGAAGCAGCCATTGATCAAGTCAGAACCCTGAAGGAATGGAGAAGAAAAGGAAGGGGGAGGGAGACCAAGGGGAAGGGATATGCAGGAACCTATGGGAGGAAGACTCAGCAATGACTGAGGGGGATTTCGGGGTGAGGAGAGAACAAGGAAGTGTTTGTGCCATCCCCTGGACTTGGTTCAAGATTTGGTCCTTTCTGGTGATTAGGCCCATATGCCTTTGCAGCCACTGCCGTCCATCATGCCACGCTCACAATATGTCATTCAATCCCCACGTGAACCCTGCGTATAATTATGGTGATTCTCTGTTTCACAGGTTAATGAGTTGTGCAAGTTTGCAGACCTAGAAAGTGCTGATTCTGGGGTTCAAACTCAGGTCTGTCCACTTCCAAATTCCATGTTCCTTTCTCCATACTTGTTTCTAAACCTGGTTTATTGTTAGAATCTCCTGGAATTGAAAAAAAAAAATCCTAGGCTATTCATTGGGGATTGAGATTCAATAGGTCTGGGATATGTCCCAGCAGGAGGGAATATATATATATATATATATAAAATACAGGGTTGTTTGGCCTGAGGTGATCCAGCAGTGGAAGCTACAGGCTCTTTCTTGAGGCTAATGGTGGACTCCGGGAGGGGTCATGCCAAGGAGTACTTCCCAGAACTTCTGCTGCCAGTGTCCTTGTCCCTGCAGTGAGCCACAGCCAGCCCCCACCTCTGCAGGAGACCCTCCAACACTAGCAGCCGTGTGGCTGACAGGATCTTGGTCCTCCAGCTGGCTGTCAGGCCTGAGCCTCTGAGGTGGGAGAGCCAAGTTCAGGACACTGGACCACCAGAGACCTCCTGGCTCCACATAATGTCAATCAGTGAGAGCTATCCTAGAGAACTATCTCAGTCTCAACGCTAAGACCCAGCTCCACTCAATGACCAGCAAGCTACAGTGTTGGACACCCTATGCCAAACAACTAGCAAGACAGGAACACAACCCACCCATTAACAGAGAGGCTGCCTAAAATCATAATAAGTTCACAGACAACCCAAAACACACCACTAGTCATGGTCCTGCCCACCAGAAAGACAAAATCCAGCCTCATCCATCAGAAAACAGGCATCAGTCCACCAAGAAGCTTACACAAGCCACTGAACCAACCTTACCCACTGGGGGCAGACACCAATAACAACAGGATTAAGAAGCTGCAGCCTGCGAAAAGGAGACCCCAAACACAGTTCGTTAAGCAAAATGAGAAGACAGAGAAACACGCAGCAGATGAAGGAGCAAGGTAAAAACCCACCAGACCAAACAAATGAAGAAGAAATAGGCAGTCTACCTGAAAAAGAATTCAGAGTAATGATAGTAAAGATGATCCAAAATCTTGGAAATAGAATGGAGAAAATACAAGAAACGTTTAACAAGGACCTAGAAGAACTAAAGAGCAAACAAACAAGATGAACAACACAATAAATGAAATTAAAAATTCTCTAGAAGGAATCAATAGCAGAATAACTGAGGCAGAAGAACGGGTAAGTGACCTGGAAGATAAACTAGTGGAAATAACTACCGTAGAGCAGAATAAAGAAAAAAGAATGAAAAGAGTTGAGGACAGTCGCAGAGACCACTGGGACAACATTAAACACACCAACATTCGAATTATAGGGGTTCCAGAAGAAGAAGAGAAAAAGAAAGGGACTGAGAAAATATTTGAAGAGATTATAGTTGAAAACTTACCTAATATGGGAAAAGAAGTGGTCAATCAAGTCCAGGAATCAGAGAGAGTCCCATACAGGATAAATCCAAGGAGAAACATGCCAACACACGTATTAATCAAACTTTCACAAATTAAATACAAAGAAAACATTAAAAGCAGCAAGGGAAAAGCAACAAATAAAATACAAGGAAATCCCCATAAGGTTAACAGCTGATCGTTCAGCAGAAACTCTGCAAGCCAGGAGGGAGTGGCAGGATATATTTAAAGTGATGAAAGGGAAAAACCTACAACCAAGATTACTCTACCCAGCAAGGATCTCATTCAGATTCAATGGAGAAATTAAAACCATACAGACAAGCAAAAGCTAAGATTCAATGGAGAAATTAAAACCATACAGACAAGCAAAAGCTAAGAGAACTCTGCACCACCAAACCAGCTTTACAACAAATCCTAAAGGAACTTCTCTAGGCAGGAAGCACAAGGGAAGAAAAAGACCCACAAAACAAACCCAAAACAATTAAGAAAATGGTAATAGGAACATACATATTGATAATAACCTTGAATGTAAATGATTAAATGCCCCAACCAAAAGACACAGACTGGCTGAATGTATACAAAAACCAGATCCATATATATGCTGTCTACAAGAGACCCACTTCAGACCTAGGGACACATACAGACTGAAAGTAAGAGGATGGAAAAAGATATTCCATGCAAATGGAAATCTAAAGAAAGCTGGAGTAGCAATTCTCATATCAGACAAAATAGACTTTAAAATAAAGACTATTACAAGAGACAGGGACACTACATAATGATCAAGGGATCAATCCAAGAATAAGGTAAATCAATTGTGAATATTTATGTACCCAACATAGGAGCACCTCAATACATAAGGCAAATGCTAACAGCCATAAAAGGGGAAATCAACAGTAACACAATCATAGTAGGGGATTTTTAACACCCCACTTTCACCAATGGACAGATCATCCAAAATGAAAATAAATAAGGAAACACAAGCTTTAAATGATACATTCAACAAGATGGACTTAATTGATATTTATAGGACATTCCATCCAAAAACAACAGAATACACTTTCTTCTCAAGTGCTCATGGAACATTCTCCAGGATCGATCATATCTTGGGTCACAAATCAAGCCTTGGTAAAGTTAAGAAAATTGACTTCATATCAAGGATCTTTTCCGACCACAACGCTATGAGACTAGATATCAATTATAGGAAAAAAACTGTAAAAAACAGGCTTCCCTGGTGGCACAGTGGTTGAGAATCCACCTGCCAGTGAAGGGGACACGGGTTCAAGCACTGATCGGGGAAAACCCCACATGCTGTGGCACAACTAAGCCTGTGCACCACAACTACTGAGCCTGTGCTCTAGAGCCTGCGAGCCACAACTACTGAAGCCCACACACCTAGAACCCGTGCTCCACAACAAGAGAAGCCATCACAATGAGAAGCCCATGCACCGCAACAAACAGTAGTGCCCGCCCACCGCAACTAGAGAAAAGCCCACATGCAGCAATGAAGACCCAACGCAGCCAGAAATAAATAACTTATGTAATTTTAAAAAAAGCTGTAAAAAATACAAACACATGGAGGCTAAAAATATGCTACTAAATAACCAAGAGATCACTGAAGAAATCAAAGAGGAAATCAAAAAATACCTAGAAACAAATGACAATGAAAACATGACAACTCAAAACCTATGAGATTCAGCAAAAGCAGTTCTACGAGGGAAGTTTATAGCAATACAGTCCTACCTCTAGAAACAACAATAATCTCAAATAAACAACCTAACCTTACACTTAAAGCAATTAGAGAAGGAAAAACAAAACAACCCCAAAATTAGCAGAAGGAAAGAAATCATAAAGATCAGATCAGAAATAAATGAAAAAGAAATGAAGGAAACAATAGCAAAGATCAATAAAACTAAAAGCTGGTTCTTTGAGAAGATAAACAAAATTGATAAACCATTAGCAAGACTCATAAGGGAAAAAAGGGAGAAGACTCAAATCAACAGAACTAGAAATGAAAAAGAAGTAACAACTGACACTGCAGAAATACAAAGGATCATGAGAGATTACTACAAGCAACTCTATGCCAATAAAATGGACAACCTGGATGAAATGGACAAATTCTTAGAAAGGCACCACCTTCCGAGACTGAACCAGGAAGAAATAGAAAATATAAACACACCAATCACAATCACTGAAATTGAAACTGTGATTAAAAATCTTCCAACAAACAAAAGCCCAGGACAAGATGGCTTCACAGGAGAATTCTATGAAACATTTAGAGAAGAGCTAACACGTATCCTTCTCAAACCCTTCCAAAATATAGCAGAGGGAGGAACACTCCCAAACTCATTCTACGAAGCCACCACATCACCCTGATACCAAAATCAAACAAATGTGTCACAAGAAAAAGAAAACTACAGGCCAATATCACTGATGAACATACATGCAAAAATCCTCAACAAAATGCTAGGAAACAGAATCCAACAGCACGTTAAAAGGATCATACACCACGATCAAGTGGGGTTTATCCCAGAAATGCAAGTATTCTTCAATATACAGAAATTAATCAATGTGATACACCAGATTAACAAATTGAAGGAGAAAAACCCTATGATCGTCTCAATAGATGCAGAAAAAGCTTTAGACAAAATTCAACACCCATTTATGATAAAAACCCTCCAGAAAGTAGGCATAGAGTGAACCTACCTCAACATTATAAAGGCCATATATGACAAACCCACAGCCAACATCGTCCTCAATGGTGAAAAATGGAAACCATTTCCACTAAGATCATGAACAAGACAAAGTTGCCCACTCTCACCACTATTATTCAACACAGTTTTGGAAGTTTTAGCCACAGCAATCAGAGAAGAAAAAGAAATAAAGGGAATCCAAATCAGAAAAGAATAAGTAAGGCTGTCACTGTTTGCAGATGACATGATACTATACATAGAGAATCCTAAAGATGTTACCAGAAAACTACTAGAGCTAATCAATGAATTTGGTAAAGCTGCAGGATACAAAATTAATGCACAGAATTCTCTTGTATTCCTATACACTAATGATGAAAAATCTGAAAGAGAAATTAAGGAAACACTCCCATTTACCATTGCAACAAAAAGAATAAAGTACCTAGGAATAAAGCTACCTAAGGAGATAAAAGACCTGTATGCAGAAAACTATAAGACACTGATGAAAGAAATTAAAGATGATATTAAACAAATGGAGAGATATACCATGTTCTTGGATTGGAAGAATCAACATTGTGAAAATGACTCTACTACCCAAAGCAATCTACAGATTCAATGCAATCCCTATCAAACTACCACTGGCATTTTTCACAGAACTAGAACAAAAAATTTCACAATTTGTATGGAAACACAAAAGACCCCGAATAGCCAAAGCAATCTTGAGAAAGATAAACAGAGCTGGAGGAATCAGGCTCCCTGACTTCAGACTATACTACAAAGCTACAGTAATCAAGACAGTATGGTACTGGCACAAAGGCAGAAAGATAGATCAATGGAAGAGGATAGAAAGCCCAGAGATAAACCCATGCACACATGGTCACCTTACCTTTGATAAAGGAGGCAAGGATATACAATGGGGAAAAGACAGCCTCTTCAATAAGTGGTGCTGGGAAAACTGGACAGCTACATGTAAAAGAATGAAATTAGAACATTCCCTAACACCATACATAAAAATAAACTCAAAATGGATTTAAGACCTAAATGTAAGGCCAGACACTATAAAACTCTCAGAGGAAAACATAGATAGAACACCCTATGACATAAATCACAGCAAGATCCTTTTTGACCCACCTCCTAGAGAAATGGAAATAAAAACAAAAATAAACAAATGGGACCTAATGAAACTTCAAAGCTTTTGCACAGCAAAGGAAACCATAAACAAGGCAAAAAGGCAACCCTCAGAATGGGAGAAAATATTTGCAAATGAAGCAACTGACAAAGGATTAATCTCCAAAATATACAAGCAGCTCATGGAGCTCAATATCAAAAACACAAGCAACCCAATCCAAAAATGGGCAGAAGACCTAAACAGACATTCCTCTAAAGAAAATATACAGATTGCCAACAAACGCAGGAAAGGTTGCTCAACATGACTAATCATTAGGGAAATGTAAATCAAAGCTACAAGGAGGTATCACCTCACACCAGTCAGAATGGCCAGCATCAAAAAATCTACAAACAATAAATGTTGGAGAGGGTGTGAAGAAAGGGGAACCCTCTTGCGCTGTTGGTGGGAATGTAAATTGATACAGCCACTATGGAGAACAGTATGGAGGTTCCTTAAAAAACTACCAGTAGAACTACCATACGACCCAGCAATCCCACTACTGGGCATATACCCTGAGAAAACCATAATTCAAGAAGAGTCATGTACCAAAATGTTCATTGCAGCTCTATTTACAATAGCCAGGACATGGAAGCAACCTCAGTGTCCATCAACAGGTGAATGGATAAAGAAGATGTGGCACATATATACAATGGAATATTACTCAGCCATAAAAAGTAACGAAACTGATTTATTTGTAGTGAGTTGGATGGACCTAGAGACTGTCATACAGAGTGAAGTAAGTCAGAAAGAGAAAAACAAATACCGTATGCTAACACATATATATGGAATCTAAAAAGAAAAAAGAATATGGTCAGAAGTACCTAGGGGCAAGACAGGAATAAAGACGCAGACCTACTAGAGAATGAACTGGAGGGTACAGGGAGGGGGAAGGGTAAGCTGGGACGAAGTGAGAGAGTGGCATGGACTTATATATACACTACCAAACGTAAAATAGATAGCTAGTGGGAAGCAGCCACATAGCACAGGGAGATTAGCTTGGTGCTTTGTGACCACCTAGAGGGGTGGGATAGGGAGAGTGGGAAGGAGGGAGATGCAAGAGGGAAGAGATTTGGGGATATATGTATATGTATAAGTGATTCACTTTGTTATAAAGCAGAAACTAACGCACCATTGTAAAGCAATTATACTCCAATAAAGATGTTTTAAAAATATATACACATGTATGTATTTATATGTATTATATATATTTATATGTATTATAAATATTTATATATATTTACATGTATATATTTGATTAATACAATTTATTTTTTAGAGAGATTTAGGTTCACAGCAGAATTGAGCAGAAAGTACAGAGTTCTCATACCCCCATCTCTGTACGCACACAACCTCCCTACTATCAACATCCCTCACTAGAGCGCTACATTTGTTACAATCATTGAGCCTACATTGATGCATCATTATTGCTCAAAGTCCATAGTTTACATTAAGGCTTAGTCTTGATGTTATACATTCTCTGGGTTTGGACAAATGTATAATGACATATATCCACCATTGTAGCATCATATAGACAGTTTCACAGTCCCCCAAACCCTCTGTCCTCTGCCTAGTCATTTTTCTCTCCCCACAAACCCCTGGCAACCATTAATATTTTTACTGTCTACACAGTTTTACGTTTTCCAGAATGTAATCAAGTTGGAATCATATACTATGTAGTCTTTTCAGATTGGTTTCTTTCACTTAACAATATGCATTTGTGTTTCCTCCATGTGTTTTCATGGCTTTATAGCTCAATTCCTTTTATTGCTGAGTAATATTCCATTGTCTGGATATGCCACAGTTTATTTACCCATTCACCTACTAAAGGGCATATTGGTTGCTTCCAAGTTTTGGCATTATGAATAAAGCTGCTATAAACATTCGTGTGTAGATTTTTGTGTGGATATGAGTTTTCAGTTCATTTGGGTAGATAACCAAGAAAAGTGATTGCTAGATTGTCTGTTAAGAATATGTGTAGTTTTGTAAGAAACTGCCAAACTGTCTTCTAAAGTGCCTGTACTACTTTACGTTCCTACCAGCAATGTATGAGGGTTTCTGATGTTCCACATCCGTGTCAGCATTTGGTGTTGTCAGTGCTCTGGACTTTGGCCATTCTAATAGGTGTGTAGTAGTATTTCATTGTTGTTTTAATTGCAATTCCCTAATGACATATGATGTTGAATATCTTTTCATATGATTACTTGCCATCTGTATGTCTTCTTCTCTTCGTATTCTCTTGACATTGTCTATCACAGAACAGAAGTTCTTAATTTTAATGAAGTCAAGCTTATCAGTTGTTTCTTTGGAATATGTATTTTTCAAAACTCTCCAGAGGATTCTGAAGATTTCCTAGGGTGGTGTCCACTGGCCTCCAGACTCCCTCCACTCAGTAAAGGAGCTACATCAAAATAGACCAGGGAGGATTTGTTTGTGGAGCATTATTGAAAAATTGAGTCTGAAGAAGCCTGCTATTTAAATATTTTCAGCTATTTAAAATAGTCTATCCATAAGTTCTAGAGCCAGCTTTTTCTTTGAAAGTATGAATATATATGATTCTATTTTCAGCCTCATTTTCAGTTCTGATAATGGTTAAGTAGTAAGTATCTTTAAGTACTCTCTCCAGGCAATGACTTTCTTTCTGGCCTTTGATAAGAACCTAAAGAATGCCATTCCTCCACAAACGGCACTAGATGGCAGTAGCTAACATTGCAAATAGGATTCCCTGGTTAAATCGTCTGCACTTGCCCTGAGAAGCACTGCAGAAAAGTGTTGGAAAACTGGCATCTCCAAACAAACCAGTCAAATGAAATTGCCTCAGAATTCTGGGTTCATATCAATGTTTCTTTTCCCTGCCTGGGAAGCAAGATGCCTCACTTCATCATCTTCGGAGAGAATACAATGGGAGGAATTACTGGAGAATTGGTAGAATGATGCCTGTTTTTATTTCATGATATAAAAAATGATTATTTGTCTAAAGATTTATGGATTATTTGGCTTCTCAAACAAAACAAATGGTCAGGATAATCAGTTGGAGTGTCAGCTAGGAGATTCAGGAAAGGAGATTAAATCAAGCATAAAGCACAGAGCCTGGTGACAACCACTAACCTGAGATGGTTGCTTCTGTTTACTAGCAGGAAGAGAAAGGTGGGTAGGAGCAATTCGAAGAACTGTAAAGTTTGTTTGGTATCATGACTTAAGAATGTGTCTTTTAAGTTTCTGGGAAGAAGGTAAATGTGTCCAAGACAGATTGGAGCAAGAAACTATAAGGCCAAGGCATTGCAGTGAGTTCACATTTCAATAACATTCTTTGATTCAAATAACCAGCAATGGAAATAAAACATAAACCAAATAAGATGTGGTCAGGCTTTAATACAAGAAAAATATCTCTCTGGATCAGAAAATGGAACAGAAAACTTGGGGGAAGCTGATTCATAAGGCATTTAGGGCTCCTGATGGCTGTGAGTTATTTCTGTAGGCTAAAGTAGACCTCAAAAATGCTCCATATAAGAAGGGAAAGTAGAGGCAGGCTCACAGGGGCCTGAGTTTAAACTCAGGGGCTGAGTTGTTCTCACCTCTTTCCCCAGTCCAAGAGCTGCATCAAAACGTAAGCCGGAAGATTTGTTTTACAGGCATTATCAAAAAGTTGAATAAGAAGCTAAGACTTTATAACAATCAACTTAAAAGCTTAGGTAAATTTCTGGGAAATATAAGTTAACATAATTGCATCGGGAAGAAATAAGATACCTATAAGATATCGAAATCAACTAAGAACCATTCTTTTACTAATTAAGTAAGCAGGAAAATTTCTCTTTCCCCAAAATTCCAGGTGGTCAAAGATGGTTTCACAGCCCTGTTTTATTAGATTTTTAAGGAACAGATAAGAACTATGTTAAATCAAATGTTTTAGAGAACAGAAAAGATGGAAAGGTAATCAGCTCCTCTAATAAAACTAGTACGGCCTCAAGAAAAAAACTGGAAAAAGACAGCATAGGGAAATTATAGAACAACTCCACTTATGAAAATATCAGTAGGTACAAAAATTCTAAGCATATAAAATTCAGCAGTGTATTTATATATGTATCTCATGACCCAGTAGGATTTATATCAGGAATGCAAGCATGGTTCACATCATAAAATCTATTAGTGTGATATATTAGGTCAACCGGTTAAAAAGAAAATCCATAAGATCATTTTAATTGATTATTTACTAGATGGAGGAAAAACATCAATAAAATTTAACACTCAGTCCTGGGAAAAACTCTTAGCCTACCAGGAATAAGAGAAATGAGAGAAATGCCCATAATTTAGTAAACAGCATTGTGACAGATATCTTCCATTTGTTTCTCCAGATCCACTTATCACATTTCTCTACCCTGTTCTCTGCCTATAACGAGCAAGCAGTTTATCCTGCCTTCTGGCTTCCTATTGGGTTCAACCGCTAAAGAATCCTGGTAGGAAATCTGAGAGGAGAAAGAGAATGAGGTCAGGATATTTCATCTTCTATCTCCTCCCTGCAAGGCATGTTGGGTTGGCTGTGTCCCACTGTTCCTCTCAGAGCAGCTCCCTCTATCTCACTCTTCCCTTGCAGGTTCTAGAAGTCCCTTGGCCTAGATATAGCTACTTCTTACTGCTGCTAGTGGTTATTGCAATACCCCCTCTGGTTCCCTCCATCCAAACCTCGGTACAGTTACCTGTAAAGAAAACTTCCCTGAATTGTCCTAATTCGAATGTACCATCTGTTTCCTTTTGGGACTCTGACGAGCATCTATCAAAATCCTATCGCGAATGTATTTCGCTTTAGAACCAGTCCCGTTAATGTCACAGATAAGGCAAGGATGTCCATTATTACTGCTTGTGTTCAAAATTGCAAGGGAAGTTTTAGTCAATGCAAAAGTCAAGAAAACCAGTACAAGGAACAATTGGGAAGAAAGAGGAGAAATTATTTCTGTTTATAGAAGATATTGTCTACATAGAAAGTCAAGAAGAATCTATAGACAATTAGAATTACCAAGGTATTTCAATCAAGTTGTGGAAAACAAAATTTAATACACAAAAATTATTAGCTTTCTTTTTTTCTTTTTGGCTGTGTAGGGTCTTTGTTGCTGTGCGCAGGCTTTCTCCAGTTGCAGCGAGTGGGGGCTACTCTTCGTTGAGGTGTGCAGGCTTCTCATTGTGGTGGCTTCTCTTGTTGTGAAGCACAGGCTCTAGGCACATGGGCTTCAGTAGTTGTGACACGTGGGTTCAGTAGTTATGGCTCGCAGGCTCTAGAGTGCAGGCTCAGTAGTTGTGGTGCACAGGCTTAGTTGCTCCGCGGCACGTGAGATCTTCCCAGACCAGGGATCGAACCCGTGTCCCCTGCATTGGCAGGCGATTCTTAACCACAGTGCCACCAGGGAAGTCCCCACAAAAATTATTAGCTTTCTTATTTGCCAATAATAATCATTTAGAAAATTAAATAGGAAAAATACCTCATTCATTGTAGGATGTAAAAACCAAATGAGGTATTTTGATGGCCAGTTGTATGTGTCAACTTGCCTAGGCTACAGTGTCCAGTTATTCAAACACTAACCTAGGTGTTGCTGTGAAATTCTTTTGTAGACGTGATTAAAGCCAATAATCAGTTGACTTTAACGAAGATTATTTTAGATAATCTGGGTGGGCATGATTCAATCAATTGAAAGGCCTTAAGAGCAAAGCTGAGGTTTTCCAGAAGAGGAAATTCTTCTTGTGGACAGCAGCTTCACCTCATGCCCTACAGTTCCAGTCTGCCCTTCCTGATGGCCTGTCCTATGATTTCAAACTTGCCTTGCCAGTCCACCTCCACCATCATGTAACCAGTTCCTTGCAATGTCTCTTAATATATGTCTCCTTCTATAGGTTCTGTTTCTCTGGTTGAACCCTGACTGATACAGGTATCGAGAAACAAACCTAAAAATATACCACACAAGGCCCCTGTGGAGAAATTATGAAACATTATTGAAAGATCTAAAAGAAAATGTGACTAAATGGAGATTTACGTCATGTTCATGGTTTAAAAGACTCAGTATTATAAACTTGGTTAATTTCCCCCAAATCTATGAATGCATTCCAATCAGAATGCTGACAAGGTTTTTTTGTGGAACTTGACAAGAAGATCCAAACTTTACATGGAAGAGCAAAGGACTGTAAATAGCAAAGACAATTTTGAAGAAGAATAAGGTGAAGGGACTTGCCAAACTAGATATTAAGACTTAGCTTAAAGGTACATAATTAGGACAGGATGGAATTCCTGTGGATATACAAGTAGGCCAGTGCAACAGAAGAGAGAGCTCAGAAGCAGACTCATTAAGATCTGGATATTGGATACGTGACAGAAGTAACATTTCAAATCAGTGGTCACAATGGATGATTCCATAGAGTTCTGGGGCAATAAAATAATCAAATGGAAAAAACGTAAAATTAGCTTCCAATTTCACACCTGCATACAAATGAACTTAAGATGGATTAGGACCTAAATGTGAAAAGTTAAAGATTACAAATTTTAGAAATAAATAAGGATATCTTTATGAACTTAGGGAATTAAAAATTTTCCTTGACAAAATATGAGATACAAAACATAAAGATTAAGATTGAGAAATCTGACATTAAAGTCTTTGTGTACACACACACACATACACACAACAAAATGAAAAGGCAAACCATAGATTGAAGATACTTGCAATACATATAACTAACAAAGGACTACATCTAAAATATATAAAGAACTGTCACAGATCATAAAGAAAAATCATAGAAAATGGGCAAAGGATTAGAATAAGTAAGGAAAGAATAAGTTTGTGACAAATTGTCTAATACCGCAAAGAGTATAATGAAATCATTCAGGTCGGAATCACTCTCCTCATCCCTCACCAGCCGTCTTTACGCTCATCTTTCTCCTCTCCATTCATTCTTTCAACACTGATTAACACATACTTAGTGATCACCCTTTATGTGCCAGCTACTGTTCTAGACACTTGGATATTAGTGAAGATGACAGACAAAAATCCCTGCCCCTGTGAAGATTATATTCTAGCATTGAGGTGGAGTGTGCAGGTAGTAAAAAAAAAGAAAAACACACAATGAACCTAACACATAAGCAAATTGCTTGGTGTGTTAGATGGAAATAAGCGCCCCAGAGAAAAGACAGTGAAGGGTCAAGGGGATCAGGAGTGCCAGAGTAAGGGCTACAGTTGTCAATAGGCTGTCATATAAGCTTTATAGGGAAAGTGAGCTTTAAGAAAATCTTTGGAGATGAGGGAGTCATCCAAGGAGATCACCTGAGGAAACTCTATACGTGGGGTGCGGTGGGAGTGGGGGACCATCTCCACCTTAGGCTGGACCTGAGATGGTTGGATGAGAAGGTGAACCACCCAGAAGGGACGGTGATGGTCAACTCTTCAACATGGGGCGAGTACATTTGATTCAGAGTTCCCTGGCAGAGCTTCTCAGATCTTAGCCGCTCCGAGTTGGAGAACCTTAGTTCAGGACCTGCTGTTTACTTGAGGAGTAGATGTTCAGGAAGTGGAGTATGCCAAATATGAAACTCAAATTATTTAGGATGCAATTAGATTTGGTTTAATAATTAAAGATACTTTTAGAATTTTCTTTGGAAGAGGTTAGGCTATTAATTAGCATGTCATGGGAACCCAGAAGTTATTATTCTCTCAAAAACCCATTTTTGGTAGAAAATGTGCTGAGCCTCATTTGTGAAGATAATTATAGTTTATATCTTTGGGAGTGTCTGCCAAGTTCACAGTGATTTCCTTCTTCTCTGGGACCTGCTTCTAGAATCTATGGAGAGTGGCAGTTGGTGGGGAGTGGCATTTGGTGGCAGGGGGAGGGCTCCCCTGCCCACATTTCTACTGCATGAGCATATTCTCTGGTCATAGCTCATTGGAACAGAGCTAGAATCATGAGCTAAACTGAGCCAACAGCATCTTTTCTCCCAGGAATTTTGAATTAGACCCAAGAGGGCCAGACTAGTTGGTTTGGCTGGAATTATAAGATGCAAATTCAAGGTGGCCATATTTCACCAAGAGGTCTTGAGGGCTAGAGAAAGTCGACCTGCAAGAAGAGATTAAAGCAAATGCACAGAGAGAGTTCTTCTGCCTTTCAGGTTCCAAGACATAGCTCTTCCCTGAAGTCTAGATGCCTCCCAGCTTTTGAGTTCCTTAAAACACTCCTATATCCTTATAATTTATCGCATTGGTTGCTTTGGCTAGTCCATTTGACTTCTAATACAGTTATGTTACAGGTCTGAAATAGCAGGGAGCTCACTTTGATTTTTTTTTCCCACCAGGGATAATGGGTTTCATTCATTCATCTGTTCATTCATTCCTTTATTCATAAACTTTCGAGGGATACATATTAAGTGTTAGTGACTAAATATGTAACACTGAATGAGATGTTGTTTTTATGCTCAAATAATTCATCTTGATTCTTCATTTTTAAGGTGGTTGGCTGGGATGTGGGGAATGCAGTCTTTGACTCTGAAATACCAAATTTCTCTTTTTGAGTTTGATTGACTTGAGAGAATCAAAGCCTGACTCTAGCTTATTTAGGGTTGATAGATATAAAAAAGTACTTTGTGAACTATAGGTTGGTACACAAATATTTTTCACTAGTTATAGTGATATCTTCTATTTGAGTTATTCGGCTTAGAGTCTTCACAGGAATATATATCAAATGAGCTCCTTTGAAAGGATACCTTTGATTTAGGAATAAAACCTAAGTTTTTAAAATTGCCATTTAGCTAGAGATATGCTCAAAAATTAGATATCAATTTTATAGAATTACACTTTATTTTCCAGTAACTAAGCAATATTTTGAGGTTTCTAATATTTTGGGAAAAGATACTTCTTCTGTGTGACCAAAAGATATACTCATTTCAAATAATGATTGTGAGCTTCTGGAGAAGACAGGTAAATAAAAACTAACGTTAAAAGAAATAATCCCCAACAAATGAGCTCAAATACCCCTGGGATTAGTCCGGACACCTGGGTGAGTTGTGTAGCAGGTGGGGTTTAGTTCCAGTTCCCTTTTCCAAATGTCAGTGATAGATCCTGCTCACAAGAGAGCCCCAGAGCTTCCTTTTAGCTGATGCTCAGTTTTAAGGACCCACTCAGATCTCTTTCCCCTTCTAGGATGAGAGTTCTTAAAATTTATAGTTCTCTACAGGGAATTCATTAAATATTTATTCAGGTGAATGTATTTTACCTTAAAGCTCTTGCTTTGCCGCCTTGAAATCCAATGTCCTCAATTTAGACAACCGGTTAACATTTAGAACAATGAAAAGTTAGGGATAGAAGGGCTGTTGAGATCATCTATGCCGATGGTTAAGAGCACAGGCTTTGGAGGCCTGGTTGATATGTGGCCCCTGTTGTCCTTGGGCAAGTCACTTAATCTCTGAAGCACATGTATGAAACAAAGATAATCCTTCCTTTCTCATAGAGGGGTATGAGGATTAAATGAATGATGTAGATCATTGTTGCTTAGAGTGTATCAGACTTGTAATAGGTGGTAATTGAATAGTAGTAGTGGTTGTTACTGTTGTTATTTATTACAGTGATTTCCCTACAGTCATCCAACTAATAAGTGCAAGATTCAGGTCCTCTGTGCCCCATTATGTTTATGTCTTTAGTACTATACTTCTTTCTTTTGGTGGTGGTCTTAAAAGTGAAATCATTACAAAAGGAAATCCTAAAGAAATATGGCTTTTGCGTTGACAACATTCTCTTTAACAACACTGTCATTCTCATTAGCTTAGTCATTGTCAATATCCCTCTTCTATGATTATAGTTAAAAAGGGATGTTACCATTAAATCCAAGAAATTCCTTATGAAGCCTTTTAAATGCGTCTTACTTGAAGTCTTCGGGGTGGATGCCTTTTAATAATACTTGTTTCTCCCTGTTCCAGTGGGATGTCAAAATACATGGCCCTCGGTCCTTGAAGGGTTGGAGAGAAACAAAAACAAACTATTAAAAGCAATTTACTATTAAATTAGACTGG
This sequence comes from Monodon monoceros, assembly GCF_005190385.1. Taxonomy (NCBI): domain Eukaryota; kingdom Metazoa; phylum Chordata; class Mammalia; order Artiodactyla; family Monodontidae; genus Monodon; species Monodon monoceros. The sequence continues at coordinate 131,113,510 of NW_021703778.1, forward strand.
TCATTAGTTATTAGACTTTGTTAACACAGTTTTGTATCTTCAGTTCTATATGTCTAACCGATAGGTTGAATGTGGAAATGAAACACATAAACCAGGGGCCCTACATAACTGCAAATGATAAAATATTAGCCTAGATACAGGACTTAATTTCTGCTTTCATCATTTCCTCCCCAGACTAATATTTAGAAGAAGAGCTGCACAATTAACAACGTATTGAGTGCAAGTGTTATTCAGACATAGAATTTAGCTTGGAAAATAGAAACTTATTGATTTGTTTTAATTTCATGAAATCTCCCTCAAATAGGAAATCCGAAAACATATAGCTGTAAGAAATGAAAATAAGTTCTCTTTTCAGATAAAATAGATAAATAGGTGGATAGGTATTAGACAGAGAGATGATAAAGAAATGGAGCTTGAGTGTGTAATAGGAGTATGCAACGTTTAGCATTGAATGTTCCCAATTAAATAGTCCCCCCATCTAGGGAAATGAATTCCCACAAGTTGCTACTATAATACAACATATCAGTATTCTTTCCTGATAAAATAACCCAGGGCTACAGAGTTAAGCCTCATTAGGAAACAGAGAAGCTCAAGAGATCCATATAGATTTCATTTTTCAGTTTGATTATCCTGGGCCCTTGGGACTACTACCGTGACCAATGCTACATGAATGATGTTCTTGTCCTTTCCTCTTAACAATCTGGAAACATTCTGATTTCTAGATTGTTGTGTAGACTATCCTATAATGCCACTTTGCATTTTAAATGGAAAAATCCATGGGTAATTATGTGTTTCTATCCTTAAGACATTTGAATGATCACCTTAAGAACTTCTCTATGTCCTTATTTTCTTTCGAGAGATGCCAGTATACTGAGCAAGACCAAAAACATGTTGCATTTAAAAATGTAAATATTTCCAGCAAAATTTTTTTCAGCAATGTGACTACTTATTTTTATGCCATGATTTGAGTAATATCACCCCGTTATTTAATTTGATACTGCTGAAATGCCATAGGCTGTGTTACTTTTACCCCTGATTTATAGGTGAAGAAAATTGATGAAGCAACTTGCCCAAAGTCATACTATTTGGTATTTGGTGGAGCTGGGGTTAGAATATGGGCCCCTTGAAAATAGTGTTCAGAATGCTTACCATCCGTTGTTATTTATTTTTAATGAGATTTTGCAATTTCAAAAATAAGAACATTTCCCAGTTGGGACTCTTAACATGTTAGAATCAGCTTTTACCTGTCAGTTACCAAAATCTTAAAACTCTAGATGGAAGGTTTGGGTAAAAAAGGAATTGTTCAATGAAACTAAGAGGAATATTCCTACTCGCATGCTTAGGAAGTTGAAAACATTAAAAAAAAAAAAAAAAAGGCCATATAGAACCAGTCAAAGGTTGTCAGTTCTGTAGAAGGTAGCCATGAAAATCATTCTAGGTAAGAGCTACTAGGTGCTGAAAGGGAATATATGGCTTTATGGCCAATAATGGGAACTTATTTGTGTTAATAATCCAGAATGTGAAGAAAAGAAAAAACAACATGCGTATATATGTGTGTGTGTGTATATATATATAAAATATATACATATGTATATATGCATGTATCTCTTCCCAAGTTAGAACGTCAGTTTAAGTATCATCTGTTTAAGTATCATCGTGGTTGTCATAAAACATTCTATGTCTTGTGAAATATCCCAGGAGAATTTATAGCCACACCTGGCTCAGAGCTTCCAATCATAATAGGAAAAATTCTCTTAGTTTTGCGTATGACCATGAAGAATAAGGGGCTGGGGAGAGGGTGCCCCATCCGCTCATCTGTACTGCAATAAATCAATTCAGTTTGGGGTGGTTTCCAAATTCACATCACAATGGATTCACTCCTAAAGTACTGCTTGCAAAACAACAAAGCCTGATGCAAGAAACAGTACCGAAGAGAATGATTTAAATTTAGAATCTAACTGAAACATATGATTGTCCTAATTATCACATCTTTATCTATAGAATTTTAATTGCCTGGCAAAGCTAGGTATAAACATCCAAAGCACTATAAACCAAGATGACACAAAATGATTTTTTCCTTCTCATGTGGAATGGTGAAAAGCCCTTAGTACACACACAGTTTACACACCTATTCTAATGTGCCCAGAATACTTACAACTGACAAACATTGTCACCCTTTGAAGAATGAATGTTCTCTTATATTTCAGTAATTTAGAAACTTTCAGAGATTATAGAGATAGACAGTCAGGTAAATCTATCAATAGCACTCCTCGGCCCAAATCCACAAATCTCACGCTGGGTTTTACATTTACCTGCAGAATATCTTCCATACCAGGTCTCTCTTAGAGGTGGCAACCGCCCTTCCAAAGCTTTATTCCGTTCCTCCAGTCTTGCAAATGAATATGAACTCTCTTCTTCTGGATTCTCAGTGAATACAAAGTCCACAGGGCCGGCTGAGGGAGTCTCTTCCTCTTTGTTTTGCAAAGGTGCTACCTTGGTCACCCTTGGGTGAGCCTTAGAGTGGCTCAGGCCCATTTCACATTAAAGACACTCAGTGTAAAACCATGAGGTTAGTGGTTTGGGGCCTTTAATATAGCTTTTTTTAATCAAGGGATTTCTGAAGTTAACCCAGCTCTAAAGCAGTCGTTTCCTTCATAACATCTGTGTAGCTTTATTTCACTACACACTAACACTTTGGCCACTTCCCGGGGGGCTGGTTTCCATGGAGACTGCCCTTCAACTCCTACTTTGCCATTTCAGACCCAAAGAATCCAGTTAAACATTGACTTGGTTATGCCTACTTTCTGAAAGACTCAGTGGTAGGAAGAGAAACCACTATTGATCATTAAACAAATCTCTTAACACCAGGAAGGCCATTAACAGAGATGGAGAGCAAGGATTCAGAGGTCTTAAATTTGACCCTTTCATTGGTCTTAAATTGGACCCTTTCATTGTGTGTACCTTCAAACATCATCTGTAAGAATTACCAACTGAGAAGAGCTAAGTCACCTTTGGAAATAACAGGAACTAATCATCTAGGGCTTTGTTAATCTTTAATCTTAATTGAAGAATTTATCTTCCAAATAGGAAAGGAAACAGCAGAGTAGCTAAAATAGTTTTTCTGTCAATAATTTGAATTGCCTTTGAAGGAGATGAATACATTACAGGAGGGCAGGGAGACAATAGCACTTCTTTCCTGGGGATGAGGGGACAAAATTCTTGAATAAATAATTCAAGTAAAACTCAAAGATAGCCTATTCAAAGATAGCCTATTTACTATGTTTAAAAAAATTGAAAAAAAAAAAGACTGAAAAGCAATGTGCTGAAATGTTGAGCAGTGATTTCTGAATGTTGAGATTATGGGTGATTTTTATTTTATTCTTCATATTGATGCTTAGAAACAGAACTCACTTTCAAGTTCTAATTGTTCATCACCACAGATTGCTTATGTTTTCATCATATCCATACAGGGATAGAGAGAAGTTCAAAGAAATTTATTTTTCACTTTTGTAAAATTCATTTTCTAAGATGCTAATATGGGTTTGGAAATTCTTGTAAGCCAATAGAGGACTTCTAAAAAGAAGCCTGAGTTTAATTTTCTCCTACTTATTCCCTTTGCATTTTACACACAATTTGCTCTGTGGCAGAAAGACTTGTAAGAAATAATCATATATAAGTAGTATCTGCAAACAAAACTACCTCTGGTAACTAGAGACTAGTTCAATTATAAAGATTAAAATACTTGAACAATATCTAGTCAGGTTTATTTTTGGATACAATTAGTTTAAGTATTTCTAAGGGCAGGCGAAAGTATTGCAAACTGACCAATGAACTAGAAATTATACTGGAAACTGTGGACTTCATGGATCTGGACCAGTGAGAAAGATTCAGTTCTCATTTTTTGCCTTATTATTATTTAATTTCAAGAGACGTATCTGTAGAGAATATGAGCCTCTGTAGAGGAAGTTGGTTAGTTGTTGAGGAAACGATGAAAGAAATGAAGATTTATACCACATTTGTTTCCATTGATCACTAGCCACTTCCAAGCTTTGAAACTTGTGCAGATTACTTAACCATTCCATGCCTGAATTTTCTCATCTGTAAAATGGGGTTAATAAAAATACTTAATGAGGAATGAATCAATTAATTCCACTTATAGCTCTTAGAATAGTACCTGACATACAGCAAGCTTGAAGTAAACATTAGCCACTACACTTGTCCTCCTGAGGAAGTACTGCTACATGTAATAGGGTAGTCCTTATCACCCATTGGTCATAATCCATTAAAATAGACATATTCCTGTCTAAAGGAGTTTATACCTAAGTATGGAAAAGACCAGTGAGGGAAGGGTAAATTAATTGGGCCTATTTAACTGGGAAAACAAACAATACTTAAGATCTAATATTTAAAAAGTCAGCATGTGCTAAAAGGGGTTTTTAAGAGTGATAGAGAAAAATAATTTCAATTTCATTAAAAGAGGAAAAGGAGAAGTTAATCTCACCTATGGAGTTATATATAAGATACAATTTCTTAACCACAAGAGTTGGAAAACATTAAAAAGCTCTCAATCACAAAACCTTGCCCACTCCTCAGACTATCAGTGATACTTTATAATGATTCTTCTCCAGTTCAAGACTGGTTATGAATATGCAAGATAGTGTGTAAAGATGATTAAATATGTTATTTGTAATACTCAGAATTCTTGAATATGAAATGAGAATATAAGTATATAAATCTATTAAGATGAGGCAGAGAAGGGATTAAACTTTTCTAAAGCTGAAGATAATGCCCGGAGAGAACTTTATTAAGACAGAGGGCACAGAGAACAGAGCAGGTGGTGAGGTGCCGGAGGAGATGGAGAGGGGCAGGGACCCATAGCCAGGGGTTCCATTTCCACATGTGAGGTATGGAAGCCCCAGCTTCGGGCGGCTCCGTAGGCAACCTGACCACACAGTTCCCATGAACTTACTAACCCTGTCCCTTACCTCCTCTTCAGCCTTTAGATCTAAAGACAGGAAGGAGAGGCAAATGCTATAACACAAAGTTGCTTTCTGCAGCCAGAAATCTCTGCTTTTGTTCTTGGTTCAGTCTTAACTTGAGCAAAACTGTTAAGGAATCTTGTTTAGTGAATTTAAATTTTATAGAAACTCAATGCACATTCATAGGAGATAGGTGGATTTTTCTGTTCTCTAATAAGAGAAAATTTTGCATGTGAATACAGAGGGCTGAGTTGGGCAACAGAGAGCAGGTTAGGTGCCCTCTAAGTTTCCTTACAACCTTTTCCAGCCCAATTCACACAACAGTATCTCCTCAGAGGCAGCAAGACTAGAGCATTTTTTTCTTGTGTGGAGACATGACCTACCTTGTTCGTAGGATTGTAATTTGATAGCTCTTGCCATAGTTTTGATGGACTTGCCAGGGTCATCCACGCTCTCTTGTCCCCCTACCTCTTGGAGATTAAGAGGCTGCCATGAAGAAAGGTAGATTTCCTGCAGGGAGCTCACCAGGTACTATGTGAATCAAGCAGCAAGTTGTGACTGCAGTAGCAATAGGCTCTAAGCAGCTACAGACAGAAAGAAAACCACACAGATGCTCAGTGGCTGTTTATAGTAATCTGTAGTAAATTTTAAGATTTATACAACCTAATGTTGGACAAATGAATTTCTTTTTTTAATGGGCTATGGGCATATCCATTTGGATGTTTTATGTTAAGCAGATGGTGAATGCGAAGGTGATATTCCCTGGAATAGGATGGTGGTGATCTGGAGTCAGGTTGGTTAAATTGCCTTTTGATCCTTCAGCGTAGTATTTTCTTGGAAAGGTTTCCGACAGGATTAAAAACAACGTGTATATAAATATTCCTTAGGGTTGGATTTAATTTCACACATGGGTTAATTACTATGCATTGGCCATTCAGTAAGTGGGATTTAAATCCTAAATGTTTACAGGATTCCTAAATTATGCATTTAATAAAGTTATAGTCTTTTCTGCAATTGATCTGTAATGAATAAGCAATCACTAGAGGCTTTTCAGCCATGTGAATTATGTGTTTGGATGCCAACTAAGCAGAGCTGATGTATGATCCAAACCTTAGTTTTCCTCCCAGTGATTATTTTCCTCTATATTTATCCATACATTTGGTGTGAGGGTGACAGTCCAACCAGACCTATTTGGCTTGGAAATGCTAAAGCAAAGCAAATGGAAAAAATGTGAATTGAGGCTTCTTGTATAAACTGTTAAATGAGATCAGTTGAATCAAATTTATATCTCTACACTTTAAATGCAATCTGCAAGTGCATCACTGAATTAAATGCTAAAACCAAACCATCACATACCTGCTGCTCTGAAGATAGCCAGTGTATGAGTTTCCTAAAATGCTAGTGGATTTAACTTAGGTCAAAGAATTTTTGTATATTTTCTCTCTCATTGGGAGAATATCAGATTTTGGTTATAATAATCCTTTTTAAGACATCTTTAGAAAATCTTTTTTCTCTTCTACCTTCTTTGAAATAAGATTACATTTTAACTGTTAATCCATAGATGTTTGTCTCAAGAATTTACATGGAAATTTAACCTTTAATACATGGTCTCTATCTGGTCTAAACCAGATAGAGTCACTCAGGATATAGGCCTAAATCGATTAACATGCATTTTTTTCCCCCTTAAGGCAAAATCCTACTCTTGCAGATGTCTACTAAAAACAAATTATAGAGTTGCTCTTTTTTTGAGAAATTTAAATTGTGGAGCCAGAGGTGAAGACGTGGGATTCTTTCTATCTTTCAAGGTGCATAAAAACAGGGTAGAGAGGAGCGTGGTGAAACAGATGTCCCGAAGTTCCGGGTGGACCAAAGTGGTCCCAAGTGTCACTTCAGCTGGTGTCATCAAACTAAATGCTACCCGGCCAGAGTAGTGTCCCAGCTCAGAAATCTCAGTTGTCAGCCATGTGTTTTAAGGTGCATTTACTCTGGGGTATGCCCAAATCAGGGATGTCTCCCTGTCCTGGGAAACTCTGTACCTTGATTTTTTTTGTAAACTGCAATGAGATGAAATTTAGGGGACACCAAATAAAGAAACCTTCCCTAAAGATTTCCCTTTCCCTCATTCCCCCTTTTGTTACTTTTAATAAATGTGATACCCAGCAATCCTGAGAGGCACCGTCACTTCTCTGGACAGACTCTTTACCTGTCCAGGTGTCCCAGGATCCCCGATCTGGCTTAGGTCACTGGGCGGTGCAGTGAGGACAGAGGGCTTCCTGTTACCTGGGGCTGAGCCCCTGCCAATGCAGTCCAGTGACCACCTTGACCTCCTTTATTACTTTCCTTGAGGCAGAAATTATATGTCCATGATGCCACCCAGTCTTAACTCTTATGATCTCTTTAGGGACTCTTGTAAGGCATGTTTCGGCCTCTCTTTTCTTTTCTTTCTTTCTTTTTTGAAAATATAAACAGAAAACAAATCGGCATGATTGCTAAACAAAGGGATAGAGGCAAAGGATTTCCTAATCTTAAATTTACTTCCTTGCTACCAGTTTGTAGCCGAGATACAGATCATGGAGTGTCTTGCTTTACAACAATAGAATAATGGAACAATAAACTTAGTCTGTTTATTCCATCTGCTTCTCACGAGAAGGGAAAAATTATTACCCAGAAGCGTTGGGGGGATGATCTTAGGTTCCGCTGGAAAGATTTTTGCAAGGATCTTCCATCATGATATACACTTGTACCCAAACTCTTTCTGAAGTAGTTCCAAGAGCTGTATACAAACCCTTGACAGGACGCTGGCCAGCTGCCTGATCGTATTGCTTATGGCTTATTCTGGCCTCATCAGCATGCCTGTGGGCACTGCTGTCGAAGCAGGACAGCGGGCTTAGGATTCTCTTTATTAGAGCAGTGCAGTTTCCCACGGGTGTTTCCAGGGCTCTCTCTGTTACCCCGGGGAAGGTAGGTCCCCGGGCAGCCAGATGCTTCCTCAGACCTGCATCCCTTCCAGATGTTTCTTGCTACAACTGGCATGATGTCTTCTGCAGGACTTTTCTCTTAAACTTCAGACATCTCCAAGCAGAAGGCAACAGTTAATTTCTATGTGCCCGTTTGCAGCCATGGTGTCTACCGTGCATAAGCTCCGCGTAACAAGATCCCCGGGTTCTCTCCAGCTTCCGTGCCTGTTGCTCCTGTCGCAAAGCAGAATGGGGAGGATGCTGTCGAGGAGGAGAAGATGGAGGCAGTCCACTGTGACGGGCACTACATGGGGAGTATCTCACATGAATGGGACACAGCCCTTGTTAGTCTTACTGGATAAAACATCTAGCACTGGTAGTGAAAATTCAAGGACTGGGGCAGAGCTTGGATCTCTAGAACCATACGAATATTTGCAGTTCAGCGAGTATTTCAACAGCTTCTTGCTGCCCTTAGGGTAAAATCCAAACTCATTTATGTGGTGTCTTAGTTTGGGTTCCCTCGGACAAAGCTTTCAGCATAAGCGGTTTATTTGGGAGGCGTCCTAGAACTCACAGGTGGTGTGTGGGGAGCTAATTCAGGGAGGGAAAAAAGCTAAGAAGAGGGGCTGTATAATTTAGCTTGTTCCACTGCACTGAGTACACCTTAGCCCTGCTGTGGATTTCTGGGAAACAGTGTTGAACACATACTTCAGAGATATCCCAGCAGAGAGGCAAGGGAGCTGGGATATCTATACCTCCACTCCTGTCTGTCTCTGATGGAGAATTGCTGAGGGGAGGGCAGGGCGGGTTGTTCATTCCCTGGCACTTCCAGCTGGCCATACGCCTCAGGTCAGGGCGAGTTCTAGCAGTCAAAGAAAGCCCTAGGTGGGAAAAGAAAAAAAAGAAAGAAAGAAAGTAAGTAAGCCCTGGGACAGAGTGATGAGTGCTGGCAGCATGCCCTGAAATGGTAAAGGCCCAGGAACTGGGGTGGGGCACCGTCTGCTCCACAGGCTCTTGTATATTCCTGCACAAGCAGCCCTCTGGCGCCTTTTCCAGCCTCAACTCAGGAGCAGGTAGTATATGAGGGGGCTTTGTGTTTGGGAGGTGATACTGCCAGTAGGGTGGGTCAGGCATCATTCAGTAAAGCAGCTGCTAAGCGGTAAGTAGGGAGGCCCAGTAGCATCGGGCAGGCAGCGCATACGCCACAGGATCAGTTCAGTTCACCCGCGGATCTCTGCTATGATACTAATAACTGCTGCTTTGGAGTACTCAGTATGCCCATGCACCATGCTAAAGGCTTCAGTGCATTTTCTCAGTTAATCTTCACAGCAGCCCTGTGAAGTAGAATGCATTATTCCCTTTTCGCAGGTAAGGAAATAGGGCTCAGAGTTCAGTAACTTGTGTGAGGCCACATGCCTATACGTGGCAAAGACCAGGTGTAAGTAAGCCCTGCTGGTCTGACTCCACAGCCCTTTGTATTGTTCTGTTTTTGTTGCTTTTGTTTGTTTCCTGGTTGTTATATCTCTAAAATGTCAAATCTTTTCATCTAAAGGAATCTCCCCGCCTTTTACATGCCACTAACTTGCTGAAAAAATTAGTTGTCCTGTGGCGTGTGCATATTCTGGATCTGATTGTTTCTTCCCGGTGTCATTTAACTTGTCCCTCCAGTCCCCGGATTTTCTGTAAACCGGGAGTTAGGTCTAAAGGCTCGTTAGACGCAGGTTCTATCATTTAGTGACCCTGATTCTAGCTGGTTCGGTACACAGCATACTGCATCCACGGGGAGGCTGGGAGCTAAGGTTAATCAGTGGGTTCAGGATGCGACAGTGGATCCCTCCATTGCAAAGATGCTTCCCCCGCTTACAATCAGTGAGTCATCTGTGGGCGATACTTTCAATGCCTGTGCTCTTAACCATAATATAATAGAACTATCTCAACCCCAAAGTTTCAAGTTAGATATGGTGATGCCAAATCTGATCCCACCAAGGTGCCAGCCTGAACTGACAGAGGAGTCTCAGACTTCAGACAGCCTTGGCCTTTGTTTGAAAAGAAATGGAGAAGAGGCACGCTGTCCCCTCTTCACTTCTCTGGACCTGATCTTTTCAGGTTTCAGGTGGAGATAACAATGAGACCCTCGAGGGCTGCAGAGGTTGAGCCCCAGGAGGTAGGACAGGAGGGGCTGGCTTGGGGCCAAGGATACCAGCGTGCCTCTTGCCGTCATTCCAGGGCCTGCAGAGCAGCCCCCCCCTTTCCGGCACTTGCCCAGATTCATTCCAGATGATACTGGGCCCCTCTCTGTCTCTCATGCCAGCCACCACAGGTCCCAAACAAGCCAAGAAACTGTCAGCTTCCACTTCCAATTATGTTAAATGGGCCTATTAATGCAATCAGATCTGATTGAGCACCAGAATAAACCCCAAAGCACCAAGTGATTTGATGACACTCCCACACACTCGGCTCTCATTAACACTTTGCCTGGCCTGGTGAGTTGCCCTACAACCAGATGTGTCCTGGGGGCTGGAACTCTACAGGGAAAGCCCAAGGCTGAGTTGCTGCTGCTGCCCCCCTGGGGCCCCTGAGGCAGTCCCCTCTGGCAGGGCCACTCATTTTCCCACACTATCGCTTGATATCTGGGTCCAGGGAAAAAGTTCACGGGACCCCTCCGCTCTGAAAAAGTGAGATGCAATCAGTAATAATGTGGTTTGCCCTAAAGGGCAAGCACATGAGTTTGGAGCATGTGAGTGCTGGGCTACCCCACCTGGAAGGGACTCCTAACAAACTTTCCCTCACCCCCAAATCTTGCCAGGTCAGCAAAAGACACATGGAAAGATCTTTAAGAGAGGAGAGTAGTTGTCGAGACTTCTGGTCACATTTCTGATCTTATTTTGTTCGTGGAGGGCAGGAAAAGAGTTTGCATGAAAGAAGCAAGTTTGTAAGGAAGAAAAAAAGATTTTAAGGCTAAGTGAGGATGCAGTGTGAAAACTGGCATAGGCAGCCGTGTGGGCAGGGGAACAGGGAAGTTGGTGTTTAGAAGATTAAGATCCAGGAGGACTGCTTTTGCATTTGGAGGGACAGGGCCCTAGGAAACAAGCCTACAAAGTCAGATCCAGAACAGAGAGTGGCCAGCTGCAAGACACAGTGGGGTTAGCACATGTAGCAATCTAGAGACGGGCTGCACTTTAGGTAGCATTGAAGAGATGGGTGATCCTTATTTTGGGAGGACTTACAGCTTTCGTTCTTGTCAAATGTTTTCTGAAACTTCTAATCTTGTAGGGGGGACCAAACCCTTCAAAGTATATTCCTATTCAAAACCCTGAATTTCATCTTTATGGATATCATGATTAATGTGATTCTTATCTGCTTTTTGTTATTTACAATAATAATAACTAGCATATAATGAGCTTCAATTATGTACTAGAGACTCTACAAAACTTCTTTTTTAAATTTCTTTTTTGTTTTTTTAATTTTCATTGGTGTATAGTTGATTTACAATGTTGTGTTAGTTTCAGGTGTACAGCAAAGTGAATCAGTTATACATATATATATATATCCACTCTTTTTTAGCGTCTTTTCCCATATAGGCCATTGCAGAGTATTGAGTGCTGTACAGTAGGTCCTTATTAGTTATCTCTTTTATATATAGTAGTGTGTATATGTCAATCCTGATCTTCCAATTTATCCCTCCCCTACTTACCCCCCACTAACTATAAGTTTATTTTCTACATCTGTAACTCTATTTCTGTTTTCTACAAAACTTCTTTTATGCATTATTTTATTTCTTACAACAACCTGACAACGATGGTCCCATCACTGTCCCTGTTTTACCTGTGAGGAAATGGAAGCCTGGAGAGACCAAGTCGCTCATCCAGAGTCCCATGGCGTGGATTCACTGGGTTATGAATTCAAGCACTGTGACTAGTCTAGAACCCTAGCTCTATCTGTCTCCTATTGTGTAATAAATTAAATCCATGAAGAGGAGCAACTCTACCCTACCCTCATCTTTGTACCATCTCTCACCTCCACCATCTACATACTTAATCCAGAACCTTCTATATAACAGGCCCGTGTAAGTGTTTATTGGAAGAATGGATATATTACCGGACTTTCCCTCTCTTCTGCACTAGGATCTGGGGAAAGAATTCTGGGTTTTTAATCAGTGCTAGGTCTTCAAATTAACATAAAGAAAAAAAAATCCTTCAATTCTCATTAAGCTCCTAATGAGCTCTATTATAGGCACAAAGTAGACAGCAGTGACCAGTTTGGGTCTTGCAGCTATTGATCTATAATCGTCCCTATTGTCGCGTGCATCGTGAAGACCCCAGTGAAGCATTTTGAGCCCCTCCATTTGAAGAAAATCTTGGATGCAGAAGCTGCTTTTTAAAAGCCAAGATGCGTGTTGGAGGGAGTGTATCGTAAGGACTGGGGCATGCCCCCTACCCAGAAAGCCGAAGGACCGCTGCCTTCCCATGTGTGGCCTGTGCCACATCCATCGCTGCATCCAGGTCTCAGCTGCGGCCTGTACTCCCACCTCTGGCCCTTTCACCAAGTCTGCTGATGAGGGCATCCTATGTCGAGGGAGAGCCTTCCTCACTTGGAAGGGGAAGGAGTGTTCCGGTACACTTTGCAGCCTTTATTTTATTTTACTTTTTAAACATCTTTATCGGAGTATAATTGCTTTACAATGGTGTGTTAGTTTCTGCTGTGTAACAAAGGGAATCAGCTATCCTTATACACGTATCCCCACATCTCCTCTCTCTTGCGTCTCCCTCCCACCCTCCCTATCCCACCCTTCTAGGTGGACGCAAAGCACGGAGTTGATCTCCGGCTGCTTCCCACTAGCTAGCTATTTTACATTTGGTAGTGTATATATGTCAATGCCACTTTCAATGGAGATGATTTCCAGCTGCCACTGAGTTGGTGGACCGGCCTGCTGGAAGCCAGCATGGTCTGCAGCTACTCTGTCATGTGTTTGAACACTCGTGATGAGGTACCGTAATGGAAGATACAAAATCAATTGTGTTACAACTATCAAACTGAATAAAAAATCTCCACACACCTGGAAAGACTACCAAATGGTGAATCATGATCCCCTTGTATTAAGCAATACTTGACTCAGCCCATTCCAGTAGAACAAAAGAGCTTGGAATATCCCTTGAGACAGGGTTTGACCTATGGGCCATGAGGCCCCGATGCTTGAGAATTTCTCATTCTGAGTCATTTGGGTCCTGGCTTCCTCTGTGGGAACAGCAGCCGGTTCTTCTTGTCACATGACCTGATTGAGAGGCAGGAGGTGAGTAATTGAGAGCTTAGACTGAGAAGCCAGCTGCCTGCTTTGAATCCTGGTTCTATCACTTTCTAGCTGGGTAAGTTAATGTCTCTTCATGCCTCAGTTCTGTGTTGTAAAAAGGGAATAAAAATGCTACTTATTTCACAGTGTTATTAAGAAGGTTAATACGTGAAGCACTAGAAGAGTGACAGGCATGGTAAATCTTTATGTGTTAAGTAATAATAACAGTAATGATGATGATGGAAATAAAGCTTTACAACCCTATGAAGTAGGCAGCTTTTATTTCTACTTCAAAGATAAGGAATTGGTGGCTCAAAGCAGTTTCTAAGCTACTAAGAGATAGAGTCTGGATTCCAAACCATGATCTTACCCACAACACCTCCCTAGACCCAGTTTCCTCAACTATAAAATAAGGGGGCAAGGTGGCTCTGAGGTTCCTTTCAGACCCTAACATTTGACAAACCCACTGCCCTCTGGTCCTGTGCTCTCGACAACATCTGCAGTTTCTCTCTTTCCAAGGGCTTTCCCCTTCCAACTTCAAATATGCCCAGATTGCCCTTAGTCTAAAAATTCTTCATTGTACCTTTCTGTCTGTGTCAGCTTCAGTATTCCTCTCCTGTCCTTAAAGTTAGAAGGTGTAGAGACCACCCCCACAAATCACCCATCATCTCCCTCCCTCTGCAGTCTTTTTCTCACCTCTACTGCTCAACTTGTAGTGCTGTCATGAAGGTTGGTGATGACTTCCTTCTACCCAAACCCATTCGCCTTTTCTTATTTCTTCCCTGACTCAGCATCTCTGCATATGGACTATGTCAACATGTAATGATCTACAGTGGCAGGTGTCATCCCTGAAGGACCCTCTACATTTGTCAGACCTCTTTCTCTCTCTCAAAAACATGAACAATTTCAGATATTTCATTATATTGTGCCACTTTTTTACCCCTGCAACTCAACATTACGTATTGAGATTGTCCCATGTCAGTCACTACCTCATTATTTTTGATTGCTGTGTATTATTTCAGTATGGATACACATATTTAATTATGCCTTTATTGATGGACATGTTCTTTGATTGCAAACAATGTTGTTTTTGTCCCCTAATTTAGATCCAGTTCCCTTTAAGTAATTAATTTAAAAAATTGAAGTATAGTGGATTTACAATGTCATGTTAGTTTCAGGTATACGGCACGGTGATTCAGATATATATATATATATATATATATATATGTTTTTTCTTTTTCAGATTCTTTTCCCTTATAGGTTATTACAAAATATTGAGTAGAGTAGTTCCTTGTGCTATACAGTAAGTCCTTGTTGGTTATCTATTTTATATATAGTAGTGTGTATATGTTAATCCCAACCTCCTAATTTATCCCTCCCCCACCTTTTCCCTTTGGTACCCATAGGTTTGTTTTCTCTGACTGTGAGTCTCTTTCTGTTTTGGAAATAAGTTCATTTGTATCTTTTTTTGTTTTAGATTCCACATATAAGTGATATCATATAATATTTGTCTTTGTTGGCTTACTTCACTTAGTATGATAATCTCTAGGTCCACTCATGTTGCTGCAAATGGCATTACTTCATTCTTTTTTATGGCTGAGTAATATTCCATTGTATATATGGGCCACCTCTTCTTTCTTTATTATTTTCGGCTGTGTCGGGCCTTAGTTGCAGCACGAGGGATCTTCGTTGCGGCGCGGGCTTCTTGCTAGTTGTGGTGTGTGGTTTTCTCTCCCTAGTTGTGGCGCACAGGCTCCAGGGTTTGTGGGCTCTGTAGTTGTGGTGCAGGGGCTCTCTCATTGAAGCGTGCGAGCTCAGTAGTTGTGGCACGTGGGCTTAGTTTTCCCGCAGCACGGGACCACCTCTTCTTTATCTATTCATCTGTCAGTGGACACTTAGGTTGCTTCTGTGTCTTGGCTATTGCAAACAATGTTTTAATGATCATCCTTGAATATGCTTCTTTGGACAGAGGTGTGAGTATTTTTCTAGGGTAAATGCCAAGATGGATTTACTGGGTTATAGGATATTAAATTTTAATAATTAGTTGTCTTTATTTTAGCTGTCATCTTTTAGCTCAGCTCAGCTCAAATCGAGGATTAAGGCATGTTCCTAGCAGGGAGGCTATTCAGAGATCCTACTTCAGCAGTTTAAGATTCACCTAAGCTGACTCTGCCGCTGCCCCACCTCTGACCACGGTAACTCATTGTCTGAGCTCCTGCTTTTGTGTTTCCTTCTCTGTCTCAGCGACTTGCCCTGATTTCCCCTATGCCTGAGTCTCTGAACACTGTACCTGTATCTCTGAGACACTCAGCACCTACCTGTTGGAATCTTCACCAGTTACTGCTCTTCTCTCCTCCCCAGCACACTGGCCTGGATGAACTCATCTGTTCTTGGCCTCTACGCCGACCGACTTGTGGGATTCTGCTCTCATCTGTCCTTTTCCCTTAGTCTAGGGTACTAGTGCTATAGGACCCATTAGAGTCCATATTCTTCAGCTTTAGTTATGATATTAATACCTTAAAGACCCCTTTTTTGGCCTCCTACTCTATCCTGAAGTTCCGTCTGGACTCTGCCACTTCCCGGCCTGGTGGCTGTCCAAGCTTGCACAGTGTCATTGGGTTTCACATTACCCTACAATACTGATTATTTTCTATTTCTAACCATATCTCTTTTTTTCCCCAGTGAGAAATTTCCTTTCTTTTTCTTTTCCCTGTTGTTTGATATTCTTCAAGGCTAGGTCTTTGTTCTGCTATTCTTTCTAAGCACTTACTTCTTCAATATTTTCCTACTCTTACTTACCTTAACAGACTTAAATAAAGTTTATTCCCAAACATACATATCCAGCCTTCACCCTTCCCCATGCTCCATGAGTGCATTTCCAATTGTCTGCATAACATCTCCATTTGAATGTTTCCCATCACTTCAATTTCAATATGTCTAAACCCAACAGAATCATCTGTTACAATTTTACCCCATCTGTTCCCTTTCCAGTTTTCTCTGTCTCTGTAAACGATATCACATTTTCTTGATCACCCAGACTAGAAATCTTGGACCTATATCTGATTTCTTTATTTCTTCACCTCTTATAGACAATCCAACACTGAATCCTGCTGAAGTTTTTCCTTTGAAAATAACGTTGTGGGTGACTTCTGAATGAAAAGTGGATTGGGTACATGCATTTATCTCTTTTCTGAAATGCCACTAAAATGGCAGCCAAGGTATGTTTTAAAAGGTAAAACCCCATGCAAGACAGGAAAAGGAGAAAACTACAAGTTGGACAGTACATGATAAATGATAACTTATTTAGCACATCCCTGAAAAAGCTAAACTATAAGCCAAGAGCAAAAGAGACCCTAAGAGTGTCTAAAATTTTTTTTTATCTCCAAGCAACTCAATGGTCCAGAAATTTGGAAGCACAAGGTACATCAAAAAGTGTGGGTGAAGGCAGGATTAAAGAGAAGGAAAATTTGTAAGTCTTTTTAAGGCAGTTAGAACCCTAGTTGTCTTTCCTGATCATCCCCATCCCAAAAAAGACTAGAGATTTATTCTTTGCAACAATGGATTTCTGGCCTGGGAGCACCAGTAACTGTTGTAGGCTGGTGCTGTATCAACTAAAAGTTTATAGGCTGAGTGCTGAGAGTATTGGTTCTCTTTCCCTACTAGCCCCCAGAATTCAACTTCTTTGAGGCAGGAAATGGAGGGTACTTTTCTGGAAACTCTAGCCGGCTCAAGAGAAAAGACCTAGAGATACTAACACCAGTGAGTCCCCAGTGACATGGTCTGGCCATATCATCTTCCAGGAAACCCCACAATAAACAGGCACATCTAATCAACTTTTTAGTGCCCCACTTTTATTATTTTTTGTTTATTTATTTTTTACATCTTTATTGGAGTATAATTGCTTTACAATGGTGTGTTAGTTTCTGCTTTATAACAAAGTGAATCAGTTATACATACACATATGTTCCCATATCTCTTCCCTCTTGCGTCTCCCTCCCTCCCACCCTCCCTATCCCACCCCTCCAGGTGGTCACAAAGCACCGAGCTGATCTCCCTGTGCTATGCAGCTCCTTCCCACTAGCTATCTACCTTACGTTTGGTAGTGTATATACATGTCCATGCTTCTCTCTCGCTTTGTCACAGCTTACCCTTCCCCCTCCCCATATCCTCAAGTCCATTCTCTAGTAGGTCTGTGTCTTTATTCCTGTCTTACCCCTAGGTTCTTCATGACATTTTTTTTTCTTAACTTCCATATATATGTGTTAGCATACGGTATTTGTCTTTCTCTTTCTGACTTACTTCACTCTGTATGACAGACTCTAGGTCTATCCACCTCATTACAAATAGCTCAATTTCGTTTCTTTTTATGGCTGAGTAATATTCCATTGTATATATGTGCCACATCTTCTTTATCCATTCATCTCATGATGGACACTTAGGTTGTTTCCATCTCCAGGCTATTGTAAATAGAGCTGCAATGAACATTTTGGTACATGACTCTTTTTTCTTTTGTGCGGTACGCGGGCCTCTCACTGTCATGGCCTCTCCTGTTGCGGAGCACAGGCTCCAGACGCGCAGGCTCAGCAGCCTTGGCTCACAGGCCCAGCCACTCCGTGGCATGTGGGATCTTCCCGGACCGGGGCACGAACCCGTGTCCCCTGCATTGGCAGGCGGACTCTCAACCACTGCGCCACCAGGGAAGCCCTACATGACTCTTTTTGAATTATCATTTTCTCAGGGTATATGCCCAGTAGTGGGATTGCTGGGTCATATGGTTGTTCTATTCATAGTTTTTTAAGGAACCTCCATACTGTTCTCCATAGTGACTGTACCAATTTACATTCCCACCAACAGTGCAAGAGGGTTCCCTTTTCTCCACACTCTCTCCAGCATTTACTGTTTCTAGATTTTTGATGATGGCCATCCTGACTGGTGTGAGATGATATCTCATTGTAGTTTTGATTTGCATTTCTCTAATGATTAATGATGTTGAGCATTCTTTCATGTGTTTGTTGGCAGTCTGTATATCTTCTTTGGAGATATGTCTATTTAGGTCTTCTGTCCAGTTTTGGATTGAGTTGTTTGTTTTCTTGTTATTGAGCTGCATGAGCTGCTTATAAATTTTGGAGATTAACCCTTTGTCAGTTGCTTCATTAGCGAATATTTTCTCCCATTCTGAGGGTTGTCTTTTTGTCTTGTTTATGGTTTCCTTTGCTGTGCGAAAGCTTTGAAGTTTCATTAGGTCCCATTTGTTTATGTTTGTTTTTATTTCCATTTCTTGAGGAGGTGGGTCAAAAAGGATCTTGCTGTGATTTATGTCATAGAGTGTTCTGCCTATGTTTTCCTCTAAGAGTTTGATAGTTTCTGGCCTTACATTTAGGTCTTTAATCCATTTTGAGCTTATTTTTGTGTATGGTGCTGGGAGTGATATAATCTCATACTTTTACATATACCTGTCCAGTTTTCCCAGCACCACTTATTGACGAGGCTGTCCTTTCTCCACTGTACATTCCTTTCTCCTTTATCAAAGGTAAGGTGACCATATGTGCATGGGTTTATCTCTGGGCTTTCTATCCTGTTCCATTGATCTATCTTTCTGTTTTTGTGCCAGTACCATACTGTCTTGATTACTGTAGCTTTGTAGTATAGTCTGAAGTCAGGGAGCTGGATTCCTCCAGCTCCATTTTTCGTTCTCAAGATTTCTTTGGCTATTCGGGGTCTTTTGTGTTTCCATACAAATTGTAAAAATTTTTGTTCTAGTTCTGTGAAAAATGCCAGTGGTAGTTTGATAGGGATTGCATTGAATCTGTAGATTGCTTTGGGTAGTAGAGTCATTTTCACAATGTTGATTCTTCCAATCCAAGAACATGGTATATCTCTCCAGCTGTTGGTATCATCTTTAATTTCTTTCATCAGTGTCTTATAATTTTCTGCATACAGGTCTTTTGTCTCCTTAGGTAGGTTTATTCCTAGATATTTTATTCTTTTTGTTGCAGTGGTAAATGGGAGTGTTTTCTTGATTTCACTTTCAGATTTTTCATCATTAGTGTATAGGAATGCCAGAGATTTCTGTGCATTAATTTTGTATCCTGCTACTTTACCAAATTCATTGATTAGCTCTAGTAGTTTTCTGGTAGCATCTTTAGGATTCTGTATGTATAGTATCATGTCATCTGCAAACAGTGACAGCTTTACTTCTTCTTTTCCGATTTGGATTCCTTTTATTTCCTTTTCTTCTCTGATTGCTGTGGCTAAAACTTCCAAAGCTATGTTGAATAAGAGTGGTGAGAGTGGGCAACGTTGTCTTGTTCCTGATCTTAGTGGAAATGCTTTCAGTTTTTCACCATTGAGGACGATGTTGGCTGTCGGTTTGTCATATATGGCCTTTATTATGTTGAGGAAAGTTCCCTCTATGCTTACTCTCTGCAGGGTTTTTACCATAAATGGTGTTGAATTTTGTCGAAAGGTTTCTCTGCATCTATGGAGATGATCATATGTTTTTTCTCCCTCAATTTGTTAATATGGTGTATCACGTTGATTGATTTGCGTATATTGAAGAATCCTTGCATTCCTGGAATAAACTCCACTTGATCATGGTGTATGATCCGTTTAATGTGCTTTTGGGTTCTGTTTGCTAGTATTTTGTTGAGGATTTTTGCATCTATGTTCATCAGTGATAATGGCATGCAGTTTTCTTTCTTGGTGACATCCTTGTCTGGTTTTGGTATCAGGGTGATGGTGGCCTCGTAGAATGAGTTTTGGAGTGTTCCTCCCTCTGCTATATTTTGGAAGGGTTTGAGAAGGATACGTGTTAGCTCTTCTCTAAATGTTTCATAGAATTCTCCTGTGAAGCCATCTGGTCCTGGGCTTTTGTTTGTTGGAAGATTTTTAATCACAGTTTCAATTTCAGTGCTTGTGAGTGGTCTGTTCATATTTTCTATTTCTTCCTGATTCAGTCTTGGCAGGTTGTGCATTTCTAAGAATTTGTCCATTTCTTCCAGGTTGTCCGTTTTATTGGCATATAGTTGCTTGTAGTAATCTCTCATGATCCTTTGTATTTCTGCAGTGTCAGTTGTTACTTCTCCTTTTTCATTTCTAATTCTATTGATTTGAGTCTTCTCCCTTTTTTTCTTGATGAGTCTGGCTAATGGTTTATCAATTTTGTTTATCTTCTCAAAGAACCAGCTTTTAGTTTTATTGATCTTTGCTATTGTTTCCTTCATTTCTTTTTCATTTA
This sequence comes from Monodon monoceros, assembly GCF_005190385.1. Lineage (NCBI taxonomy): Eukaryota > Metazoa > Chordata > Mammalia > Artiodactyla > Monodontidae > Monodon > Monodon monoceros. The sequence goes on from NW_021703778.1 coordinate 131,133,970, forward strand.
TTTCTGATCTGATTTTATGATTTCTTTCCTTCTGCTAACTTTGGGGCCTTTTTGTTCTTCTTTCTCTAATTGCTTTAGATGCAAGGTTAGGTTGTTTATTCGAGATGTTTCCTGTTTCTTAAGGTAGGATTGTATTGCTATAAACTTCCCTCTTAGAACTGCCTTTGCTGCATCCCATAGATTTTGGGTCATCGTGTCTCCATTGTCATTTGTTTCTAGGTATTTTTTGATTTCCTCTTTGATTTCTTCAGTGATCACTTCATTATTAAGTAGCGTCTTGTTTATCCTCCATGTGTTTGTATTTTTTACAGATCTTTTCCTGTAATTGATATCTAGTCTCATAGCGTTGTGGTCGGAAAAGATACTTGATAAAATTTCAATTTTCTTAAATTTACCAAGGCTTGACTTGTGACCCAAGATATGATCTATCCTGGAGAATGTTCCATGAGCACTTGAGAAAAATGTGTATTCTGTTGTTTTTGGGTGGAATGTCCTATAAATATCAATTAAGTCCATCTTGTTTAATGTATCATTTAAAGCTTGTGTTTCCTTATTTATTTTCATTTTGGATGATCTGTGCATTGGTGAAAGTGGGGCGTTAAAGTCCCCTACTATGAATGTGTTACTGTCGATTTCCCCTTTTATGGCTGTTAGTATTGGCCTTATGTATTGAGGTGCTCCTATGTTGGGTGCATAAATATTTACAATTGTTATATCTTCTTCTTGGATCGATCCCTTGATCATTAGGTAGTGTCCTTCTTTGTCTCTTGTAATAGTCTTTATTTTAAAGTCTATTTGGTCTGATATGAGAATTGCTACTCCAGCTTTCTTTTGGTTTCCATTTGCATGAAGTATCTTTTTCCATCCCCTTACTTTCAGTCTGTATGTGTCTCTGGGTCTGAAGCGGGTCTCTTGTAGACAGCAAATATATGGGTCTTGTTTTTGTATCCATTCAGCCAATCTGTGTCTTTTAGTGGAAGGATTTAGTCCATTTACATTTAAGGTAATTATTGATATGTATGTTCCTATTGCCATTTTCTTAATTATTTTGGGTATGTTATTGTAGGTCTTTTCCTTCTCTTGCGTTTCTTGCTTAGAGAAGTTCCTTTAGCATTTGTTGTAAAGCTGGTTTAGTAGTGCTGAACTCTCTCAGCTTTTGCTTGTCTGTAAAGGTTTTAATTTCTCCATCAAATCTGAATGAGATCCTTGCTGGGTAGAGTAATCTTGGTTGTAGGTTTTTCTCCTTCATCACTTTAAATATGTCCTGCCAGTCCCTTCTGGCTTGCAGAGTTTCTGCTGAAAGATCAGCTGTTAACCTTATGGGATTCCCTTGTGTGTTATTTGTTGTTTTTCCCTTGCTGCTTTTAATATGTTTTCTTTGTATTTAATTTTTGACAGTTTGATTAATATGTGTCTTGGCATGTTTCTCCTTGGATTTATCCTGTATGGGACTCTCTGTGCTTCCTGGACTTGATTAACTATTTCCTTTTCCATATGAGGGAAGTTTTCAACTATAATCTCTTCAAATATTTTCTCAGTCCCTTTCTTTTTCTCTTCTTCTTTGCGAACCCCTATAATTCGAATGTTGGTGTGTTTAATGTTGTCCCAGAGGTCTCTGAGGCTGTCCTCAGTTCTTTTCATTGTTTTTTCTTTATTCTGCTCTGCAGTAGTTATTTCCACTATTTTATCTTCCAGGTCACTTATCCGTGCTTCTGCCTCAGTTATTCTGATATTGATCCCATCTAGAGTATTTTTGATTTCATCTATTGTGTTGTTCATCATTGTTTGTTTCATCTTTAGCTCTTCTAGGTCCTTGTTAAATGTTTCTTGCATTTTGTCTATTCTATTTCCAAGATTTTGGATCATCTTTACTATCATTTTTCTGAATTGTTTTTCAGGTAGACTGCCTATTTCCTCTTCATTTTTTAGGTCTGGTGGGTTTTTATCTTGCTCCTTCATCTGCTATGTGTTTTTCTCTCTTCTCATTTTGCTTATCTTACTGTGTTTGGAGTGTCCTTTTTGCAGGCTGCAGGCTCGTAGTTCCCGTTGTTTTTGGTGTCTGTCCCCACTGGCTAAGGTTGGTTCAGTGGGTTGTGTAGGCTTCCTGGTGGAGGGGACTAGTGCCTGTGTTCTGGTGGATGAGGCTGGATCTTGTCTTTCTGGTGGGCAGGTCCACGTCTGGTGGTGTGTTGTGGGGTGTCTGTGGGCTTATTATAATTTTAGGCAGCCTCTCTGCTAATGGGTGGGTTTGTGTTCCTGTCTTGCTAGTTGTTTGGCATAGGATGTCCAGCACTGTAGCTTGCTTGTCATTGAGTGAAGCTGGGTGCTGGTGTTGAGATGGAGATCTCTGGGAGATTTTTGCCATTTGATATTATGTGGAGCTGGGAGGTCTCTTGTGGACCAGTGTCCTGAAGTTGGCTCTCCCACCTCAGATGCACAGCACTGACTCCTGGCTGCAGCACCAAGAGCCTTTCATCCACACGACTTTTGGGAAGTCTGAGGTCTTCTGCCAGCCTTCAGTAGGTGTTCTGTGGGAGTTGTTCCACGTGTAGATGTATTTCTGGTGTATCTGTGGGGAAGAAGGTGATCTCCACATCTTACTCTTCCGCCCTCCCACTTTTAAATATGAACAGACATAGAAGGATTGCCAGACGTTTGAGGAAACCCTTTAATATGAAAGAACCTAAAACAAAAATATTAATTGGAGGAAACAGAAGATACAGGGAGAAGAAAACTGGAGAAAAAACAACTACCTTCTATTAATATTCTCAATGATAGAGGAGAATATTTTACATCTGTGAAGGAAGCTACAGTAGCCACGTAAAAAAGAACATACAGGGAACAAAAAAGAGCTCTTAGAAATTCAAAGTATTATAGAAGCTATTTTTTTAAACTGTAAAGAAATTTTGGAAAATAAGGTTTAAATTTCTGCAAAATATAAAGGAAAAAGATAAGGAGATGGAAAATAGGCAACAATGGAGAACAACAACAACAGAAACAAACAACATTCCAAAGAAAGAGTAGCAAAAACAGAGAGGAGGAAGGAGGAAGTTATCAAAGAAGTAATTTATGAAAATCTCCCAGAACTGAAGGGCATGAGTTGCCAGACCAAAAGGTCCACTGAGTGCCTAACACAAGGGATGAAAGCACCAAGTCCAACCACTGTGAACTTTCAGAGCACATGGGACAAAGAGAAGATCCTAAAAGCCTTCAGGTAGAAAACTCAAGTTTGAAATAAAGAATACAGATAAAATGGTATCAAACTTCTCTATAGGACTGCGGGAAGCTAAAAGACAATGGAGCAATGTCTTAAAATTCTGAAGGAATATTATTTCCACTGTAGAATTTTACAGCTGACCTCGCAAACATAATTTAGCATGAGTGCATAATAAAGACCTTTTCAGGCATGCTGTATCTCAAAAAACTTAACTGCCACGCACCCCTTCTTAAGAGGGTAATGGTAAATATGACTTACCAAAATGAGAAGGTATGAAGAGAAGTGAAAACTTGGGACCCAGGAAAATGTGATTCGACATAAGTGATAGACAAAAGAAATCCTAAAGATGAAGGTGAAAGCAAAATCCAAGATTATAGCTATGCGGGAAGCGTGGAGCAACCAGCCCATCCTTGGAGCAAGTCGGAAGGCTGAAGGCAAAATTTCTTCAGGATGAAACCAATGGCTGTATTTCTCCTCCTCCCCATTTGCCTCCTTTGCTTCCTTCCTCCTCTTCTTCCTTCTTCTTCTTTTATTATACTTTGGTTCCTTTAAAATTACTTTTGCTGTGAAATATTTTCCCTTTATTTCCGAAGTACTCCTTGATCACTGTAAGAGATCAAACAAAATACTAATGATAGCTAACCTTAATCAAGTAGTTGTTAAGTGTGAAGCACTCTGAAGTGTATTAATATTATCTGAAGATTGAGATAATCTTCATCCCAACCCTGTGAGGTTGGAAGCCTTATGATCTCCACTCACAGTTGAGGGAACAAAGCACACAGAGGTTAAGAACTTGCCCAGTGACACACATAAAAAGTGGTAGGGTTGGGATTTGAACCTAGTCTGACTACTAAGCCTATGATCTTGACTACTGTGCTACGTTTTAAAGGAAATGTTAAATTCTTTCCCTATTGCCTCAAATCCATGAGGTAGTTTTTCTTAAAAGTTTGGCATGTATCTTGCCATATTTCTTTCATGTTTATATGAATATATGAACATATATATGGAGTTCTTTTCTTTTTAAAAAAGATTGAACCGTATTGCATGTTTTCATTTTATTTCAATTAAAATTCACTGAATGAACATTTTGTGCTTGTCACTGTGCTAGGTATAGGGATGAAATAAGAGTTATATAGTTCCTGCTTGTAAGGAGCTCCTAGATTAATCAATTGAATATTCTGGTTTGTGGAGCGCTACTATCATAAAACAGGATTTTTTTCAGAGAATTAGAGCACAATAAATATATTCAATGTTCAATTATACCAAATCTAAGCTTTCCTTTGATTCAGACACCACTTTGCTCTCTCGAAATACCTTTGCCTTTGTAGTATGAACATCAGATATCTTTGAATAATAGAGCAAAAACTTCTGTTATGTGAATTTTCAGGTATTTGGATTCTAGGGAAGTAAGCCTACACTAAGCATTTAATCAACCTCTCTGCCAACCCTCTTCTCTTAAATGCCATCCTCCCATGGCCTGATGTTGTGCCAATTTAATAACATTGTCTTGGCCCCAGGCCAGATCTCATGTAAGTTAAAAAACCCCACAAAAACCCAGGTAATGGTGTCTAGGTTGTTGATGTGTCTAATCCTTGAACTAGTGGCAAACTTTATGGTCTATTTAGCAAAGATTTTTGCTTCATCACTTCACCCTTGAGAGGACAAAATGGTAAGAACTAAAGAATAAAACCTGTTTAGTCAAAGACAAATTGTTGACTCTGGATGGTGCTTGTTTGCTGAGTGCAGCAAGGAACAGATTTTTTCCTTGGAACCGATTTGTCTCGAGAACTGCTAAGTTTTTTCTTGTGTGCATTGGTGAATCTCGGTTAGCCACGGAGCTTGAGTTATAGCTGTTTTTACTGGAATTTGGAGATTGTCTCTTTGGCATGACTTGTCTTGGAGCTAATCAGCCACCTTGAATCTGGGTACACTTCCTCATTTGTAATCTTTATCTTGCATAGCTTTCCTATAGCCTTGTATTTTGTCTGATAACAGGAGAAAAAGTATTGATGTTAAACTGTATAAGAGAGTAAGATAATAGATCAGTCTCCAGTTCTTTATCTGTAGAATGCAGTATTCCATTGTAGGTGGTAGTGGTCTGTTTAAGGTCAGGGAATATATCAAATCCCCCAAAGACCTGAAATATGACCTCTCCAGCATGACTGATGTTCCAGCATCTGGGAGCATGTTTGCTGGCTGTAATCCAGTTCCAGAGGCTACCGCAGAACAGCTGTGATTGCAATCCACAAATGATTTGTGAAGAGAAGTGTTTGAGCATGCTGGGATCACAATTTGTGCTGCTGCTTTTTTTTTTCTTTCTTTTTTTTCTGATCAGCTTTACTGAAGAACAGTTTACAAACAATAAAATCCATAAACTTTAGGTGTACATTTCAACAAGTTTAGACAGATTTATACACCTGTGTAACTACCGCCTCAGTAAGTGTGCAGAATATTTCTGCCTTCCCAAAGAGTTGCCTTGTGTCCCATCCCAGTCATTCTTCTCTCCATTCCCCACACCCTTAGCCTCAGGCAACTGCTGATCTGCTTTTTTTTTTGCGGTACACGGGCCTCTCACTGTTGCGCCCTCTCCCGTTGCGAAGCACAGGCTCTGGACGCGCGAGCTCAGCGGCCATGGCTCACGGGCCCAGCCTCTCCGCGGCATGCGGGATCTTCCCGGACCGGGGCACGAACCCACGTCCCCTAGCATCGGCAGGCGGACTCTCAACCACTGCGCCACCAGGGGGGAAGCCCGGGGAAGCTCCCAGTACATGTTCTTTTGTGTCCACCTTCTATAACTCAGTGTAACGATTTTGAGATCCATCCATGTTGTTTATGTGCAGTTTATTCCTTCTTGATGTTATGTGACATTCCATTGTATGAATATACCACAATTTGTTTATCCCTTCACCTGTTGATCAATTGTTTTGGGTTGTTTCCAGTTGTTGGCTATTATGCATAGAGTTGCTGTGAACATTTGTGTACAAGCTTTGAGTGGACCCGATTTTCATTTCTCTTGGGTAAATGCATAAAAGTAAAATTGCTGAGTCATATGTTAAATGTATATTTAACTTTTTAAGAAACTGCCAACTTGTTTTCCAAAGTGGTTGCACCATTTCACATTCCCCAAAACAATAGATGACAGCTACAGCTGTTCCACATTCTTGCCAACATCCGGTATTTTCAGCCATTTAAATTTTGACTGTTCTAGTGAGTATGTAGTGGTATCTCCTTGTAATTTTAATTTGGATGTCCATTTGCTTATTTTACATCCATCTATCCTCATTGTTGAAGTATCTGTTATCTTTTGCCCATTTAAAATCTCTATTTGCCCGTTAAATTTTTAAAAATTTTCTCTAAGAAAATGTTCTTTTTCTTGAGTTCTAAGTGTTCTTTATGTATTCTGGAGAAAAGTCTTTTTATCAGATATATGTTTTGCAAATATCTTCTCCCAGTCTAGATTTGCCTTTCCATTTTCTTAAGAGTATCTTTTGAAAAGCAACAGTTTTTAACCTCTGATGAAGTCTAATCTTTCAAATTTGTTTATGGTTTTTGCTTTTTGTATTCTGAGAAATCTTTGCCTAACTGTTCTGTTACTTTAAAAAAAAAAAAGCTTTTCTTTTGCTCAGCAAATGAAGATACTATGACTATGTATTCAGACAGACCAAGGCAATTAACTTAACAATTATGAGAGCTAATGAGAAGTTTAAATAAGGTGACCAGAATGAGATTCAGATCGCAACTTTCTTGTATCAGTCAGGGAGCTGGCAGGATGGCCCACATATTCAAAAGGAGTGACTGGAGGGACTATTTATAGAGGTCTGAGTAGGGTTAAGCACTCAGGATCTAACAACAGCAGGAAGCCAATACTAGCCCTTGGCCAAAGGGGCAAAGCTGTGGTTTTTGGTAGAGGAATACAGCCACTGTCAGCCCATGGCCCAGCAGGGAGTGAGTCAAATGAGTAGATACTTCAAATTCTCTCCTCCCATCCTTTGAATCCTCTGCCATTGCCTCCCATCGGCCAAACTCAACTGGAAGATGGTAAGGAAGAGCAGCTGACAGAGTCAATAAAAATCAGCCTCTCAGAGCTGACTACTGTTTCGTTGGCACAAAGAACCCAAACTGACTAGAGGGCAATCCCAGCTTCCAATTTAATGGAACATTGACTGTGTTTACTGGTGGAACCATTTCTCCCTCGGACAGGATGCCTTACAGAACATTAAGCTCAAGATTGCAGCATCAACATAAGGAGCCAGGACTCCTTATGTGGGTTATTAAGTCTAATAGTGAGACGTGCCAATCCAGGTTCTATCCCTTGCTTTCCAGACATGAGCACTCTGGCTATGAGATAGCACTATATATTTACCTTGGGTTTGTTACATATACTGTGTCTTGTAGGAAGGCACCGTACCTGCAGAATTAGACTCTAGGCTTGGCTTTCAGAAATCTCAACCCTGAGTCCATGGAGATATGGTTTCTTTCAGAGTGGTCATAGGAGATTTCTTTTTTTTTTTTTTAACATCTTTATTGGGGTATAATTGCTTTACAATGGTGTGTTAGTTTCTGCTTTATAACAAAGTGAATCAGTTATACATATACATATGTTCCCATATCTCTTCTCTCTTGCATCTCCCTCCCTCCCACCCTCCCTATCCCACCCCTCCAGGCGGTCACAAAGCACCGAGCTGATCTCCTTGTGCTATGCGGCTGCTTCCCACTAGCTATCTACCTTACGTTTGGTAGTGTATATATGTCCATGCCTCTCTCTCGCCCTGTCACAGCTCACCCTTCCCCCTCCCCATATCCTCAAGTCCGTTCTCCAGTAGGTCTGTGACTTTATTCCTGTCTTACCCCTAGGTTCTTCATGACATTTTTTTTTCTTAAATTCCATATATATGTGTTAGCATACGGTATTTGTCTTTCTCTTTCTGACTTACTTCACTCTGTATGACAGACTCTAGGTCTATCCACCTCATTACAAAGAGCTCAATTTCGTTTCTTTTTATGGCTGAGTAATATTCCATTGTATATATGTGCCACATCTTCTTTATCCATTCATCCGATGATGGACACTTAGGTTGTTTCCATCTCCGGGCTATTGTAAATAGAACTGCAGTGAACATTTTGGTACATGACTCTTTTTGAACTATGGTTTTCTCAGGGTATATGCCCAGTAGTGGGATTGCTGGGTCATATGGTAGTCATAGGAGATTTCTGATAACTTCTTCAGACCTTTAGCTGGAAATGCAAAGCCCTAAGCACATCCATTTTTTCCTTTAAGCTCTCCAGCTCACTTAGAAGCAAGCAAACAACCCCACAGTTTGTACCATATTTCCACTAAAATATGGGACTACTTGGTCATCCAAAGCCTTTGACTTCTGTAGGGTCTTGACTCTAGGTGACTACAGACAGTACCTGAGGGAACTTTTTGGTCACCTTATGCCATGTGTAACTTTTGCCAGTGGAAACATGGCCATTAATGCCTTTAAATCTAGCCAGTCAGAGAACCAGTTGCAGATTCCCATCCTCACCCTTCTGCTTTCCTGGAAACCTTTCTGGTGTCAATAACTTTTGAAGTCAAGGTTCAGGGAGGAGAATAGAGTCCCTGTGAGAATGGTGGGACAGGGATTTATTACAGGGATTGGACCTTACGTAATTATGGAGGGAGATGCAGAAGTGAAGGTCTGGAGGTGGGAGCGTCTCCCAAGACAATAGCTTTCCAGTTTTCACAGCAAGTTATATCCATCATCCCCAAACAGTCTTGCATTCCAAATCCAGCCACTAGAAGAGATGGTATTTTGTTGCTCTTCAGTTTGTTTCCACAGCAAAATTAAAGACTCTATGATGAGACAAAAAGACATTGTTTTCTTTTCCCACTTCAACCTGCTACATGTTATTGAATCCACTTGTTCATTCACCAAATATTTCTGACCCACCTGCTGTTCCAGGAGCTGGAGATACATATGTGAAGACAACAGGCAGAAAATGCATGCCTTGTGGAGCTTGCATTCTAATAAGGGAAGACTACAAACTAAACAATTCAGTTGTTCTAGGAGGTTGGAAGATGAAGGGAAGGGGCTATTGAAAGGGAGACTGACAAGCCTGGGATCCGAATCCCCCCACATTGGGTGTCTCTGCATCTGGCCTTGGTCTCCCACAGTCTTGCCCAGCCTTGCCTGACATACCTTGTCTTTCCCTGCTCCCCAACACGAGCTCCACCTTCCTATGACATGAGTCCTTTCTCTCTGTTCTGGCGATAAGCCTTGTGTTTCCTGAAAATTGAGCGTCCTTGCCCTCACAGCAGTTGCAGTGGGAGCCACTCCCAGTGCTTCCCCAGGCCTCCCCCTTTGATTCTGGGCTGTGACACACTCTCAAGCTAAGTTTTCAGCCTCATGTGTTCCTGGCACATCTCCTCCTTCTGCCGCCTCTCTCACACGCACACAGCATCGGGGCAGAGTCACTGCTTCTGATCCTGATTTGCAAATTTACATTTTCCATGGGGCAAATCTCGAGCGGAGTCAGCAAAGTGAAACCATATCTCACTTGACAAAAAAGCGTTTTGGGTTGCTGGGGCAGAGAGAACGTGCGCAGTTGGGGAATCTAGATAAGAACTGCTGCAGAAAATAGACTGAGGTCAGGCAGGGTGCTGATCTGCAAGTCGACGTCACATATTTTCCTTGGAGAAATTAACAGGTCTTATCTCCCACCCCCAACAGGATTGGGATATTATTCTGCCTCGGAAAGAAAGGGCGATTGTCAGGGTGCACATCAAACACTCTTTCCTGGAGATATTGATGTTTCTCAGTGCCAGGGACCAGGGCAAGCTCAGTCATGGTTTCAGAACGCAAGTCATGGGAAGCACACTTCCTTACACCCAGGGACCCAAGGGTGTGATAGGTATTCTGTGTGTGCTTGCAAGGTCTAGAGGCAGCGCGTGCTCTGAAGCCTTGGAAATTGTTTCCCCACAGCCTAGAGTCATGCTTCAGATCTTGTCTACCCCTGTTACTCAGGGTGATTAGGGGCCAACACTGCCTCATGAGCTCACCAGTGTGGGCTGGGCTATGGAGCTGACTCAGGCCTCATTGACTGTCCCCCTCTCCTAGCGCAGTCAGTCCTCAGGTTTCCAGGCAAGGTGGTCAGGCTCAAGCTTGCTTCTGAGTACTCTATAGTTGGATTTTCACAGTGGAGGCAAATTTCAGCTGCAAAGTTAACTCTCAGAAAATTCTCCTGGGAGTCTAAGGAAACAGCTGTAAAGCACTTTTCATGGGAGCACTTCACAGGTGAGAAACAGGCTTAAAGAGGTCACACAGGAGATGTATGGAGGATTCAGGACTCAGACCCAGATGTCCTGACCCCAAAGCCTGTATTTTCATACTACATTTTGCCTACGGGACTGCAAAATATTTGTCAACCGTTCTTTTCTGAGAGTACTATTTTGCCTGGGAGTTTGTTTATATCAATAATTCTGATGTGATGGAAATCTTTCGGTGGAATGGCAGGAGGCAGCATATTTTATTGGAAAGAGCAGTAGATTAAAACTCAGGAGCCTTGAATTCAAGTCCCACCTTGGCCACTAGAGGGCTGTGTGACCCTGAGCCAGCTTCTTAACCTCTATGGCCTTAGATTCTATTAAATAAGGGGCTCGAACTTGATATTTGTGTTATTTTACAGCTTTTGAATTCTCAAGGAAATCTCATTCTATTAGGGAAAACCATGCAGGTGCCACGGAAGACAGACCTTCTAAAAAACAAGCTCCAGTTCTGACTGCCCCATCAGGGCTTGACTTGTAAAGTCAAAGATTTGGTCTAAGAGTCCTTGTGGTGTCTGGATGACCATAATGTTGTGTTTTTGTTTCAGTTATCTAGTGCTATGTAACCTAAGAGTAATGGCTTAAAATAACAAGGATTTAGTGTTTCCCACAACCCCGTGAGTTGGTTGGGCTCAATTGCGCAGTTCTTCTGCTCTTTCTGGGGTCATTCATGTGGCCGTATTCAGCTGGGCACTTAGTTGGGGATACAGTGCCCAAGATGGCCTCATTTGCATACTGGGGCCTAGGTTCTGGCTATTGGCTGGAGCTCAACTCAACTTATCTCTCCAGCATGATAGCTCTGACTTGTTTTCAAGGCAGTTCAAGGCTTTGAAGAAGGTGAAAATACAAGTTGCAAGACCTTAGCTTGGAAGTCATATGGCATCACTTCTGCCATATTCTTTTGGCAGAAGTCAGGCCCATTCCAGATTCAAGGGGAAGGGAACCTGACTTCTCCACCTCTTGATGGGAGTAGTGGCAAAGCCCCTTTGCAAAGGGGTACACAGCATGCCATCCTTGGAAATAATCTGCAAAAGGAGAAGGAAACCAACTATGGAAGAACTGGTGATCTAGGAAAGTAGCATCAGACCAGAAGACTCAGGATCCCTGAGTGTGTTCTATCGATCTGGGATCTCCTTAGAGTACACGTCAATTCCTAACAGAACCATGGGCCTGTAGGGGTGCATTGGTAGAATGGATTAATTGTTACCAGTTGTCTGTTTTAAACTGTCACCATCCTTATTCTCGCTTTATTTCCTCATCTTCCCTGTACCTTTTCCCACCTCTTACCCTCTACCCTGCTCTTATTTGGTCTCCAAATGCTTGTACTTAAGCTACTTGACTTTTCAGGGTGGGGGGGAAGGTATTTAGTGGAGAGTCCTCTTCATTTGCAACTTAAATACATGTGCATGTACAGACTCAAGGCTGTTCCTTTTATGGATTATTAGAGAGTGTGCCATCTGGGGACCACACTCCGATTGTCACAGGGTGTTTTTGTTTTTGATTTTTGTTCTTTGCATAGGTTTGCATTCCCCAATTGTGCCATGTGCCCCAACAAAGTCTACTGTTTTACACCAAGGCTGCCCCCTTTTCACTTGTTTCTATTATCTGCCAGGCCCCTGAGGCATCCTTGATCTAGTCCAACACCCCTGATTTACAAGCAAGGGAAACGAGGCCCAAGAATTGAGGTGATTGACTTCTCTAACCAAAGCAAAACAAAAAAACATCCAACCTCTGCTTTCTAATTTATTATCTTTTTTCAGTTTTTTCAACAATCCCATGGTAGCGTTCATAGATGGGATAACCAATAGTTTGGGTGTTAGAAAAAGACCTACAGCCTGGGCCACTGGTTTTCCTTCGAGTACACTTTCCAATACAGCATGTGCTGCTGGCCTGGAGTAAAAGGAAGGAAGAGTATTTGCTATTCTTCATGTTAGGCCAGCATGTTCCTGGGATTCTATGGGATCATCTAGACTCTCCCTCAGCTCAGTCCCTAAATACTTGCTTGAGTTGAAGAAGTGTATTGCCTCATGGTAGCTATTGAATGTGGGTCCCTGTGGCCTATTTTTATGTTACAAAGCCAAATCTTGGAACAAATGGAAGTTTGGGGGAATGAGAGAGTCAGAAGAGCCTGTGAGTTTATAGAATAGGTCAACAATTGAAAATATTGTTCACTTAGCAGATTATAAAATAGACCGAGAGAAATAAACTAGGAGATAATTATTTCTAAGCTTTCCTGGACTAGGGCTAAAGGCATTTCCTGAATATTCTGCTCTCAATGTGAACAGGGACATAGTGCCTGGCATCTAACCGATACTTAATACAATTCTGCTGAGTGAGCAAACGCATGCATCAATGAGCGACCTATGCTGATTCATTCTCTTTTCTACTTAAACAGGATTGAATCGAATGCATTTTCTTCATTCTTTCTCTCCCTTTCTCCTTCCTGGTTTGAAAGTTATGCACACTTTCATATTTTTAGTGGTTGCCCTTACTTCTGCTTTCTACCAGATGCAAGGAAAATGTAAGTCTCCTTAAATTTAATTCCTGGTCCTGTGTTCCCCTCCAAAGAGGCAGCCACTGTTATAATCTTGTTATTTTTTCCTGAGATAGAGAGGTTGACTTTCTGTGATGTGAACAAAGCTGAAGTTCAGGGCCCCTCACTTGCATGTTCCAACATTTTAGTACATATTTTACAAGTGGAAGTTAATCATTATCTCCATCCTACTCGGATGAAGAGATGCAATTCACACATAAAGAACTGCATGATTTTTTCCAATTTATATGGACAGAAATCTGGAGACTATGTGTAGAAATGGATATTGAGAGTGTGGGATTAAGGTAGAAGGTTGGGAAGCCTTAAAAGTGGGGCTGAGGTTTCAGAGAGAGAGGGTGTGAGGGGAGCAGGGGAGGAAGGGGAAGGAGAAAGAGAGGTAGGAAAAGGGGGAGGGAGAAAATTCTACCCGTGGACAACCACTTTGGCCCATGCCCATGGGTTCCAGTCTTCTCTTGATCTTGCTGTTACTGAACCCAGGTCTGGCTGCTCACTGCTCAAAAGCCCATAAATAGCCCAGGTTGGCGGAAAGGAAAGTTTGCTTTATTATGGATGCCGGCAACCAGAGGGGTGGGGTGGAGTCGGGGAGGAGGGCGGATGCCTGTCCAAAAGCCGACTCCCCACTGACAATCAGGGGGCAAGAGCTTTTATAGACAGAGGGAGGGGGCTACATGCAGAAACAATACAGTCAGCTCTGACACTCATCTTGAAATTGGTCATCGGTGGTATGACTAGTGTCATCTCGATTGTTTTAGGTACTGTTAATCTTCAGTTCCAGGGTCCGTTTGTTTCCATTTCTTTGAGTCCAATTCTTGGAATTGTGGCAGCTTATGTCATGGCTACAGCCTGGTCATCATGCAGTTAACTTCTTCCACCTAGCATGGGTTTCAGTATCTATAAGACAGCTCACAGGATATGGCTCAGAATATTATCTATAGCCCTTAAGGAGGAACGAAAGGTCCTTGACTGTGCTTAATGACTAAACTATTATTATTTGGTCTCCTTTGACTGTTTTCCTCTGTTCCTGCATTTTCTCACTTCTCTGATTAAACTTATTCTTTGGCTAAATTTTTTCCACAGACCAAAGGCAGGCTCAGGGCATGGGGGTGGCAGGGGGGAAGAACCTTAGGGTCTTGCTCCATTTCATTCCCACCCTAACTGCCCTTCCTATGGATGTTGAACTTGCTTAGCCAGCCCCTACAATTATAGAAGCCAATTCCTTGTAATAAATCTCTTAATATATTATCTTCTACTGGTTCTACTTCTTTGGCTGAGCCCTGTTGTTCAACGTGTCTCCTGATTTCAAAGTGCACTCTTTTTTTTTTTTTCTTTTTGCGGTACGCGGGCCTCTCACTGTCGTGGCCTCTCCCGTTGCGGAGCACAGGCTCTGGATGCGCAGGCTCAGCGGCCATGGCCCACGGGCCCAGCCGCTCCGCAGCACGTGGGATCCTCCTGGACCGGGGCACGAACCCGTGTCCTCTCCATCGGCAGGCGGACCCTCAACCACTGCGCCACCAGGGAAGCCCCAAAGTTCACTTTTTCAATTTTTCCTGTTCCCGCCTTCTGGTTCTGTTCTGTTCCTTGATTTACACTCTGAACATTTCGAAAATTTTGATTTGGGAGCCTTTCAAAAATGATTTCCTTACTTTGAGTTCTCAATTGTAAATTCTTCCATTTGCTGAGCTGATACCTCCTTATTCCTGTGGTGTGTAACTTTTGAGTATGAACTTCACTTCAGCGATAGTTGTTCTCTAGGGGGGCCTGTGTGATCTGGGTCACGGAAGTATCCTCTTGTTGGATGGTCTCTATAGTAAAGTTTCACCAGGGGCCAAGTGGGTTTTCACCAGCTCCAGACCATTTTTCATGCTAATTTTTCATGAGGGAATCTTCTGATGGGAGGTTTGCTGGGAGGTTCTGCTCAAGAGACTGGACCAAGACCCAGTACCAAGGAAAGAGTACCTGGAGACATACTGAACAGATGAGAGATATCACCCATGGACTTGACATGGTTAGGAATTCTTCACTGGACCAGAAGTAAAAACTGGCTGAACTGTGTGTACATGCTTTACTGGCTGACAGGAAGATTATTTTGTTCTAAGTTAAACCACCCCTCCCTTTACAGTAAACAGCATAATGGCAAGATTACAGTAGAAAAAGAAAAGTCGTGTGTCAGAGTAAAAACATCCATAGATGTAGAAGATTCCGACTTCATCACTGCTTCTGACATCAAGTCATCTTGCTTCTTTCTAGCCCCACCATCAACTGCAGCAAGTTGGATTCATGGACATCAGCCATTCTTATGATTTGTTAAACCTGCTGCATGATATCCAGCAATATCATGGATAATTTGTGTTGAACTTGACACACAGCGGAAAGAATGCAACAGTTATGCTTCATCGGCCAAATTTAAGAGCGACTTTTTGGCCAGTCAACTATTATTTGATAATTGATCCTTCAGTTAACCGTGCACCTGGGTTAAAAGATAGCTGATGAAGAAATTAAATGGGAAGCTTTCATAAATCAAGGCATTCACCTCAAAGAAAAACATTCATTTCACAAACTGCAAGGCTTTTATAAATTACTACTGTGCAAGTGGGTACTTTAAAAATGATGTTCTGGGCTCTAGCCTAATTTTCAAATTTTCTGCATTTTAATTTTATAAGTGGTGTGCTGTTCTAGGGAAATGGTGCTCTATTTACATTCTGGACATGAAACTTTCCTGGTTTATCTGTAAAAGCAGAATCTTGTTCTACTTGCTCATCCAAATAAGAACAAAGACAATAGAAAAACAGTGGTTAGAGGGGAAACATCCAAAGATATTTGCTTACCAATTTGCCATTTTTTTATAGGCACTGGCCTTGAAATTCAGCGGCATATGGGATACACTGATTTGGGAAGAGAGAACAAACGTTATTGCTTTTGTGAAAACTAATGCTCTTGCCCAGGATGAAATGGAAAGTTAAGTCTAGTGAAAAGAGCATTGGACCAGGAGTCAGCCTGGGTTCAAGCCAGAGATCTACCACAAGCTAATATGCAATCTTGGGCAGGCTACTTCTCTCCTCTGGGTTTTGGTCTTCTTGAACATAAAGTGAGGGGGCTGACTTAGATAAGGTCTAAGATCCTTTCTCTCTCTGCATTCTATAGTGCCTGATCAATGACGCCCCTCCCTCTCCCATCACTCAAAGCTGTGAGTCTGGGAATAGACAGCTAGTGTGTATGTGTGTGCACGCATGTGTTTCTCTTTTCCAGCCTCTTCTTTACAAGATGGCATAACCTCACTGTGGTAGGCAGCCCACGATGGTCCCTGGTGATCCTGGCCTCCTTCTTTTCATGCCTTTGTGCAGTCCCTCCAACCCTTGCCTTGAGTGTGGGCTGTACTTACGAATTCATTTCTAACAAATAGAAAACAGCGGAAGTGATGGGCTATCTTTTCTGAGATTAGGTTACAAAAAGGCTGTGGCTTCCATCTTGCTCACTTGTTCTGGGAAAAGCCCACTGCCATGTTGTGAGCTGCCCTAGGAGAGGATCAGGTCTGTGACAAGGAAATGATATCTCTGTCCAACAACCAGCAGGGACTGAGTCCTGCCAACAACTAGGCAAGTGAGCTTGTGGCAGTTCCCTACAAGCCACACCTGAATTCCTAACACTCCAAGACTCCGATGTGATAAATGAGTGTTGTTTCAAGCCGTTAAATTTTGCAGTAATCTACCATGCATCATTAGTTAACTAATATACTCATCAAAGGTGATGCCTTCTATCTTGGAAGCTTCTCGCATTACCATTACTGAGATTTCACTCTCCTTCTTCAAATTGGGTGTATTTGGAGGCTGGGGGTTCTGTTAGAAAGGGAAACATCACCCTTTTTTGTCCTAAACATTTTTTCTAACAACTTTTTTTTTTTTTTTTTTTTTTGGGGGTGCGCGGGCGTCTCACTGTTGTGGCCTCTCCCGTTGCGGAGCACAGGCTCCTGACGCGCAGGCTCAGAGGCCACGGCTCACGGGCCCAGCCGCTCCGCGGCATGTGGGATCCTCCCGGACCGGGGCACGAACCCGTGTCCCCTGCATCGGCAGGCGGACTCTCAACCACTGCGTCACCAGGGAAGCCCCTTGTCCTAAACTTTTAATGCTAATAATAATAGCTTACTTTTGTTGAGTACTTCCTATGTGCTAAGCATTATGTGACGATGCTCATGGCAATTCTTTGAGGATTGGTACTATTGTTCTCATAGTATAGGTATGGAAATTGAGACTTGGAGAGGGTAATTAATACAAGAAGGTGAATAGTACACATGAAATTAAAGAGTAGGGGAAATAGAGTGGCAATGAAAAGGGAAGTGATACTATCACTACACTGTAAGCTGGTGAACTATAAAATGAGTATCAGGTTCAGGTTGGGGCACCTCACATTAAAAAGGATTTTTATATCACTTAGCATACCACTATCTAGGCATACCCATGTTGTTGCAAACAACAGAATTTCTATGTTTTTGTGTTGTATTATTGTAAATATATAAAACATTTTCTTGATTCATTCATCCACTGACAGGCACTTAGGTTGTTTCTATACCTTGGCTCTTGTGAATAATGCTGCATTGAGCATAGAGTTCAGACATCTCTTCGAGATAATGGTTTTATTTCCTTTGGGTAAATACTCAGAAGTGGGATTTCTGGATCATATGGTATTTCTATTTGTAAGTTTTTAAAGAGCTTCCATGCTGTTTTCTAAAGTGACAGTACCAATTTACATTCCCACCAACAGAGTACAAGGGTTTACTTTTCTCCACATCCCCTGCAGCATTTGCTATCTCTTGTCTTTTTGATAATAGCCATTCTAACAGGTGTAAGATGATATCTCACTGTAGTGTTGATTTTCATTTCCCTGATGATTAGTGATGTTGAGCACCTTTTCATGGACCTGTTGGCCATTTGTATATCATCTTTCGAAAAATGTCTATTCGGGTTCTTTGCCCATTTTTAAATTGGGCTATTTTTTTTTTTTTTTTTTGCTGTTGAGTTGTATAAATTCCTTATATTTTTTAAATAGGAACCTCTTATCAGATATTTGGTTTGCAAATATTTTCTTCTGTTCCCTAAGTTGTCTTTTAATTTTGTTAATGGTTTCTTTTGCTGAGCAGAAGCCTTTTAGTTTCATATAGTTTCACATGTTTGTTTTGCTCTTGCTGCCTTTGCTTTGGTGTCACATCCAAAAACTCACTGCCAAGACCAATGTCAAGGAGCTTGCCCCCTATATTTCCTTCTAAGAGGTTTATAGTTTCAGGTCTTATATTCATGTCTTTAATCCATTTTGGCTTGATTTTTCAGTATGGTGTAAGATAGGGCAGACAAAGAAAATACTGCATGATATCACTTATGTGTGGAATGTAAAAAAAAAAAAGGGAAACTCATAGAAACAGAGAGTAGAAAAGTGGTTGCCTTGGGAGTGGGGGAAGTAGGGAGAGGTTGATAAAAGTGTATAAACTTTTAGTTATAAGATGAATACGGTCTGAGGATCTAACGTATAACATGGTGACTGTAGCTGATAATGCTGTATTGTATAATTGAAATTTGCTATGAGCGTAGAATTTAAATGTTCTCACCGAAAAAGTAAATACGTGAGGTGATAGATGTGTTAATTAACTAAAAAAAAAAGATTTTTATAAATTGAAGTGGGATGTCCTCAGGGATATGATTATTTAGCTTAAAGGAAAAATCCAGGAGGAATATGACCTGCCTCTGTGTAAGAGAAATTTGACTTCCTTGTGTGGCAGTGAGAAACAGAGTTAGAATCATCAGGTGGTAGTTTCAGAAAGGCACATGTCAGCTCCTTACAGGGAGGAACTCCCACAATAACAAGAGTCTTGTTTCCCCTGTGTGCTCAGGTGAAGGGTGGATGGCCACTCACTTGGGACAGCATAGAGGAGATTTGGGCATTGGACAGGGCTGGAATGAAAGTTCCATGAAGTGTTTTCCAACTGAGATTTTGTGATTCTGGACATTGATCTGAATTACGATAAGGAGCCCAGACCCCTTTTCTGTCATCCAAATGAATGATTCTTTCCTTTTGTCATCTTTTCATTCCTCTAGCCAGAACTCTTACTGAAAAGGCTAAATAAAATGTCATATCTGAAACAGAATTTTGTCTGTGGTCTGAGCTGTCCACAACTCCCTGGCTCTAGTACAAAACCAGGTTGGGTGTCTGTAAAGAGATCCAGAACACCTCTCTCCTCCATGCCAGCCTGGGCCACACCTCAGCCATACATTTTAGGAAAAACAGAACATTGATAAGACCATTGGAATTTTAAAAAAATTTGTTTTTTAGCCAGTACCCTTAATCTCTCTCCCTCACAGTGATACTAATTCTTGTCAATTCAATAAGAGATGCAGTCCCAAGTACTGTAAAAATATATCAGTAAGTACTTGCTTATGGAGAGGGTGTGGAGAAAAGGGAACCCTCTTGCACTGTTGGTGGGAATGTAAATTGATACAGCCACTATGGAGAACAGTATGGAGGTTCCTTAAAAAACTAAAAATAGAGCTACCATGTGACCCAGCAATCCCACTTCTGGGCATATACCCTGCAAAAACCATAATTCAAAAAGAGTCATGTACCACAATGTTCATTGCAGCTCTGTTTACAATAGCCAGGACATGGAAGCAACCTAAGTGTCCATCGACAGATGAATGGATAAAGAAGATGTGGCACATATATACAATGGAATATTACTCAGCCATAAAAAGAAATGAAATTGAGTTATTTGTAGTGAGGTGGATGGACCTAGAGTCTGTCATACAGAGTGAAGTAAGTCAGAAAGAGAGAAATAAATACCGTATGCTAACACATATATATATGGAATCTAAAAAGAAAAAAAAAAGGTTCTGAAGAACCTAGGGGCAGGACAGGAATAAAGATGCAGACATAGAGAATGGACCTGAGGACACAGGGAGGGGGAAGGGTAAACTGGGACAAAGTGAGACAGTGGCATGGACATATATACACTACCAAATGTAAAAGAGATAGCTGGTGGGAAGCAGCCGCATAGCATGGGGAGATCAGCTCGGTGCTTTGTGACAACATAGCGGGGTGGGATAGGGAGGGTGGGAGGGAGATGCAGGAGGGAGGGGATATGGGGATATATGTATACATATAGCTGATTCACTTTGTTATAAACCAGAAACTAACACACCATTGTAAAGCAATTATACTCCAATAAAGATGTTAAAAAAATGCATTTGCTTAATAAATGGATAAATCTTTAAAAAAATTTTTAGTCAATTTATAGTATTGTATTAATTTCATGTGTACCACAAAGTGATTCAGATACATATACACACACACACACACACACACACACACATATATACACACACACACATATACATATACTTTTCCATTATAGGTTATTACAAGATATTGAATATTATTCCTTGTGTTACACAGTAAATCCTTGTTGCTTATCTATTTTATGTATAGTAGTGTGTATCTGTTAATCCCATACTCCTCATTTATTCCTCCCCACCTCCCTTTTCCCTTTGGTGGCCATAAGTTTGCTTTCTATGTCTGTGAGTCTGTTTGTTTTGTAAATAGATTCATTTGTATTAGTTTTTACATTCCACATATAAGTGATACATTTCTCTGTCTGACTTACTTCACTTGGTATTATAATCTCTAGGTCCATCCATGTTACTACAAATGGAAATATTTCATTCTTTTTTATGGCTGAGTAGTATTCCATTGTATATATATACCACATCTTCTTTATCCATTCATCTATTGATGGGCACTTCGGTTGCTTCCATGTCTTGGCTACTGTAAATAGTGTTGCTATGAACATTGAGGTGCATATATCTTTTTGAATTATAATTTTTGTCTTTTCCAGATTTATGCCCTGGAGTGGGATTCCTGGATCATGTGGTAGCTCTATTTTTAGTTGTTGTTGTTGTTGTTTTTTAAGGAACATCCATACTGTTTTCCATAGTGGCTGAACCAATTTACATTCCCACCAACAGTGTAGGAGGGTTTCCTTTTTTCCATACCCTCTCCAGCATGTATTATTTGTAGACTTTTTGATGATAGCCATTATGACCAGTGTGAGGTGATACCTCATTGTGTTTTTGATTTATATTTCTCTAATAATTAGTGATGTTAAGCACATTTTCATGTGCCTGTTGGCCATCTGTATGTCTTTTTTGGAGAAATGTCTATTTAGGTCTTCTGCCCATTATTTGATTAGGTTGTTTCTTTCTTTGATATTGAGTTGTACCAGCTGTTTGTATATTTTTGAAATTAACCCCTTGTCGGTCACATCATTTGCAAATATTTTCTCCCATTCTGTGGGTTGTCTTTTGGTTTTGTTGATGGTTTCCTTTGCTATGCAAAAGCTTTTAGGTTTGATTAGGTCTCATTTGTTTATTTTTGCTTTTATTTCTTTGGCCTTGGGAGACTGATCTAAGAAAATATTCCTATGATTTATGTTAGAGAATATTTTGACTATGTTCTCTTCTAGGGGTTTTATGCTGTCATGTGTTATATTTAGGTCTTTAAACCATTTTGTGTTTTTTGTATATGGTGTTAGGGAATGTTCTAACTTCATTGATTTACATGAGGCTGTCCAACTTTCCCATACATCACTTGTTGAAGAGACTGTCTTCCTCCACTGTATATTCTTGCCTGCTTTGTTAAAGATTAATTATGCATAACTGTGTGGATTTATTTCTGGGCTTTCTATTCTGTTGCACCTATCTATGTGTCTGTTTCTGTGCAAATACCATGCTGTTTTGATTACTGTAGCTTTGTAGTATTGTCTGAAGTCTGGGATAGTTATGCCTCCAGCTCTTTTTTCCCTCAGAATTGCTGGATCTTTTGTGGTTCTATATGAATTTTAGGATTATTTGTTCTTGTTCTGTGAAAAATGTCATGGGTAATTTGATAGGGATTGCATTAAATCTGTAGATTACTTTGGGTAGTATGGCCATTTTAACAATATTAGTTCTTCCAATCCAAGAGCATGGACTATCTTTCCATTTCTTTGAACCATCTTCAATTCCTTTACCAGTGTTTTATAGTTTTCAGTGTATAGATCTTTCACCTCCTTGGTTAGGTTTATTCCTAGGTGTTTTTTGTGGTTTTTTTGACACAATTTTAAAAGGGATTTTTTTCAATGAGAAGGTTCAACAAAGGTATCTTATCTTTTTTTTATAATAAAACCTTAAAAACAACAAAAAATAAAAGGGATTTTTTTTTACTTTCTCTTTCTGATATTTGTTAGTGTAAATAAATGCAACAGATTTCTGTATATTAATCTTGTGTCCTGCTACTTTGCTGAATTCATTTATTAGTTCTAATAGTTTTTGTGTAGAACCTTTAGGGTTTTCTATATAGAGTGTCATGTCATCTGCAAATAGTGACAGTTTTATCTCTTCCCTTCCAGTTTGGATACCTTTTATTTGCTTCTCTTGTCTGATTGCTGTGGTGGCTAAGACTTCCAATACTATGCTGAATAGAAGTGATGAGAGTGGGCATCCTTGTCTTGTTTCAGAATTTATCCAGAAGGCTTTCAGCTTTGCACCATTGGCTGTGGGTTTGTCATTAAATGGATAAATCTTTTTTTTTTTTTTTTTTGCGATACGTGGACCTCTCACTGTTGTGGCCTCTCCCGCTGCAGAGCACAGGCTCCAGATGCACAGGCTCAGCGGCCATGGCTCACGGGCCCAGCCGCTCCACGGCATGTGGGATCTTCCCAGACCGGGGCACGAACCCATGTCCCCTGCATCGGCAGGCGGACTCTGAACCACTGCGCCACCAGGGAAGCCCTGGATAAATCTTTATCTTGGCAGGACTGAGATTCCTTCCTTCCTTCCTCCCACTGAGTACCTATTGTGAGCTATTTCTGGGTATGCATAGATGAGCAGATCAGAGTCTCTGTTGTCAAAAGCTCACAAATGCTTTCTTAAAGTACCTAGCTCCATAACATTTTGATTATTTAATTATCAACAGATACCAGAAATGATATGACTATTTGACAAAACAGGTGATTGACTCTTGGCATGATATGATATATTCTGTAATTACACCATGAGCTGTCATTTTTATGGTTCAGAAATGTATCGTTTTCATTAGATAAATATTCCTGGTAATATGTGGTTCTCATTTGGGAGAGATGGACTGGCAGTTCTCTAAGAATCATAGTCCATTCAAACATACCAACTCCAAAACCGTTGTTTTTTAACAGCAGTTTTTCTTGATGATTCAGAAGACACTTTGGAACCTGTAGGACCTCAGGATCAATATTATGAATGTGGACTTTTATATTACCATAGATGTAAAGAGAGAAGGTAAGGATGAAGAGCAGATACAGATGTGCCAGAGGGGCTCTCGGAAAACTGAAAGTTAAGTGATAAAATTAACACCATTATTAAAATAAGGTAATAGCTATATCTTAAATAGCTCTCTTTCATGGCCAGGAATAGGAAGAGCTTCAGAGTCCAGTTCAAAAATAATCGATGTAGTTAACATTTCTAAGAGAAGAAACCTATCAACCAGAAGTAGGTGATAAACATGAAACAGAAAACACTGCAGTGTCCATTCAGCACTGATCAGTGTTTCAGGATGATGTGCAGGTGTTCTGAAGGAAAGGGGAAACTTTTATGTAAAAGAAGGGAATTGGACTGGTGTTAGCTGAAAGAAATAGAATTATTAAAAATAAAAATATAGGTAAAGCTTAAAAATTACAGTTCAAAGCTGGATTCTATAGAAGGCTTTAAGAAAGAGGATGAAAACTGAAAGTATTTTAATGTGAAGATTAATTAATGCAAATAAAAGTACAACAGGATGGAAAATTTGGATGATTGTGGCAGATAAATCATATAACCAATAAGATACAGAAGATGGAGAGCACCTATTTCTGCCTTTGGGAGACTTTAAGAGTCGGATAAGCCAAGGACACTGATGGAAGTAGAGCAGAGGTCTTGGCAAAGGCTGAATTTCAGTTCATCACTTTCAGTTACCTAAGTAACTTGAACCCCTAGTTACATTATAACAAGAGCATCCATATATAAGGGAAGTAATCAGGGAAAGATTAACTTCAGACCTGTTAGCTTTTCCCTTGAGGGAAAAGGAGTTTAGAAAAGATTTGTGTAGCAAAGAATAAGCTGTTAGATAGAATGTCTATTTGCTGGACTCTTGTGTGTACCATGTGTACATGTATTGACTGTTTTGGTCATAACCAGTATCTGTAAATCAAGTGTTGCAAATGTAAGATGTCTACTTGTTAATATAATTAACTGAAGGAAACGTCATCCTGTAATTTGGTGGAACACATTCTTCTAGTGGACTGTGTAATTGGCTTGGAGTGGGAGCAATTGTACCAGTCAGTTCCTCACATTCCTCTCCTTACCCATCTGCTCTTGTCCAGCAGGGATGAACCCATCCTCCCAAGGGAGTGAGAGTTGAAATGGAAATGAAAAACAAAAGGGAAGAGTTTAAGCATACATTTGACTGTCCTTGCTTTGATTTCAGGCTCACCAAGAAACCTTTTCACGAACGCACAAGCTACCCAGATAGATTTGCCTCTTAGGGAAAGGTTGTCCTAACCTTACTAATGTGAGGGTTTTGTTGAATATGACAGTTCAATTTATGATTATCAATGAATACATTTTCTATTTGTAGTCCTGTGGTCATTAGTCTAGGGGTTCTTAAACTTGAGCATGCATTGGAATCACCGGCATCATCTGAGCATGTGCTTGGTTAATTTCAAGCAGGACTTATTAAAACTAGATTCCTGGGCCCCACCCCCAGAGATTCTGCTTCACTGGGTCTGTAATAAGGCACAAGAATGTGCATTTCTACCAAGGTCTCAGGGGTGCTGCTGTGCTGTATGAGCATCGCAATTTGAGAATGACTGGGCTGTCTTTAGGGCATGAAGAAGACTTAGTTTCTGAGTCCACAGTGCAGAGGACCAGACCTGAAACGTTGGTGACTTCTAGGTAAAATGCCATCTTACGAAGTTTCTTGCTGCCATCTAACTATCCTGTCCCTGGAGATCGCCCTATCTTGGAAAGCATCTTTTAATTATTGACCAGAGTTATGACCTGTAGGTCAAATCTGCCCTGATCTTATGATTTATATCAGAAACTGTTTACTTTAATGAATTTCTGATTTTCACTTTGATTACTTGCTCTTTACAGATGTCGTAAGAGCGGGCGGCTCTTTTATTGCCTTCTAAAGAATGCAATCCGGCTTCTTTTCTGCAAGTTGATTACAATATCTAAAAGTCAAAGTGGTCTTTTCCAGAATAACTTCTTCCTTTCCACTCTGTTATCAGTATCTTCTGACTTTCTAGAATTCAGGGCAGTTTCTATCACTTCTACAGTTTCTATCACTTCTAGTATCAAATGAAGATTCCTTGCTAGTTTCAACCCAGTTATTCTTCCAGTTCTTTACAAATTTTTCCAGTTAGTTGCAATTTCAAATTGTTGTCCTTGCCTCTGTTTCTTCCCTCTCTCTGCTCATTTCTGGCAGTTTGAACTTGCATGACATGAAAAACACTCAGTCTATTTTGTCCTGACTGACAGAAGCTGACCAAATAATTGTTTGTTTCCAAAGCTATTTTCTTCTTCTAAATTTCCCTCTTTATCCCTCTAACCAAGTTATTCTTAAGCTTCTAGAGAATTTCTGCCTAATAGAAGCAAAATGTGAGTCACAAACGCAAGACTTATATATAATTTTAAGATTTCTAGTAGGTACATTAAAAAAGTGAAAAGAAACGAGTGAAATGAATTTTATAATATTTTTATATAACCTAACTCATCCAAAATATTCTCATTTCAATATGTAATGAGTATAGAGCTATAAATGAAATAGCCTACCTTCTCTTTTTCACCCCAAGTCTTTAAACTCCAGGATACGTGACACAGCACATCTCAATTTGGACTAGCCATGTTTCAACAGCTACATGTGACTAGTGGCTAGTGTACTGAACAGTTGTGGATTTAGTGCCTCTAAATTCTCTGAATTGATTCCCCCAGAATAATGCAGCTAAGTTCACACTATTTTGAAAATTCTGTCAGAGAGCCCAGGTTAGATTTCTCGCTCTTAAGATCCCTCAAGTTCCCAGAGGATCCGGGGTTCCTACCTCCTGCAAATAACGACAAAGCAGCGTTTGCTTTTGTGACACGTGTAGGAGCACACTGGCTAATCAGTGCTTCAAAACCCAGGGCGTCTGCTCTTTCTGTCTCTGGGTTCTTGGCATGACCACCTCCACATCATCACGTCCTGTTCTTAACTTTACCTCCAGTTGCTACAGGAGGTGGCGGGAGAGAAATAAAAATAATTAGAATTAATAGAGACTTCTTGTCCTAGCTTGCCAGATAAACCAGCATTGCCTGCGCTAGTGTTCTTTGTCTTTGTGACAAGGGTTTATTGAAAAGTAAGAAAGAGGATTTGTACTTAAATATCAGAAACATTCAAATGCTTGGCTGGTTACACTGTTCACTCTTTTATCACTTGCATTGTCCTTCTCCAAATCATTTGTCCTCTGGTGGATCTTGACAAAGCACCTGCACAAAATTAACAGGCGTGCAAAGCCTGGGTGAACAAAATTGATTTGCCTATAATGTGTTTGTGAAGCCATCAGGACGTGGTTGAAGTGATTTTAATTTCAAAGCCCAAGTCACCAGTCTGTCTTTTTGTCATGCAATTAGTTCCACTGGCTGGGCAAGAATGCCGTGATGCAAAGTGCCGCGGGGAACTGACCAATGGGAATGACACCCCTTTTTTGGCTTCCTCCTAGTGTTCCTCATGCCAAGCTTCGTTCTTCTCCCTCATTTATTTTGGGTAAAAATCCCTGCTCGGCGCCAGGCTCTGTGACTTTGCTTGGCATAGTGCTGTGGATAAGTGGTTTGAAGAAGTCCTGGAGGGAGGTAAACAGACAGAGGAAATCCTAACAATAACTACTTCTGGACTGTCTGGCAGTGTGTTTTTATTTACTATATTTAACAACCCCAAATGATAGGTATTAATATCCTCATTGTACTGAACGTGAGATCAAGGGGCTGAGAGATGTTGGTAATTCACTAAAGCCCGCATCTCAGAAGTACAGAGTCGGGGCTACAACATGGGTGCCCTCAATCCCTGCACTGTGCTGCCCATTCAGTCACCCACAGAATCCATCGCCTCTTGGACTCTGGGGAGGAACCAAGTTTGGATAAAGAGACAGGATAATAGGAACCTCAACAAGGTACTTCCAGCACGAGGGCAGGCACTTTGTCAGTACCCTGCAAACCCAACTGAACCTGGATCAAGGAAGGCACATCATAGGGACACAGGAGGCCCACCCCCGTTTGTTCAGTGACTGAAACACGCTATCTCAACTGACTCTCCCAGTGACCATGGGGGGTAGTAAGGAAAGGCATTATTATCTTTATTTATGAATACTTGACCTGAGTTAAAGGGAAAGTGACTTAAACAAGTGTCTGAGTTGTGATTGTTGTTGTTTTAATTGCCATGGTAACAACTTAAAGGTTGAAATGCCTGGAAGCAGGGACCATTTCCTATCCATTTTGTATCCCTTTCACCACAGTGCAAAGAGAGGACATTTCTATGATCACAGAAAGTTCTATCAGCGCTGCTCTAGAGGCAGGGAGAGGCCAGTGGGTGACAATCTAACATAATACCCTACTTCAGAGCGAGAAGTAGAACTTAGTAATTTTTGAATGAATAAATGAATGAATACCATAACGGAAGTATTTTCTTAATATAGACTGAGCTAATTAGGGTGATCAGTTATAGGTTGAATTAGTGCTTTCCAGGGTAGCTGACTCAATTTTTCAAAATGAATTATCAAAAAGAGCAAAACAGCTCATTTATTAGAGATGTCAAAATGTAATTTTAAATGCCATGCTAAGTAATGGCAAGATGCTGGAGTGGGTTAGTCAGTGATTACTACTATTTAACAGCAATTTAAAAACAAGGCAAGAGCAAGGTTTGTACCATTATGACATTTAAATAGTCAAAACCAACTCTACTTAGATAATGAATTAATTCATATTTACTAATAATATACCTCATTTATTTTCTACCATTTTTCATGAAGTTTGAAGTGTGTCACGATTATTGTTTTAATTAATATCATGCCATCTACCAATGCCAGGAGACTGTCATTGTCTTTTCAAAAAATGACAGAGAAATGAAAAAATGGTAAGGTTTTTATTGACTATGATACCCAGCCAGCAGATATGATATCCGAAGTTCCCTTTTCTTGCCCCATGACCATCTCACCTACACTTCTGGGCCACTTGAATTAAAAAAGAATTGTACAACAGATGTCAGAAAGGGCAGGTTATCTTAAATTGCTAGATGCCCTAAGATAACCCGCCTCTTAGGAAAGAAGTGCCTTTTATCAGTTCAGTAACAAAGGCTGTGGTACATTTCATCCCTTTTGGCCCTTTCTTTAACCAATCTCCTCTATGAGAATGTCTGTCCTTAACTAAGACTGATCTAATACAGCTCGGGGGCAGGGGGGCATACCTCCAGTGTAAAGCAACCCATTCACTCCTTTCCTGAGTGTCTGTAAGCGCCAGGCACTATGCTAGAAACACGATGATGAATGCCACACAATCCCTGCTCTCAAGGAACCCGTGGTCTACTGGGAACTCAGATGAGTAGACTGACAATGGCCACAGAGGGCGACCAGTGCTATAATGGAGTAAGCAGAGGTGTCTAAGGAAGTCACATTGTTTAGCTTGGGGGATGAGAAAAAACCTTCCACGAAAATAGGAATAAATCATGTCATGAAGTCTAGGTAAGAGTTATTCAGGTGATGAGAGAGGAAAAGGAAGTACAAGAAAGAGAGCATGTCTTGATTGAAGAACTATAAGAAGGATGGTGTCACTAAAGCACAGAGATTCCAGGGGGCTGCAGGGGGTGGTGTGGTAGAAGTTGTGCTGTCCAGTATGGTAGCCAAGAGCCACATGTGGCTAACTAATATTAACTTAAAAGTAATTAAAAGTAAATAAAATTAGAGCATTAGCCGTATTTAAAGAGCACAATAGCCAGTTGTGGCTACTCTGTTGGACAGTGCAGATATAGAATATTTCCATCATCACAGAAAGTTCTACTGGATGGTGCTTCTCTAGAGGTAGGCAGGAGCCAATCAGTGATGAACTTTGAATGACCTGCAAAAGTGTTTGGAACTTACTCTGAGGACAATGAGATGTCACTGAAGTGTTCTATATAGGGAAGTAGAATGATCAAATTTATATATTAGAAAAGTCACTCTGCAGGGTACAAAAGGGATTAGAGAGAGGCAATACTGGGGGTTAGACCAGTAAAGAGAGTATTTCATTCATCAGGAAATGATAGGGTCATAGAATAGGTAGCATAGTAGAGAAGTGCATGGATTCAAGAAATATTAAGGAAGCAATCAATAAGATTTATGGTTTAGATGTGGAGGGTGAGGAAGGCAGAAGTTAAGTTTGATCTCTGGCTTGGGCAGCCCGTGAATGATGGTACCATTAACCTAGACAGGCAACAAGGGAGAGGACGGAGTAGGTCTGAGGAGGAGAGATGATAGATTTAACTATGTTCTTGAACGTGAAGTGAACAATGGGGCATCCAAGTGAGCCTGCAGAAGGAATTTGGATAGTCAGATCTGAAGCTTGGGGGACAGATCTGGGCTGGAGATAAGTATTATGAAGCCATCACCACATGGATGACTTTGAAAGCCATGGAAGCAGATGAGATCTCTGAGGAAGAGAGTGTGGAGTGAGACACTAAGAAGGACAAGGACTGAACACGGACAGCAATGAGACCAGCCTAGGAAGAGGAGTCCAGAGGAGCAGCCAGTAAGGCAGAAAGAGAGTCAGGAGACCATAATGGGATCGAGGTGAAGAGAACATTGCAGGAAAAAGGAGTGGTCATCATGTACATGCTACAGAGAGGACAATAAAGTAGGAGTTGAATAGTGTCAATATGGTTTTGCAGGTAAAAGGTCATTGGTGACTTTGGTGAATGCACTTCACCAGAGGAATGATGTGGGCAGAAGGTGGTGCCCAGAAGGTGGGTTGAAGAGTGAATGGGACTTGAAGTGACAGCAAATGTAAACAGCTCTAAAACTGGTGAAATAGATGTCCTCTCCGTAACCATTATACCATTTCCAAATGTCTACCTCATATTAGAGATATTTCTAACCTCTTTTATGCTCTGTACTCCTGTAAGCATGTTGAAAGTACAGATGGAGTCTTACATCTTCACGTCTCCATTGTTCCTAGTGTAGGTCTTGCATATGGAAGATACTCTGTTGATACTTAATTACTTTCCAGCTTTCAAATTGAAGGCTCTTATTGGCCTTAAATATATGTAAATTGTGTATCCTTTTCATGTACTTTCCTCTTATGCAATTTTTTCTGATTGAATGAAAAGGTCTCAGTTCCAGGTGAGAAAAAGGTAATGACAAGCCCATAATTTAATAGAACCTCATATTTTGAGAAAATTCTGTGAATTAGGGGAAAATGCCCCCCTCCCAAAAAATACCCAGAAGAAATAGAACAAGTAGAATATGTTTTAATAAAAAAATTTATTATGATTATTTACACCAGTTCCTTGATAAGCATATAAATGTAAACTTTTATTGTTAGCATCATTTCACATATGACTTATGCAAATTCAGAGTTAATACTGTCGTTTGAGTGTACAGGTGGTGAGAGAATTTTATTATATTCACAGAATATACATACACGTGCGTTCAAAATGTGTTCCTCTAAGCCAGTGGTATGGACACAGTCCCAATGGCCCTGTTTCTGCTTCTCAGGTGGACACTGGGATCAGTGATGTCATCCACATGCTCCTCACTCTTCTTTTCCTTCAGGCTGTTGATGAATCTCAGGGTAATTTCATCCCACTCCTCCGGCAACAGCATCAGCAGGAACCCAATGCAGATGACGACGGTAGCAGCCAGGCGGACGACATTGAATATCACCTCCTGCTTCAGGAGATCCACAGCTAGGGAAGGAACGGCAAGGCAGTCAGTCCATCACTGTTTTAAGCTTCTCTGAAAACAAATGACCACATCAGTGCTACTTCTAAGAGATTTTCAAAAGTCTCTCTTGTTCTCTCAAGCTCATCTTCCCTTTTTCC
The DNA here is from genome assembly GCF_005190385.1 of Monodon monoceros. NCBI lineage: Eukaryota > Metazoa > Chordata > Mammalia > Artiodactyla > Monodontidae > Monodon > Monodon monoceros. The sequence continues at coordinate 131,165,173 of NW_021703778.1, forward strand.
ACGTCATTATCAATACCGCTCTCTCCATTTGCTTTCCATTCCCTCTCTCTAAATCATACTTACCCTTCCAGGCAAATGCCATCTGATTGAATAACCTCTGCAGTTAAAAAAAATTTTTTTTTAATTTTATATTGGAGTATTGTTGATTAACAACGTTGTGTTAGTTTCAGGGGTACAGCAAAGTGATTCAGTTATACGTATACATGTATCTGTTCTTTTTCAAATTCTTTTCCCATTTAGGTTATTACAGAATATTGAGCAGAGTTCCCTGTGCTATACAGTAGGTCTTTGTTGGTTATCTATTTTAAATATAGCAGTGTGTACATGCAGTTTTATTTCTTAATACTTTTCCTCTGCATCCCTTCATGCTTCTCCAGTTTCACTGGACCACTGAAGATTTTTTAAGTGAGCCAGGCTTATTAATGTCTAGGTCTTTGCACATGCTAGTCTTTTTAAAAATTTTTAATTGAGGTAAATTTCATATAAATTAAAATTAACCAGCTTAAAGTGAGTTTAGTAGCATTTTGTACATTCGTTTTGTACAGCTTAATGTACCGCCGACTCCGTCTGTTTCCAAAACATTTTCATTATTTCAAAATAAAACCCCGTACCCATTAAGCAGTTACTCCCCAGCCCACTACTCTCACCCCGCAACACCTGGCAACCGTCAGCCTGCTGTGTATCTGTGGATTTTACCTATTCTAGATATTTCCTATAAATGGAAGCATACAATATGTGACCTTTTGTATCTGGCTTCTTTCGCTTAGCATAATGTTTTCGAGGTTCAACCATATTGTAGCATGCGTTAGTGCTTCATTCCTTTTTATGGCTGAGTAATATGCCATTGTATCACAACTTGTTTATCAATTCATCTCTGGATGGACATTTAGGTGTTTCCACCTTTGGCTGTTGTAAATAGTATGAACATTCACATACAAGGATATTTTTGAGTCCCTGTTTTCAGTTTTGCAGGAATGTAACTAGTAGTGGAATCATATATATGTGGTTCTCTTTGCATGGAATGCTCTTCCCTCTTCATATGCACTTCATCCAGCTAAATCCTCTGTTAGATCCCTCCCTTTACTCTTCTTGCAGGAAGCCTCCTTGGATGCCCCTCCTGTGTGCGCTCAGAGCATTCAGTACATACCTCTATCAAAGCCATTCTCTCTCTACATTGTAATTACTCAGTTCCTTTCATCTCCTTTCTACACTACATGGTCCTGAGGGTAGAGGCTGTGTCTTAGTCAGGATCTATCACCAGGTGTTAGCACAGTTGTTAGCATATACTAAGTGCTCAGAAATTATTTATTGAATGAATGAATTCATGGATGAATGAATGGAATTCCTTGACAACTCCACTCCTCCCTGATATGACTTTCCTCTAAATATCTTATAGTCCTTGGAGTCTTTTACACAATTTGGCATTTGATGATAAATTACTTTGTAGAGTTCTAAGTTATTTCATATATGTCGGTCTTGTTTTCCATATTCAGTGTAAGTTTCTTATGGGAACAATAATATCTTTTTTTCCCAATCTCTTCTATAGTCATGATCACATAGTAAGTGCTCAATAAATATTTGCTGATTGTACTGGGGGTAAAGAAAGATGGCTACCTAAGACTTGGAAAAATAGAATTTTAAAATTAGAAGGACTATACAGTCATCCAGATAACCCACTTTCATTATTTGTTCCACGGACAGTTTACCTAGAAAGATTTTCCTGGAAAAGTAGCTTCTCCTCTTGTCCCTGAAGTGAGTCAAATTGCTTTTTTCTTATGTCTGTTCCAGAGGGCCATCTGCTGTGCCCCCAGGAGAATCTTTCACAGCTCCCCATGGATAGTCTGATGGGGTGCCAACACCTTGTATGTTTCCTACACTTTCATTAGTGATGTTTGAGAGTCCTATGCTGGGATGCCTTTTGTTTCCATAGGACTTCCTCTAAAAATACCACAAAATTAGGTTGTCAGGGAGATTACATGAAACCCAAATGATACATTTGGTATTTAATTCTAAAAGCACAACCAAGTTAAAACAGTGTTTGTAGCTGGAAATTTTAAATGTGATGCATAGTTATTCTGTTGTCTGCCACCTTCATGGTATTTAAAAACATCTTCCCAGGCAAGTGACATAATTAACAATTGCTCGAAGAAACAATTCAGGGTATAAAACAAACACAAGCAGGAGACTTCCTGTGCACACGTCAAATCGTACAGTACCTGCATTTCCAGGAACGCTGAGCACTGTTCCGATGGAGATGAGGATTGGGTATGTCAGCACCACACCAACATTCACCAGGATGTTGAAGGCTGTAAAATAAAGGAGGATATACAGGATAAAGGGGAATTGCTATGCTGGGCTCTTTCCTTCTTAACATAAAAGAATCCATGTCTATGCTATACATGCCTTCTAAATTATCTGTACCATTGGTCAATTAATCCTCTAATTCTGGAGATGGATTCATATGTATTGTACCTGAAATAGTCATATTCCTTTTTCCTCCTCTGCTATCCTGGCTGCCTGATCTCTTGGTTGGCAAAGGGGGTAGGGAGCCATGCAAAGAAGTGAAATCATCAATTCAGTACCCTGCTCATTAGCACTATAAAGCTGAGCCAGAGGTTGAAAGCTGGTGACTGATTGGGGCTTTCTCCCTTGTTACTTTGCTATATCATGCTATATTCCTGAATAACTAAAAGGCCATGGTGTTACTGCCTAACAGAAGATCTGTCCAAGGATGGCCTATGCTGCATTATTCCCTCTCTTTTGGGGTGAGCATTACATGAGCAAACAAAGTTGTGTGCAGTGTAATTCACCGAACCCCAGGCACCTTTTCCACATCCTGATTTGTGCACAGATAACCCCAGGGCAGGTCCACAGAACCAACTGTAGGTATAACTTGATACCATTTAATACATATCTTCTGACATTTTTAGGTAAATATAAAGTTAGTTAAAATAATTATCTACACAAAAATGATCAAAAATACTTGTTTTCGAAAAGAAAATGATAAATTACATAGCATTATTTTAATAGATTTCAAGCTAATGTTTGTTTTAGGGGTTAGAGAAATGAGTCTTAACGACTACAAAAAGTCCTCAATTCAGAAAGGATCTCTATGGAAATGACTCAAAACCCTGTTGCCCGTTCTCTGTAGAACCAAAGATGGTTCTAGAACCATTCCAGTTAGGACAGTGTTTATTCTTCTACTGTTATCTATAATTCTTACTTTAATTAAGCTCACTAACTTAGTCATCTGGAGTCACTCCTCCTTGTTAGTTAGAGACGGTGGGTTGGACTTTCACAAAACTTGGGCTTGTTCATAATTTTCATACAATAGTAGTGGCAATCAAGGCAGAGGACCTTCCTAAGTTGATAACTACTCCTTTATGGCAGAGCTGCAATGGGAATGAATATTCCAGCATCTCAACTCTCTCCTCAAGTTTGGGGAGTCAAATATGACCTGTTCTAACAAATCAGGAATTTATTAAACACAGCACAGACTTTGCTAAACTTCCCAACTGTCATTTTATTGGCTGAACTGGATATTTTAGCAGATTGATAGGAAGTATTGGTATTTGGTTGAGAACTGAGCTTTTCTCACTCAACAAGAACCGAGTGGCTTCACTGCAATGGGTGTCTGCTTTTCCTTAGTGCTTTAGGTGGAACACTTACAAGCTCTTTTGACAATCTCAGGACAAGAATACATAATTCAATATGTTGTCTATAGCACGGGGCCCTGCCTGAGTTTAAGTGGGCCTCAGACATATCAGGTGAATGGATGATGTCAATCTGCACATGGGCTATGGCCAAGCCAGAGCAGGAATGAGGCCAGGTGAACCTAAGCAGATTGAAGCCGTAGTTACAGGTGATGGGGGGTGGGGTCAGAGTTCAGCCTGCTCTTTGCCTCTCAGATCTGTCTCCAGCCCTGCTCTCACTAGATCATATCTGATTCCTATGGAGAAGAGAAGGTGGCAATAAAAACTCAAGAGCAGAAGCACTGAAGATTGTAAAACCCTGGGGTGTGTAACACAGTCAGGAGAGAGGCTGTCTCCTCATTTTGTCACAGGGCAACCCTGGCACAGAGAGGGCTCCAGGCACGGGGATGAGCCTGTGGGGCAGCTCTAAGCTGGGCGGCACTACACCCAGTGCAGTGTGGAGATCACGCTGCTTGGTGGAGAACTGCAGGGTCCGGCTAGCATGGGTGATGCCCAGCCTGAGCAGGCTTGCTTAGGAGCACGTATTAGAGGTGCCAAGGGATCAACGTGGGTGGAGGGCTACTTTGCAGCAAGCTGGAGATCACGGGTCGCAGCTGGGGCCAAGAGGTAGTGAAATTTGGGCTATGGTTATTCCCAATTAGATTGTTTTTGGCCAGGAAGAGATCTAGGCACTTTTAATTAGGGTCTTTTGGTCTTATGGAAAGACTGCTATTGATTTCTACTACTCAATTTAGCACAGGTTATGAGCGGTCACAACTACACATTTTTGGTCTTCAAAAGTAGAATTTAAAGGATCAACAGTTAATGTTTGATCTTTCTCGTGAGTGTTTCCTGTCTAGTTGAAGAGCTCCCCTTAGGGGCCTGGGCCAGAGTAGAAGAAGATGACCCAATGTCTTTGTGGGAACGAAAACAAGGGCATTCTTTTTCCCTCCTAAGACTTGCAGTGCTGTTTCGGACTATGTCACCTTGATAAAGAAGGTCAGCTGAAGGGTGGCAGATGTCCTGCAGTTCAGTATGGCGGGTGAACATGGAGTGGGGAGAGGGTGCTGTTACCGGGTGGAACGGGGGGAGAGGAGCAGAATGAAAGGGGTTTAATTCTGAGCAGAGTCACTGAGTCATTGGGTGTTTGTTGTTGTTCAACTGCTTGGTGAGGAAAGAGTGGGCTTGTTATATTGAGGTTCCTCTCACATTAAATGAAAGCGCAGCTGGAAAGTGGGAGCCCCCCAGCTGCTCAGGTGAAGCAGACAGCCTCAGAGTCATGGGGAGTTGGGAGACAGAACATGAGAAACACTCCAGGTGGCTATTTCTTGGTCATCTGCTAGGCACAGCCTACTTAGCAGGGCCACCTCGTCCTGTTCTGTCATCTTCTCTTTCTCGGTGAGGGTTTCCCATCTCAAACTCGTTCTCCAGACACGACCAGAGTAGACTGTTTAGAATGCAGATGTAAGCCTGTCACCCCCCTGCTTAAAGATCATTAAGTGGATTTGAAAGCCAATCCCCTCAACATGGCATTCCAGGCCCTCCTGAATGACACTGCCCTCCTGAATGACACCTCCTTCCTTCCTCCCCAGTTCCTCCTGCACTTGGTGCTCCTGCCATTTTGATCCACTCTGAGTCCCTTGAATCTCCCACCCACTCTCCCCCCCTGCCTGACACACTGTGCCACACATGGAACACAATAACATCACACAGTACATCATGAAGAATGGACGAGGCTACTTGAGGATCCGTGGTGATCAGCTCAGCACTTAACCCATGGGAGGCATACTAGCTGGATAGCTCTGATCTAATCAAGGAATAATCTGCAAAGAACTTTGCAACCATTAACCAACGTTAGGTAAGTTTGGGAAATAGAGGACAGGGGTACCCAAAGGAATAATCTTACTATGACAATTTAACTCTCCAAGGAGAGGTCAAGTGACATAGGAAATGGAAGGCAAAACCCAGGGCCACTTACCCAGCCAGAGCCCTGCCATCCCGCAGAGACAGCCCCATGGCAGAGCTGCAAATGAGGACCAGTGCTCCACCTTGGTGAGATACAGGATGACCGGGGTGAAGGAGATGAAGATTAAGTTGAAGAAACCCAATGTGGAGACAAAGTGTGCTGCTTCACCAAAGTTGGCACTTCCGAGAAACATCTTAAACAAAACCTAGAACGAGAAAGGAACTCATTAGCCACACAGTCAGGGACATTGTTGTATCAGAAAGGCAATTTCTACATCATGAACTAACTGGCCCAGGGTTTATGCTCTATGTCTTCTTATCCCACCGTCACCATGGCACTAAACGTGCTGCTGAGATAAGGAATTCAAATGCCCTCTAGCCTTCATATGAAACAGCAAATGCCATAAAATGAATTCCACTTTCTGTGCCACAGGAATACTGCACACTGGGAAAAACACCACCATCAGTTATGGCTATAGGGTGGATGATAAATAAGAGTGCAGACAAGCCCAGAAACATCTAGGATTGAGGTGCCATCAGTTCTTCTCTTCAAGCATGGGATTCATTTTACCCTTATTTTGACAGGTACTGAAAACTAAATTGGACAGAGAGAGCCTATCATTATATTACTGAGAGAAATAGTAACAATGCCATGGATTTATAAGCACTTTTCTCTCTGAGCCTAAAATATTTTCACAAGTACCATATTCTCCAGATTTAAAAAAAGATGGTCTTTGTTTTCTGGATTGTAAATCTGTGTGTAGAAAAAGATGGCAAGGAGACATATATAGCTAACCTAAATCACACATCAGGCTGGGGAGGAGCTAGTTCTCTAGTCCATATTTCTTGGCTTTTTAAGCCCTCTGCTTCCTTTATTAATCCTTAAACAATGTAGCACAGAATATCTCTTTTCTATGGTGCACATACGATTTTGTGCATGTCAGCAAAATATTACCACTCCCAGAATGAATACATCTGTAACATGGCCAGGAGAATTCTCTCTATAAAAGAGCCATCCCAGGCATATAGCAAGTCCGGGTATTGCTTTTAATTTCAACTAAACGTATCATTTTTTTTCTCTTGAGAGACTTAAGAGAACTTGAGCACGTGCTCGTGGTATTTGGTCACATCACACATCTCCGTGGAGTCTCAGTTGGGGGCAAGTTAGACACCAATGGTGATTGAGTGAACACCTGTCAAGCTTGTCACAGAATCAGTGGGCCAGGAAATGTCGATATGGAAATAGACACAATGTCCTCTGAGCGGCAGAGTTGATGAATAATCGGAACAGGCATCCAGGGGGGATGCAAAGGGCATTTTCTGCCTTTCAGAGAGGATTTTCTCATTGAAACCCCAAGAGAGGTGAAAGTGGAACAGTTCTTTAGCTACATCCAGAAAGTTGGCTCTGAAAAGTGGAGCTTCTGTGAATAACCTTTTAGATCTGCTCTCTTAATCCTCACTTCTGAAGTCAGGGACAGTGCCTCCGAATAGAGCTTTCACTGATGACAGGCCACCCCAGGGGAGAAAGAACTGTGAGTACAAACCCAGAGTATCCATCAGAGAGGAAAAGAGGCTCTTCATTTAGCTAATAACATGGCACGGGGTTAATATGCAACAAACAGTAAACTCTCAAGGTATTTTTAATACCTCATTGTAGTTGAAATAATGACCTCAGTAGTTAATTAAAGAAACATAGGGGAGAAGTCTTCCTCGGCTCCTGCTATAACTGATGGATGATTTGGGAGGGGTCGGGGCACGGACCACAGGCTTTGGAGTTGACCAGTCCGAGTTTAAATCTTGGCTCTATCACTTCCTGGCTGGATGATCTTGGACAAGTTACTTAATCTTTCAAAGTCTCAGTTTCCTCATCTGGAAAGTGGGGATAAGTACCTATGCCTCATAAAGGTGCATTAACACAGGTGAAAATTTCTAGCAAGCACCCAGCCTGTGGCAAGTACTCAATAATTGGTGCTTGTTATTATTTAAACCATCTTTTTTTTTGCTAGCCAAGATTTTCTTTGTCCTTCCTTCTTTTATTACTTAAAAGTCTAAGCTACAAATGACAGTTGAGTACATAAGGAAGTGCACAAAATACCTTATACAGTGCAGATGTTGAGGCCGAGCCCACTGCAAATGCTACTCCTACGATGGAATCAGCGTGGAAATTATCTGCATACGCCATCATGACGATGCCAGTGATTGCCATTATTGCGGCAACTATCTATCAAGTAGAATGCAAAGAGAAAAAATTTTTTAATTGATGCCTCCATACCGAAGAGAAGCAATTGAAGGCTTCGTGGGAGTTGCTACATGCTTCCTCAAACCCAATTACCTCTTGTACATCACTGTTTAAGTGTAGGAAAGGTCAGTATTAGCAAGAAATCTGTATGCTCATGAGACATCCAGGCAGAAAATATAGAAGCTGCTCACATTCTAATTAAGGGCTAGTAATTGTAGTTTAATTTTTAGATCAACTTCCTAGAGATTAATACCCATAGTGGTGAAATAAATTTAATAGGAAGTCACTTCTTAGCATTTTCATCTGTACTGTGTTCTTTTTCCTCAGACAATTCAGCGTACATTTTAATCAGCTCCTTGGATCAATGCATGTTTCTGAACATCTCCACATAACCAGAACTTGATTATGGAGACATAATATTGATGCAGCTAGGAGGACACTTTTAGGCCAAAGTGAAAAAAGGAAAGAGAATAATCTTTCAGAGTGATTTATAAGGAGCGAGCTGAGTTTGCACTGTCACTTGGAATATCAAACGAAGGCTAGTTCTTCCTTTTGTTTACATGCAAATTAAGCCACAGAAAGATAATTTCATTCAATTATTCTAGAGCATTATCTGTATAAAGTGAAATATTAAGAATTTGATTGAAATCATAATGGTTGACTGTAAATTAATAAGATCCTTGGTATATTCCAAACAGGAGTCCACTTCCTTTGTGAAATGCTGGTTGGCATCTGTTTCTTTAATTTACCTTGAACTGGTTCTACTGGAAAACATTTTAGAGCTACAATAAACAGTAAAATGGCAACCCTGGAATAGGAAACACTATGTCATTTCCTTGTGAAATAGTCTCACTGACTTTAAAATCATGATGCAACTTTGTGGGAAATTTAAATATACCTGGTGATCAATTTTGTTAAGCTTCAGTTCTGAGTATTCGCAAGTAAATCAGTTCCTCTGTAGATAGATTTCTCACATGTGGGATATTTTTTGACCCTTTGAAATATTATTAGTGAATTATTCATTACAACAAAATGTAGATCTTCAACATGCAACTGTAGACTTGCTGAAGGCCAGTGTAAAGTATGATAACGATGGCACATATAATTTAGATGCTGTTAAAGCATTTCTTTTGTTAATGACCACCCAAAGCAAGGGCACAGCTGGTTTCAGAGCCAGCTCCATACTAAAGCGTCTTTTATGAAAAGCAGCAGGAGTACTTGAGAACAGAAGCCGACTTGTCAGCAGTGAAAAACTGTCTTCATAAAGTGTTATCGAGGAGGCTGCCTGGTGTGTGTGGGGGTCATTGCTCTTGCTGACTGAGTATCACAGTCTCTAAACCTTCTAGCCATGTGTTCCAGTTAGACTATGCCTCAAACTATAGGGAATAGAATTTAATACAAATGCACACAATGTGAGGTGTCAAGGAAATTTTCCAAACAGGAAGTCATAGACTCATAAATAAACATGGTGAAGTGGTTACCTAGATCTGGGAATTCTGTGAGACTTATCATTTTCTTTGATTTGGGGATTTATAGTTCAGCCAGGGATTTGCAACATTTCTTTGGGCAATCTGATGTCAGAGAAATGAAAAGTTACATTAAACACTGGCATTTTCTGACTTGTTTTTGTGTTAATTAATGTTCATAGGTTAAAGCATTCATGTACACAGATTTCCCTCAAAATACTGAACTTGTAGGATAATAAATTTGAATTAATACTTGTTTTCTTTTTAGCAAATATCAGATGTATTTTCTTAGTCAAAAAAACAGGTAGTTTCTTCAAGACAGGGTAATAGAACACAGTGTTAATCCTAATGAAACTTTAACATGATGTGCTGTTTAATATTTAAAATTATTAAAATTATTCTATAATATACAATATCTGGGTTTAAGCAATTGTGTATAATATATAATTCTTGGCTTAGGGAATTCTGAAAACAAACAGTCCATACAAAAAAAAAAAAAAAGGGAAAAAACCAAAAACACTGTCTGGAAAGTGTTGAACATTTAATACCATTATCCCCAGGATATGACCCGGTTGGGAACACTTTCTTTTCTGAGTCAGCCATTAGTAAAAATACATATGCACTGTATTTATTTCTATTATAAGTTTTCTCAAGATAGGAATTGGATGTGGACATAGATTACATAATTTTATAGCAATTCAGAATTATAGTCATGATGAGCCTCTTAAAGGTCTCCATTACATTTTATATTTAAGTGCTTGTGAAAATATTAGCTCAGACCACTTAAATTGTCATATCAATTATACCAGTGTCTCTTTGAATTGCGGTCACGGAGAGAAGCATTTTTCTCCATTTCTCCATTTCTACATTTTTCACTGTCACCAGACAGTGCTGTTAGTTAAGTTCCAAAAGCATGAAAATCTGAATACTTCCAATGTTAGAAAAATTCCTCTCTATGGTATGAACAGGTATTTATAGGTTAATAATTTATAGGTTATATAGGTTACCTGGGGGGAAAAGAGAAATTATTTTCCGCATTTCTATTTAAATTTCACAGCTATCTGATAGAACAAGTGCTCTATGGCCATGTTTAAAATTTTTTTTCAGTATGTTTCTTATCTACACAGTTGGAACAAAGGGAAGGGAGCTCAGCTAATCTAGAAAATGCAGGGAAGTGTTGGGTGGCAGGCTCATTTGGAGTGGTTGTTTGGATGATCTTAGAGGGGTTCTGCCTGGAACTATTGGTTAATTGCAGAGTAAATATTCTTGAGATTTCTGGAGAATATGTAACCCAAGCACAGGTCTGAGTCATGTGCGTTTTCAGAAGTAATCAATCGTTAAGGAAGGATTAATAGTCTGTCTTCTCAACAAAAAAAGTACAAAATGATTCTTCTTGTGCTCAGGATGCTGGAAATGTACCTGCAGGAAGCCAGCGCTTTAAGTACCGTGTCAGAAGGGCTCACGTGTGCCATCCACATGCCGACAAACACAACAATGCTTCTGAGCACATTGGCGTCCACATGAGGGACTCCTCTGCCGATGGTGCCATCTCATGGTGCCACCTGCTTGGCTTCAGAAAAACATGGCTCTCCTCACAACTTACTCCAGTTGCAGCCCCATAACCAACCAGAGGTGTCTAAATAAGATGGAAACCCACCACAACCGTTACTTGAATCTGACCCGGGTGAAAATGTTAGTAACCATAGTGATCATAAAGCTGCCGATGCCTCATTTTTAACCTTCTAAAGCTCTGGGTTCTCTCACATCATGATGTGCCCACCTGGGGTGAATACCCTGAGGAAGAGGATTTATTTAGCCCATTATCTTTGCGTGCTCCTTGAGCGACATCACCACCTGAGCCAACTACCTTCCTCTGTGGACTCACTTCCCTCCCAGAGTCTCTGCATCAACTCTCAGGGCCAATCAGAAGGGGACCATGAGGGGGACCTGTTCTTAAAGCCCAAAGAGGGCTTTAACAGTAAACATTTGGTGATCTCACTGAAATGTATACTACCTGTGGCCCTGCCTGAAAGCAAGGTTTCTTTCCCATCCCAAAGAATGTTTGTATAGATAAAGCCTAGAGAAATAGCTGGCTTTTGGCTGATTTTTGTTTTCTTTTATCTTCATTGTTTTCCTCTTTTGACTCAGGGCCTCAAAACCCAAAAGGGTCCAGCCCTTCTCTGGATCTCCAGGAGGGTTTATGAGCCTCATTACAGTCACTGTGTTTCCCATTGACGAATGATTTCCAGAACTGTCATTCGCATAACAATATCAGCTCTTCTAGGATTCAGGGTATTGAGATGAACCTTTAACTGCTTCTCTTTCTAACTGTAACCCAAACATCTTTCCTTAATTTGCCGTGTGGTTAACCCTGTTTCTGGAGCTGGATGGAGCAGGAAGGAGCTTCCCCGGCTTACAATGGACCTTGAATCCCAAGCCTACATCAGGCTCTGAAATGGGGGGCCTCAAAGCTATACTGCTGGCCAGACTGCACTCAAGTTCAAGACTCAAGGTTAGCAGCTGAAGGTGGGATACACATTCATAGTTTGGCCAATGAGACCTGCACTGGTGATCATCCTTCTTCCCTCTGAGTGTATTTGGATAGAGTCCATTTTCAGGGAACCGTGGCTACACAGAATCCTTAAACTTGTCCACATGTTACGTTTAAGCTTCCATAAAGAAGAGCCATCTGTTTTACTCAGAGCCAGTGAAATTGGACAAGAGTTGACGTGTGAGAAATGAAAGAGGTGGGCAGTCCACAGCTGTCCGGATACTCTGTGTGTGTGTGTGTGTGTGTGTGTGTGTGTGTGTGTGTGTGTGTGT